>NW_027646319.1:600000-1122996 GCF_951394435.1 Stenella coeruleoalba
ACAAGAAAGCGAGTTGAAGAAAGGAGCTCAGGGGCAGTGTAATTCACAAACCTGCAGAGTTATAAATGACAGCTATCGTCCAAAAATAGACTGAAGTAAGGCTGCCAAGAGGACTTGAAAGCGGGGCAGAATTGCAGGAAACCGATTTCAGGAGGTAGACTGGAATTGCATTGAAAGCATAGGAAAAGAGGACGAACGTCCACAATGATGCACTTGGCCAAAAAGGGCGTATGCGTTTTTTCCTGAATATATTCAGGAAAAAACGCATACGCCCTTTTTGGCCAACCAAGCAAGCTTGCAAAGGAAATCTGCACTACAATGAAGTCTCACTTCCCCCCGGTCAAAAGGGCCATCTGAAAAAAGTGTAAAATCCAGAAAGGCAGGACAGGCCATGGAGAACTGGGAGCCTTGTTATGCTGATGGGCGGGATGTAAATTGCCAACAACCACTCGGGAGAAGTGTATGGTGTTTCCTGAAACATCTAAAAAACAAAGCAACAGAGCCTAGGGCACTTCCACTTATGGTCCTATAGCTTAGGGAAATTAAAATCAAAAAGACACAGCCACCCCAAAGTTTGGAACGGCTCTGTTTACAAGAACCTTGTTTACAGTACAAGTTCAACATCGCAGAAAGTGAAAAATGGATAAAGAACTTGTGGTACTTACGTACAATGCAGTATCACTCAGCAATGAAATCTATGTCATCAGGCCCATAGCAGCATAATGAGTGGATTCAGGTACGATGATTCTAACTGAAATAAGTCACACAGAAAAAGAAACATCATAAGATATCACTAATACACGGAATGTAAACTTGGCTACACAGGAACTGCATTCCAAAACAGAACAGGGTCTCAAATTTAGAAAACCAACTTATGCTTGCTTAAGGGGAAAGGTGAGTTGGGGTGCTGCATAAAACCAGAGATTGAAATGAGCACAGATAAAGTTCCTTAAGCCAAATATGGAATAGACAAGAGCTACTCCTTGCTCAACGAAATGGACTCAACACCGCATATTAAACGCCTAAGAATGTACCTGACTAGTAAGTATCTTAAAACCTATGGATTGCTATGTCTCCGAAAGAGAATCAAGCGTGTGTACAGGGGCATAAACGCAGCAGTGATAGGAATGGAGAGGTTCGGTGAGCAAATGAAGACCCTTTGAAGTCATATTGCATGGTACCCATTCCACGGGTTTCAACTACCCAGGTTTTAGGTATTCTTCCTTCAGCTAAAACATGCATGTGGAACCCAAGTATGATCAACCATGTGAACGGGAGACGTGTTCAAATATGTCTCAGTTTTCCTCCCCTGGTACTCGGGTGCAACATTCCAGACGCTTTACTAACACTCTCCCCACTTGGAGAGTCAGCGCCTTTAACCTCCTGTTTGGCCCACTTTGCAATTTCTGCGGAAGATGAACAGGAATAGCGAGAACCAATGAGAGGCTAGCTGGAGGTGTCTGGACGGGCAAATTTAACTCTCATTTCCCACCAGGAAGAGGAAATAACCAAAGGCTCAGCGTGCCGTGCCGGAACCAGATTAGGGCTTGAAGCCATCCTGTGGTGTTGCGGCCAGGTCACAAGAAAGTGAGTTGAAGAAAGGAGCTCAGGGGCACTGTAATTCACAAACCTGCAGAGTTATAAATGACAGCTATCGTCCAAAAATAGACTGAAGTAAGGCTGCCAAGAGGACTTGAAAGCGGGGCAGAATTGCAGGAAACCGATTTCAGGAGGTAGACTGGAATTGCATTGAAAGCATAGGAAAAGAGGAAGAACGTCCACAATGATGCACTTGGCCAATAAGGGCGTATGCGTTTTTTCCTGAATATATTCAGGAAAAAACGCATACGCCCTTTTTGGCCAACCAAGCAAGCTTGCAAGGAAATCTGCACTACAATGAAGGCTCACTTCCCCCCGGTCAAAAGGGCCATCTGAAAAAAGTGTAAAATCCAGAAAGGCAGGACAGGCCATGGAGAACTGGGAACCTTGTTATGCTGAAGGGTGGGATGTAAATTGCCAACAAACACTCGGGAGAAGTGTATGGTGTTTCCTGAAACATCTAAAAAACAAAGCAACAGAGCCTAGGGCACTTCCACTTATGGTCCTATAGCTTAGGGAATTTAAAATCAAAAAGACACAGCCACCCCAAAGTTTCAAACGGCTCTGTTTACAAGAACCTTGTTTACAGTACAAGTTCAACATCGCAGAAAGTGAAAAATGGATAAAAAAGTTGTGGTATTTACTTACAAAGCAATATCACTCAGCAATGAAATCTGTGTCATCAGGCCCTTAGCAGCACAATGAGTGGATTCAGGTATGATGATTCTAACTGAAATAAGTCACACAGAAAAACAAACATCATAAGATATCAGTAATACACGGAATGTAAACTTGGCTACACAGGAACTGAATTACAGAACAGAACAGGGTCTCAAATTTAGAAAACCAACTTATGCGTGCTTAAGGGGAAAGGTGAGTTGGGGTGCTGCATAAAACCAGAGATTGAAATGAGCACAGATAAAGTTCCTTAAGCCAAATATGGAATAGACAAGAGCTACTCCTTGCTCAACGAAATGGACTCAACACCCCATATTAAACGCCTAAGACTGTACATGACTAGTAAGTATCTTAAAACCTATGGATTGCTATGTCTCTGAAAGAGAATCAAGCATGTGTACAGGGGCATAAACACAGCAGTGACAGGATTGGAGAGGTTCGGTGAGCAAATGAAGACCCTTTGAAGTCATATTGCATGGTACCCATTCCACGGGTTTCAAATACCCAGGTTTAAGGTATTCTTCCTTCATCTAAAACATGCATGTGGAACCCAAGTATGATCAACCATGTGAACGGGAGACGTGTTCAAATATGTCTCAGTTTTCCTCCCCTGGTACTCGGGTGCAACATTCCAGACGCTTTACTAACACTCTCCCCACTTGGAGAGTCAGCGCCTTTAACCTCCTGTTTGGCCCAGTTTGCAATTTCTGCGGAAGATGAACAGGAATAGCGAGAACCAATGAGAGACTAGCTGGAGGTGTCTGGACGGGCAAATTTAACTCTCATTTCCCACCAGGAAGAGGAAATAACCAAAGGCTCAGCGTGCCGTGCCGGAACCAGATTAGGGCCTGAAGACATCCTGCGGTGTTGCGGCCAGGTCACAAGAAAGCGAGTTGAAGAAACCAGCTCAGGGGCACTGTAATTCACAAACCTGCAGAGTTATAAATGACAGCTATCGTCCAAAAATAGACTGAAGTAAGGCTGCCAAGAGGACTTGAAAGCGGGGCAGAATTGCAGGAAACCGATTTCAGGAGGTAGACTGGAATTGCATTGAAAGCATAGGAAAAGAGGCAGAACGTCCACAATGATGCACTTGGCCAAAAAGGGCGTATGCGTTTTTTCCTGAATATATTCAGGAAAAAACGCATACGCCCTTTTTGGCCAACCAAGCAAGCTTGCAAAGGAAATCTGCACTACAATGATCTCACTTCCCCCCGGTCAAAAGGGCCATCTGAAAAAAGTGTAAAATCCAGAAAGGCAGGACAGGCCATGGAGAACTGGGAACCTTGTTATGCTGAAGGGTGGGATGTAAATTGCCAACAACCACTCGGGAGAAGTGTATGGTGTTTCCTGAAACATCTAAAAAACAAAGCAACAGAGCCTAGGGCACTTCCACTTATGGTCCTATAGCTTAGGGAATTTAAAATCAAAAAGAGACAGCCACCCCAAAGTTTCGAACGGCTCTGTTTACAAGAACCTCGTTTACAGTACAAGTTCAACATCGCAGAAAGTGAAAAATGGATAAAAAAGTTGTGGTATTTACTTACAAAGCAATATCACTCAGCAATGAAATCTGTGTCATCAGGCCCTTAGCAGCACAATGAGTGGATTCAGGTATGATGATTCTAACTGAAATAAGTCACACAGAAAAAGAAACATCATAAGATATCAGTAATACACGGAATGTAAACTTGGCTACACAGGAACTGAATTACAGAACAGAACAGGGTCTCAAATTTAGAAAACCAACTTATGCTTGCTTAAGGGGAAAGGTGAGTTGGGGTGCTGCATAAAACCAGAGATTGAAATGAGCACAGATAAAGTTCCTTAAGCCAAATATGGAATAGACAAGAGCTACTCCTTGCTCAACGAAATGGACTCAACACCGCATATTAAACGCCTAAGAATGTACCTGACTAGTAAGTATCTTAAAACCTATGGATTGCTATGTCTCCGAAAGAAAATCAAGCATGTGTACAGGGGCATAAACGCAGCAGTGATAGGATTGGAGAGGTTCAGTGAGCAAATGAAGACCCTTTGAAGTCATATTGCATGGGACCCATTCCACGGGTTTCAAATACCCAGGTTTAAGGTATTCTTCCTTCAGCTAAAACATGCATGTGGAACCCAAGTATGATCAACCATATGAACGGGAGACGTGTTCAAATATGTCTCAGTTTTCCTCCCCTGGTACTCGGGTGCAACATTCCAGATGCTTTACTAACACTCTCCCCACTTGGAGAGTCAGCGCCTTTAACCTCCTGTTTGGCCCAGTTTGCAATTTCTGCGGAAGATGAACAGGAATAGCGAGAACCAATGAGAGGCTAGCTGGAGGTGTCTGGACGGGCAAATTTAACTCTCATTTCCCACCAGGAAGAGGAAATAACCAAAGGCTCAGCTTGCCGTACCGGAACCAGATTAGGGCCTGAAGCCATCCTGCGGTGTTGCGGCCAGCTCACAAGAAAGCGAGTTGAAGAAAGGAGCTCAGGGGCACTGTAATTCACAAACCTGCAGAGTTATAAATGACAGCTATCGTCCAAAAATAGACTGAAGTAAGGCTGCCAAGAGGACTTGAAAGCGGGGCAGAATTGCAGGAAACCGATTTCAGGAGGTAGACTGGAATTGCATTGAAAGCATAGGAAAAGAGGACGAACGTCCACAATGATGCACTTGGCCAAAAAGGGCGTATGCGTTTTTTCCTGAATATATTCAGGAAAAAACGCATACGCCGTTTTTGGCCAACCAAGCAAGCTTGCAAAGGAAATCTGCACTACAATGAAGTCTCACTTCCCCCCGGTCAAAAGGGCCATCTGAAAAAAGTGTAAAATCCAGAAAGGCAGGACAGGCCATGGAGAACTGGGAACCTTGTTATGCTGAAGGGTGGGATGTAAATTGCCAACAAACACTCGGGAGAAGTGTATGGTGTTTCCTGAAACATCTAAAAAACAAAGCAACAGAGCCTAGGGCACTTCCACTTATGGTCCTATAGCTTAGGGAATTTAAAATCAAAAAGACACAGCCACCCCAAAGTTTCAAACGGCTCTGTTTACAAGAACCTCGTTTACAGTACAAGTTCAACATCGCAGAAAGTGAAAAATGGATAAAAAAGTTGTGGTATTTACTTACAAAGCAATATCACTCAGCAATGAAATCTGTGTCATCAGGCCCTTAGCAGCACAATGAGTGGATTCAGGTATGATGATTCTAACTGAAATAAGTCACACAGAAAAACAAACATCATAAGATATCAGTAATACACGGAATGTAAACTTGGCTACACAGGAACTGAATTACAGACCAGAACAGGGTCTCAAATTTAGAAAACCAACTTATGCTTGCTTAAGGGGAAAGGTGAGTTGGGGTGCTGCATAAAACCAGAGATTGAAATGAGCACAGATAAAGTTCCTTAAGCCAAATATGGAATAGACAAGAGCTACTCCTTGCTCAACGAAATGGACTCAACACCGCATATTAAACGCCTAAGAATGTACCTGACTAGTAAGTATCTTAAAACCTATGGATTGCTATGTCTCCGAAAGAGGATCAAGCATGTGTACAGGGGCATAAACGCAGCAGTGATAGGATTGGAGAGGTTCGGTGAGCAAATGAAGACCCTTTGAAGTCATATTGCATGGTACCCATTCCACGGGTTTCAAATACCCAGGTTTAAGGTATTCTTCCTTCAGCCAAAACATGCATGTGGAACCCAAGTATGATCAACCATGTGAACGGGAGACGTGTTCAAATATGTCTCAGTTTTCCTCCCCTGGTACTCGGGTGCAACATTCCAGACGCTTTACTAACACTCTCCCCACTTGGAGAGTCAGCGCCTTTAACCTCCTGTTTGGCTCAGTTTGCAATTTCTGCTTAAGATGAACAGGAATAGCGAGAACCAATGAGAGACTAGCTGGAGGTGTCTGGACGGGCAAATTTAACTCTCATTTCCCACCAGGAAGAGGAATTAACCAAAGGCTCAGCGTGCCGTGCCGGAACCAGATTAGGGCCTGAAGCCATCATGCGGTGTTGCGGCCAGCTCACAAGAAAGCGAGTTGAAGAAAGGAGCTCAGGGGCACTGTAATTCACAAACCTGCAGAGTTATAAATGACAGCTATCGTCCAAAAATAGACTGAAGTAAGGCTGCCAAGAGGACTTGAAAGCGGGGCAGAATTGCAGGAAACCGATTTCAGGAGGTAGACTGGAATTGCATTGAAAGCATAGGAAAAGAGGCAGAACGTCCACAATGATGCACTTGGCCAAAAAGGGCGTATGCGTTTTTTCCTGAATATATTCAGGAAAAAACGCATACGCCCTTTTTGGCCAACCAAGCAAGCTTGCAAAGAAATCTGCACTACAATGAAGTCTCACTTCCCCCCGGTCAAAAGGGCCATCTGAAAAAAGTGTAAAATCCAGAAAGGCAGGACAGGCCATGGAGAACTGGGAGCCTTGTTATGCTGGTGGGTGGGATGTAAATTGCCAACAACCACTCGGGAGAAGTGTATGGTGTTTCCTGAAACATCTAAAAAACAAAGCAACAGAACCTAGGGCACTTCCACTTATGGTCCTATAGCTTAGGGAAATTAAAATCAAAAAGACACAGCCACCCCAAAGTTTGGAACGGCTCTGTTTACAAGAACCTCGTTTACAGTACAAGTTCAACATCGCAGAAAGTGAAAAATGGATAAAGAACTTGTGGTATTTACTTACAATGCAGTATCACTCAGCAATGAAATCTGTGTCATCAGGCCCTTAGCAGCACAATGAGTGGATTCAGGTATGATGATTCTAACTGAAATAAGTCACACAGAAAAAGAAACATCATAAGATATCAGTAATACACGGAATGTAAACTTGGCTACACAGGAACTGAATTACAGAACAGAACAGGGTCTCAAATTTAGAAAACCAACTTATGCTTGCTTAAGGGGAAAGGTGAGTTGGGGTGCTGCATAAAACCAGAGATTGAAATGAGCACAGATAAAGTTCCTTAAGCCAAATATGGAATAGACAAGAGCTACTCATTGCTCAACGAAATGGACTCAACACCGCATATTAAACGCATAAGAATGTACCTGACTTGTAAGTATCTTAAAACCTATGAATTGCTATGTCTCCGAAAGAGAATCAAGCATGTGTACAGGGGCATAAACGCAGCAGTGATAGGATTGGAGAGGTTCGGTGAGCAAATGAAGACCCTTTGAAGTCATATTGCATGGTACCCATTCCACGGGTTTCAACTACCCAGGTTTAAGGTATTCTTCCTTCAGCTAAAACATGCATGTGGAACCTAGAGTATGATCAACCATGTGATCGGGAGACGTGTTCAAATATGTCTCAGTTTTCGTACCCTGGTACTCGGGTGCAACATTCCAGACGCTTTACTAACACTCTCCCGACTTGGAGAGTCAGTCCCTTTAACCTCCTGTTTGGCCCAGTTTGCAATTTCTGCGGAAGATGAACAGGAATAGCGAGAAACAATGAGAGACTAGCTGGAGGTGTCTGGACGGACAAATTTAACTCTCATTTCCCACCAGGAAGAGGAATTAACCAAAGGCTCAGCGTGCCATGCCGGAACCAGATTAGGGCCTGAAGCCATCCTGCGGTGTTGCGGCCAGCTCACAAGAAAGCGAGTTGAAGAAAGGAGCTCAGGGGCACTGTAATTCACAAACCTGCAGAGTTATAAATGACAGCTATCGTCCAAAAATAGACTGAAGTAAGGCTGCCAAGAGGACTTGAAAGCGGGGCAGAATTGCAGGAAACCGATTTCAGGAGGTAGACTGGAATTGCATTGAATGCGTAGGAAAAGAGGCAGAACGTCCACAATGATGCACTTGGCCAAAAAGGGCGTATGCGTTTTTTCCTGAATATATTCAGGAAAAAACGCATACGCCCTTTTTGGCCAACCAAGCAAGCTTGCAAAGGAAATCTGCACTACAATGAAGTCTCACTTCCCCCCGGTCAAAAGGGCCATCTGAAAAAAGTGTAAAATCCAGAAAGGCAGGACAGGTCATGGAGAACTGGGAGCCTTGTTATGCTGATGGACGGGATGTAAATTGCCAACAACCACTTGGGAGAAGTGTATGGTGTTTCCTGAAACATCTAAAAAACAAAGCAACAGAGCCTAGGGCACTTCCACTTATGGTCCTATAGCTTAGGGAATTTAAAATCAAAAAGACACAGCCACCCCAAAGTTTGGAACGGCTCTGTTTACAAGAACCTCGTTTACAGTACAAGTTCAACATCGCAGAAAGTGAAAAATGGATAAAGAAGTTGTGGTATTTACTTACAAAGCAATATCACTCAGCAATGAAATCTGTGTCATCAGGCCCTTAGCAGCACAATGAGTGGATTCAGGTATGATGATTCTAACTGAAATAAGTCACACAGAAAAAGAAACATCATAAGATATCAGTAATACACGGAATGTAAACTTGGCTACACAGGAACTGAATTACAGAACAGAACAGGGTCTCAAATTTCGAAAACCAACTCATGCTTGCTTAAGGGGAAAGGTGAGTTGGGGTGCTGCATAAAACCAGAGATTGAAATGAGCACAGATAAAGTTCCTTAAGTCAAATATGGAATAGACAAGAGCTACTCCTTGCTCAACGAAATGGACTCAACACCGCATATTAAACGCCTAAGAATGTAGCTGACTAGTAAGTATCTTAAAACCTATGGATTGCTATGTCTCCGAAAGAGAATCAAGCATGTGTACAGGGGCATAAACGCAGCAGTGATAGGATTGGAGAGGTTCGGTGAGCAAATGAAGACCCTTTGAAGTCATATTGCATGGTACCCATTCCACGGGTTTCAACTACCCAGGTTTTAGGTATTCTTCCTTCAGCTAAAACATGCATGTGGAACCCAAGTATGATCAACCATGTGAACGGGAGACGTGTTCAAATATGTCTCAGTTTTCCTCCCCTGGTACTCGGGTGCAACATTCCAGACGCTTTACTAACACTCTCCCCACTTGGAGAGTCAGCGCCTTTAACCTCCTGTTTGGCCCAGTTTGCAATTTCTGCGGAAGATGAACAGGAATAGCGAGAACCAATGAGAGGCTAGCTGGAGGTGTCTGGACGGGCAAATTTAACTCTCATTTCCCACCAGGAAGAGGAAATAACCAAAGGCTCAGTGTGCCATGCCGGAACCAGATTAGGGCCTGAAGCCATCCTGCGGTGTTGCGGCCAGCTCACAAGAAAGCGAGTTGAAGAAAGGAGCTCAGGGGCACTGTAATTCACAAACCTGCAGAGTTATAAATGACAGCTATCGTACAAAAATAGACTGAAGTAAGGCTGCCAAGAGGACTTGAAAGCGGGGCAGAATTGCAGGAAACCGATTTCAGGAGGTAGACTGGAATTGCATTGAAAGCATAGGAAAAGAGGCAGAACGTCCACAATGATGCACTTGGCCAAAAAGGGCGTATGCGTTTTTTCCTGAATATATTCAGGAAAAAACGCATACGCGCTTTTTGGCCAACCAAGCAAGCTTGCAAAGGAAATCTGCACTACAATGAAGTCTCACTTCCCCCCGGTCAAAAGGGCCATCTGAAAAAAGTGTAAAATCCAGAAAGGCAGGACAGGCCATGGAGAACTGGGAGCCTTGTTATGCTGAAGGGCGGGATGTAAATTGCCAACAACCACTCGGGAGAAGTGTATGGTGTTTCCTGAAACATCTAAAAAACAAAACAACAGAGCCTAGGGCACTTCCACTTATGGTCCTATAGCTTAGGGAATTTAAAATCAAAAAGACACAGCCACCCCAAAGTTTCGAACGGCTCTGTTTACAAGAACCTCGTTTACAGTACAAGTTCAACATCGCAGAAAGTGAAAAATGGATAAAAAAGTTGTGGTATTTACTTACAAAGCAATATCACTCAGCAATGAAATCTGTGTCATCAGGCCCTTAGCAGCACAATGAGTGGATTCAGGTATGATGATTCTAACTGAAATAAGTCACACAGAAAAAGAAACATCATAAGATATCAGTAATACACGGAATGTAAACTTGGCTACACAGGAACTGAATTACAGAGCAGAACAGGGTCTCAAATTTAGAAAACCAACTTATGCTTGCTTAAGGGGAAAGGTGAGTTGGGGTGCTGCATAAAACCAGAGATTGAAATGAGCACAGATAAAGTTCCTTAAGCCAAATATGGAATAGACAAGAGCTACTCCTTGCTCAACGAAATGGACTCAACACCGCATATTAAACGCCTAAGAATGTACCTGACTAGTAAGTATCTTAAAACCTATCGATTGCTATGTCTCCGAAAGAAAATCAAGCATGTGTACAGGGGCATAAACGCAGCAGTGATAGGATTGGAGAGGTTCAGTGAGCAAATGAAGACCCTTTGAAGTCATATTGCATGGTACCCATTCCACGGGTTTCAAATACCCAGGTTTAAGGTATTCTTCCTTCAGCTAAAACATGCATGTGGAACCCAAGTATGATCAACCATGTGAACGGGAGACGTGTTCAAATATGTCTCAGTTTTCCTCCCCTGGTACTCGGGTGCAACATTCCAGACGCTTTACTAACACTCTCCCCACTTGGAGAGTCAGCGCCTTTAACCTCCTGTTTGGCCCAGTTTGCAATTTCTGCGGAAGATGAACAGGAATAGCGAGAACCAATGAGAGGCTAGCTGGAGGTGTCTGGACGGGCAAATTTAACTCTCATTTCCCACCAGGAAGAGGAAATAACCAAAGGCTCAGCGTGCCGTGCCGGAACCAGATTAGGGCTTGAAGCCATCCTGTGGTGTTGCGGCCAGGTCACAAGAAAGTGAGTTGAAGAAAGGAGCTCAGGGGCACTGTAATTCACAAACCTGCAGAGTTATAAATGACAGCTATCGTCCAAAAATAGACTGAAGTAAGGCTGCCAAGAGGACTTGAAAGCGGGGCAGAATTGCAGGAAACCGATTTCAGGAGGTAGACTGGAATTGCATTGAAAGCATAGGAAAAGAGGCAGAACGTCCACAATGATGCACTTGGCCAATAAGGGCGTATGCGTTTTTTCCTGAATATATTCAGGAAAAAACGCATACGCCCTTTTTGGCCAACCAAGCAAGCTTGCAAGGAAATCTGCACTACAATGAAGGCTCACTTCCCCCCGGTCAAAAGGGCCATCTGAAAAAAGTGTAAAATCCAGAAAGGCAGGACAGGCCATGGAGAACTGGGAACCTTGTTATGCTGAAGGGTGGGATGTAAATTGCCAACAAACACTCGGGAGAAGTGTATGGTGTTTCCTGAAACATCTAAAAAACAAAGCAACAGAGCCTAGGGCACTTCCACTTATGGTCCTATAGCTTAGGGAATTTAAAATCAAAAAGACACAGCCACCCCAAAGTTTCAAACGGCTCTGTTTACAAGAACCTCGTTTACAGTACAAGTTCAACATTGCAGAAAGTGAAAAATGGATAAAAAAGTTGTGGTATTTACTTACAAAGCAATATCACTCAGCAATGAAATCTGTGTCATCAGGCCCTTAGCAGCACAATGAGTGGATTCAGGTATGATGATTCTAACTGAAATAAGTCACACAGAAAAACAAACATCATAAGATATCAGTAATACACGGAATGTAAACTTGGCTACACAGGAACTGAATTACAGAACAGAACAGGGTCTCAAATTTAGAAAACCAACTTATGCTTGCTTAAGGGGAAAGGTGAGTTGGGGTGCTGCATAAAACCAGAGATTGAAATGAGCACAGATAAAGTTCCTTAAGCCAAATATGGAATAGACAAGAGCTACTCCTTGCTCAACGAAATGGACTCAACACCGCATATTAAACGCCTAAGAATGTACCTGACTAGTAAGTATCTTAAAACCTATGGATTGCTATGTCTCCGAAAGAGGATCAAGCATGTGTACAGGGGCATAAACGCAGCAGTGATAGGATTGGAGAGGTTCGGTGAGCAAATGAAGACCCTTTGAAGTCATATTGCATGGTACCCATTACACGGGTTTCAAATACCCAGGTTTAAGGTATTCTTCCTTCAGCTAAAACATGCATGTGGAACCCAAGTATGATCAACCATGTGAACGGGAGACGTGTTCAAATATGTCTCAGTTTTCCTCCCCTGGTACTCGGGTGCAACATTCCAGACACTTTACTAACACTCTCCCCACTTGGAGAGTCAGCGCCTTTAACCTCCTGTTTGGCCCAGTTTGCAATTTCTGCGGAAGATGAACAGGAATAGCGAGAACCAATGAGAGACTAGCTGGAGGTGTCTGGACGGGCAAATTTATCTCTCATTTCCCACCAGAAAGAGGAAATAACCAAAGGATCAGCATGCCGGGCCGGAACCAGATTAGGGCCTGAGCCATCCTGCGGTGTTGTGGCCAGGTCACAAGAAAGCGAGTTGAAGAAAGGAGCTCAGGGGCACTGCAATTCACAAACCTGCAGAGTTATAAATGACAGCTATCGTCCAAAAATAGACTGAAGTAAGGCTGCCAAGAGGACTTGAAAGCGGGGCAGAATTGCAGGAAACCGATTTCAGGAGGTAGACTGGAATTGCATTGAAAGCATAGGAAAAGAGGCAGAACGTCCACAATGATGCACTTGGCCAAAAAGGGCGTATGCGTTTTTTCCTGAATATATTCAGGAAAAAACGCATACGCCCTTTTTGGCCAACCAAGCAAGCTTGCAAAGGAAATCTGCACTACAATAAAGTCTCACTTCTCCCCGGTCAAAAGGGCCATCTGAAAAAAGTGTAAAATCCAGAAAGGCAGGACAGGCCATGGAGAACTGGGAGCCTTGTTATGCTAATGGGCGGGATGTAAATTGCCAACAGACACTCAGGAGAAGTGTATGGTGTTTCCTGAAACATCTAAAAAACAAAGCAACAGAGCCTAGGGCACTTCCGCTTATGGTCCTATAGCTTAGGGAAATTAAAATCAAAAAGACACAGCCACCCCAAAGTTTGGGACGCCTCCTTTTATAAGAACCTCGTTTACCGTACAAGTTCAATATCACAGAAAGTGAAAAATGGATAAAGAACTTGTGGTACTTGCGTACAATGCAGTATCACTCAGCAATGAAATCTATGTCATCAGGCCCGTAGCAGCATAATGAGTGGATTCAGGTACGAGGATTCTAACTGAAATAAGTCACACAGAAAAAGAAACATCATAAGATATCACTAATACACTGAATGTAAACTTGGCTACACAGGAACTGCATTCCAAAACAGAACAGGGTCTCAAATTTAGAAAACCAACTTATGCTTGTTTAAGCGGAAAGGTGAGTTGGGGTGCTGCATAAAACCAGAGATTGAAATGAGCACAGATAAAGTTCCTTAAGCCAAATATGGAATAGACAAGAGCTACTCCTTGCTCAATGAAATGGACACAAAACCCCATATTAAACGCCTAAGAATGCACCTGACTAGTAAGTAACTTAAAACCTATGGATTGCTATGTCTCCGAAAGAGAATCAAGCATGTGTACAGGGGCATAAACGCAGCAGTGATAGGATTGGAGAAGTTCGGTGAGAAAATGAAGACCCTTTGAAGTCATATTGCATGGTACCCATTCCACGGGTTTCAACTATCCAGGTTTAAGGTATTCTTCCTTCATCTAAAACATGCATGTGGAACCTAGAGTATGATCAACCATGTGATCGGGAGACGTGTTCAAATATGTCTCAGTTTTCGTACCCTGGTACTCGGGTGCAACATTCCAGACGCTTTACTAACACTCTCCCCACTTGGAGAGTCAGTCCCTTTAACTTCCTGTTTGGCCCAGTTTGCAATGTCTGTGGAAGATGAACAGGAATAGCGAGAACCAATGAAAGACTAGCTGGAGGTGTCTGGATGGGCAAATTTAACTCTCATTTCCCACCAGGAAGAGGAATTAACCAAAGGCTCAGCGTGCCGTGCCAGAACCAGATTAGGGCCTGAAGACATCCTGTGGTGTTGCGGCCAGGTCACAAGAAAGCGAGGTGAAGAAAGGAGCTCAGGGGCACTGTAATTCACAAACCTGCAGAGTTATAAATGACAGCTATCGTCCAAAAATAGACTGAAGTAAGGCTGCCAAGAGGACTTGAAAGCGGGGCAGAATTGCAGGAAACCGATTTCAGGAGGTAGACTGGAATTGCATTGAAAGCATAGGAAAAGAGGCAGAATGTCCACAATGATGCACTTGGCCAAAAAAGGCGTATGCGTTTTTTCCTGAATATATTCAGGAAAAAACGCATACGCACTTTTTGGCCAACCAAGCAAGCTTGCAAAGGAAATCTGCACTACAATGAAGTCTCACTTCCCCCCGGTCAAAAGGGCCATCTGAAAAAAGTGTAAAATCCAGAAAGGCAGGACAGGCCATGGAGAACTGGAAGCCTTGTTATGCTGATGGGCGGGATGTAAATTGCCAACAACCACTCGGGAGAAGTGTATGGTGTTTCCTGAAACATCTAAAAAACAAAGCAACAGAGCCTAGGGCACTTCCACTTATGGTCCTATAGCTTAGGGAATTTAAAATCAAAAAGACACAGCCACCCCAAAGTTTGGAACGGCTCTGTTTACAAGAACCTCGTTTACAGTACAAGTTCAACATCGCAGAAATTGAAAAATGGATAAAGAAGTTGTGGTATTTACTTACAAAGCAATATCACTCAGCAATGAAATCTGTGTCATCAGGCCCTTAGCAGCACAATGAGTGGATTCAGGTATGATGATTCTAACTGAAATAAGTCACACAGAAAAAGAAACATCATAAGATATCAGTAATACACGGAATGGAAACTTGGCTACACAGGAACTGAATTACAGAACAGAACAGGGTCTCAAATTTAGAAAACCAACTTATGCTTGCTTAAGGGGAAAGGTGAGTTGGGGTGCTGCATAAAACCAGAGATTGAAATGAGCACAGATAAAGTTTCTTAAGCCAAATATGGAATAGACAAGAGCTACTCCTTGCTCAACGAAATGAACTCAACACCGCATATTAAACGCCTAAGAATGTACCTGACTAGTAAGTATCTTAAAACCTATGGATTGCTATGTCTCCAAAAGAGAATCAAGCATGTGTACAGGGGCATAAACGCAGCAGTGATAGGATTGGAGAGGTTCAGTGAGCAAATGAAGACCCTTTGAAGTCATATTGCATGGTACCCATTCCACGGGTTTCAACTACCCAGGTTTTAGGTATTCTTCCTTCAGCTAAAACATGCATGTGGAACCCAAGTATGATCAACCATGTGAACGGGAGCCGTGTTCAAATATGTCTCAGTTTTCGTACCCTGGTGCTCGGGTGCAACATTCCAGACGCTTTACTAACACTCTCCCCACTTGGAGAGTCAGTCCCTTTAACCTCCTGTTTGGCCCAGTTTGCAATTTCTGTGGAAGATGAACAGGAATAGCGAGAACCAATGAGAGACTAGCTGGAGGTGTCTGGATGGGCAAATTTAACTCTCATTTCCCACCAGGAAGAGGAATTAACCAAAGGCTCAGCGTGCCGTGCCAGAACCAGATTAGGGCCTGAAGCCATCCTGCGGTGTTGCGGCCAGGTCACAAGAAAGCGAGTTGAAGAAAGGAGCTCAGGGGCACTGTAATTCACAAACCTGCAGAGTTATAAATGACAGCTATCGTCCAAAAATAGACTGAAGTAAGGCTGCCAAGAGGACTTGAAAGCGGGGCAGAATTGCAGGAAACCGATTTCAGGAGGTAGACTGGAATTGCATTGAAAGCATAGGAAAAAGGCAGAATGTCCACAATGATGCACTTGGCCAAAAAAGGCGTATGCGTTTTTTCCTGAATATATTCAGGAAAGAACGCATACGCCCTTTTTGGCCAACCAAGCAAGCTTGCAAAGGAAATCTGCACTACAATGAAGTCTCACTTCCCCCCGGTCAAAAGGGCCATCTGAAAAAAGTGTAAAATCCAGAAAGGCAGGACAGGCCATGGAGAACTGGGAGCCTTGTTATGCTGATGGGTGGGATGTAAATTGACAAGAACCACTTGGGAGAAGTGTATGGTGTTTCCTGAAACAACTAAAAAACAAAGCAACAGAGCCTAGGGCACTTCCACTTATGGTCCTATAGCTTAGGGAATTTAAAATGAGAAAGACACAGCCACCCCAAAGTTTGGAACGGCTCTGTTTACAAGAACCTCGTTTACAGTACAAGTTCAACATCGCAGAAAGTGAAAAATGGATAAAGAAGTTGTGGTATTTACTTACAAAGCAATATCACTCAGCAATGAAATCTGTGTCATCAGGCCCTTAGCAGCACAATGAGTGGATTCAGGTATGATGATTCTAACTGAAATAAGTCACACAGAAAAAGAAACATCATAAGATATCACTAATACACAAAATGTAAACTTGGCTACACAGGAACTGCATTCCAAAACAGAACAGGGTCTCAAATTTAGAAAACCAACTTATGCTTGCTTAAGGGGAAAGGTGAGTTGGGGTGCTGCATAAAACCAGAGATTGAAATGAGCACAGATAAAGTTCCTTAAGCCAAATATTGAATAGACAAGAGCTACTCCTTGCTCAACGAAATGGACTCAAAACCCCATATTAAACGCCTAAGAAAGTACCTGACTAGTAAGTATCTTAAAACCTATGGATTTCTATGTCTCCAAAAGAGAATCAAGCGTGTGTACAGGGGCATAAACGCAGCAGTGATAGGATTGGAGAGGTTCGGTGAGCAAATGACGACCCTTTGAAGTCATATTGCATGGTACCCATTACACGGGTCTCAACTCTCCAGGTTTAAGGTATTCTTCCTTCAGCTAAAACATGCATGTGGAACCCAGAGTATGATCAACCATGTGAACGGGAGACGTGTTCAAATATGTCTCAGTTTTCCTCCCCTGGTACTCGGGTGCAACATTCCAGACGCTTTACTAACACTCTCCCGACTTGGAGAGTCAGTCCCTTTAACCTCCTGTTTGGCCCAGTTTGCAATTTCTGCAGAAGATGAACAGGAATAGCGAGAACCAATGAGAGGCTAGCTGGAGGTGTCTGGACGGGCAAATTAAACTCTCATTTCCCACCAGGAAGAGGAATTAACCAAACGCTCAGCATGCCGGGTCGGAACCAGATTAGGGCCTGAAGCCATCCTGCGGTGTTGCGGCCAGGTCACAAGAAAGCGAGGTGAAGAAAGGAGCTCAGGGGCCCTGTAATTCACAAACCTGCAGAGTTATAAATGACAGCTATCGTCCAAAAATAGACTGAAGTAAGGCTGCCAAGAGGACTTGAAAGCGGGGCAGAATTGCAGGAAACCGATTTCAGGAGGTAGACTGGAATTGCATTGAAAGCATAGGAAAAGAGGCAGAACGTCCACAATGATGCACTTTGCCAAAAGGGCATATGCGTTTTTTCCTGAATATATTCAGGAAAAAACGCATACGCCCTTTTTGGCCAACCAAGCAAGCTTGCAAAGGAAATCTGCACTACAATGAAGTCTCACTTCCCCCCGGTCAAAAGGGCCATCAGAATAAAGTGTAAAATCCAGAAAGGCAGGACAGGCCATGGAGAACTGGGAGCCTTGTTATGCTGATGGGCGGGATGTAAATTGCCAACAGACACTCGGGAGAAGTGTATGGTGTTTCCTGAAACATCTAAAAAACAAAGCAACAGAGCCTAGGGCACTTCCACTTATGGTCCTATAGCTTAGGGAAATTAATATCAAAAAGACACAGCAACCCCAAAATTTGGGACGGCTCTTTTTACAGGAATCTCTTCTATGGCACAAGTTAAATATCCCAGAGAGCAAATAATGGATAAAGAAGTTGCGGTACTTCTGTACAACAGAATACCACTCAGCAATGAAATCTATGTCACCAGGCCCGTATCAGCATAATGAGTGCATTGAGGCACGATGATTCTAAGTGAAATAAGTCACACAGAAAAAGAAACATCATAAGGTATCACTAATACACGGAATGTGAACTTGGCTACACATGAACTGAATTACAAAACAGAACAGGGTCTCAAGTTTAGAAAACCAACTTATGCCTGCTTAAGGGGGAAGGTGAGTTGGGGTGCTGCATAAAAGCAGAGTTTGAAATTAGCACAGATACCGTTCCATAAGCCAAATATGTAATAGACAAGAGCTACCCCTTGCTCAACGAAATGGATTCAACAATGAGGTATCACCTCACACCTGGTAGAATAGGCATCATTGAAAATCTACAAACAAAAAATGCTGGAAAGGGTGTGGAGAAAAGGAACCCTCTTCCACTATTGTTGGGAATATAAATTGATACAGTCATTATGGAGAACAATATGGAATTTCTTAAGAAACTAACAATAGAATTACCATATGATACAGCAATCCCAGTACTGGACATATACCCAGACAAAACCATAAATCAAAAAGAGTCATTCACCGCAATGTTCATTGCATCACTATTTACAATATCGAGGTAATGGAAGCAACCTAAATGCCCACAGACAGACGAATGCATAAAGCTGTGGTACATATATAAAATGGAATATTACTAAGCCATGAAAAGGAATGAAATTGGGTCATTTGTAGAGACGTCGATGGATCTAGAGACTGTCATACAGAGTGAAGTAAGTCAGAAAGAGAAAAACAAATCTTGTATATTCATGCATATATGTGGAACCTAGAAAAACTGTACAGATTAACCGTTTTGCAAGGCATAAATAGAGCAACAGATGTAGACAACAAACGTATGGACAACAAGGGGGGAAAGCTGTTGGGGGGGTGGTGGTGGGAGGAGTTGAGAGACTGGGATTGGCATGTATACATTTATATGTATAAAATAGATAACCAATAAGAACCTGCTGTATAAAAATATAAAATAAAATTCAAAATTAAAAAGAAGTAAAATTTAAAAAATAAAACAGAAAAAACAATTATTCCCTGCACATACATGTATTTATATGAATAAATTATTTCCATGCTTATATCTGTAAATACAAAAAAGAGGAATAAAACCTACCTTGAACCAAAAACGAAAAAGAGAAAAAAAACACAGAACCCACCAGTTACACAGAGGAAAACCGTATCAGGGCACTTGCTCCAGTTGTAAACAATTCTGAAGTTGGTCAGTGGTGGGGAATCGTCTCCCATTCAGCCAGCAGCCCCCACGCAACAAGCGTCCTCATTGCAAAGCTGGGGCACCGTGCCGAGGCATCTGTGAGTAAACGTGAGCTGAGCCCCAGGCCAGTTGCTGCTGAACTATTCCCACCCGTCCCAGGTAAAACACCTGAATATATACAAGGACTTGAAAGCCTAGAGGAAGGGCCATAGAGCCACACGAGTGACAGCATGCCGGCCGACTTGGTGCCTGCAGGCCAGCCAGGATGGTCCTGGCCCTGGGTGCTCTTCTGGAAGATTTCCATTTCCCTGCCTGAGATACCCGTCCTGTCCCTGCCCCCACTGCTTTTTTCCTTCCTCACCTCTGCCCAGGGAGAAATTCCAGCAGCAGGTATGGGTGACACATCCTCTTCTTTAGCAGGTGGCAGCCTGGCAACTGCTGCAGAAAGTCCAGCAGAGCCCCACTCACACTGGGCCACCCACAAAGCCGTGGCCTCTCACTCCCTCCCACCAGCCCAGCCCCGAGACTGCTGACAGGGCAGAGAAAATGGCGTCAGGCACGGCTGCAGGGGCTCTTGCTGCCTGGAGTGGTATTTATATTGATCTCAACCCAGGCACACCTGGGGAGGGCTGGCCGGCACGGTAAGGCTGCCCAGGTCAGCCAATCATCACCCCTCAGGGGCTCACAGTTGCAGAAAATGGAACTTGCTGAACCGGCCAGGTCCAAGGAACAGGTGTGGGCTCCTGAGAGTCAGGATAGACAAGGGGCTGCAGCTTTGGCTTGTTTTCTAATCATTTTATCTGGCCCATGAGTGGGAGACAACTTCAAGAAAACCCTCTCCTAATGAGAGGAACCCAGGAGTCAGGCAGAGGAGGGGTGGGTGGTGGTTGGAGACAGAGGCCTGGTGCCCCAGGTGCAGTGGAAGTCTCTGGAAGACCAGGTGGAGGGAGGCCTCACGGAGTGATGCCCAGGGTCACAGACCTGTCGCAGCTGCTGTTTGTTAGTTCAAGTCCTGCTCTGAGGTGCTCTGTGTCAGCTCTGAGCGACACGTGAGCTGGGGGTGCTCTGCAATGAGGGCTATGTGCACGGTTCCTGTGTGCCCAGCCCTGCCACGGTACCTGCAAGGGTAGCTCTGTATCCTGGGAGGGGCCTGACCACGAGAGCCCCGTGGGCTGGGGTGGGGGTGGGGTACCTGCCCAGGTGAGCTCCATATTCTGGGATTGGTCTGACCACGAGAGCCCCATGGGCTGCTGGGGACCTGGTAAAGGATGTCAGGACAGTCAGTGAAGCCACCGAGGATATACCTCCAGTTGCTCCTAATTCCTACACCCTGCTGGTCATTCTACCAACCACCAGGACATGGTATTCTGTATTAGTCTTCAATGATGCCTTCTTTTGTATTCCATTAGTCCCAGAGTCACAAGAAATTTTGGCTTGTGAGTGGCAGGACTCAACATACAACTAAAACAATACTTCCGGGCCGTCTGGCCCCAAGGGTGCAAAAATTCCCACACCATCTTTGGGGAAAGCTTAGCTAAAGACCTAAAAGTTCTACCTCTGGAAAAGGAAACCCTCCTTCAATATGCAGACGACATTCTGATCACCAGCCCTACTAAGGAGGCCTCTGAACTACCAAGCCAATAAAGGATAGAAGTTGTCCAAGAAAAAGCTCAAATATCACAGACTGCGGTGACCTGCCTGGGCTTCATTCTCACAGAAGGTCAGAGAAGCCCATCCCAGGAAAGGGAAGAAACCATTTTCAGCCTTACCCCTTTCTAAAACTAGAAGACAGCTTAGGGGTTCCTGGGGAGGCCAGGGTTTGCTGCTTCTGGATCCCTAACTACAGTCTACTAGCTGGGCCTCTATATGAAACACTGAAAGGAAAAGATGATGATCCTTTTGAATAGAATCCAGAAGTGGCCTTTCAAGAATGGAAAGAGCAGTCAATTCAGACCCTTGCCCTGGAACTCCCTAATTTAGCTAAACCCTTTGACCTTTACATTCCCGGTGAAAGGTGAATCGCCATTGGAGAATTAGTGCAAAAACTGGGACCGCTTGAAATGGAACAATGCAAGAATGCCATCCAGGTAGGATAAACTACGGTCACTAAGGGGCTTGGCCCACTGCCACATCTGGCCAAGATACTGGCGGTATCTAAAAACCTGGAAATCAGCAGCCCAAAAGGCCACCTCCCTCCTAAGGGAAAAGGACCCCACGTGGTGATCCTAACCACCAACCATGCCCTGAAGTTGCAGGGTTCGCTCCGTGGGCACACCGACCTCGAGTGAGGAGGCCCTCCAACTCCAACATCCAGAGAGATAACCGGGGGCAACAGGGCACCATGACGACTCGTGTGAACATCACTTGACCTGGAGTTTCTCTCATAAAACAACAAGAGTGTGTCCCAAAAGAGTAGACTACTGCTTGCAGGACTTACTGCACCCAGAGGGGAGCTAATAATCTTGGCGGGGGAACAGTATACCACACTGTCACCATAGAAAAGCCTACAGACACCGTGATGATGGTGGCCAATAAGACCGGCTGGACTCCTGTTTACTTCAAAAGGCTGTTGACTCAGTAGCCATCATGGTCCTTGGTCACCACTGACCCTGGACTGTCTGGGAGTTGAGCGGGCAGGGCTCTGACACCTGGTGCTGTTTGTACGTTAATTCAGGGGCCTAACTGAAGAAAGCGCAGACTACTGGTCAGAGCATCTAGGCTGGCAGAGACGGTCAGCCTAAGGTGGCCGAACAAATGTGGGGCGGGGTGAAACCGGCCCCCACAGCGTCTCTGCACATCTCTTTCCTGGACCCTTAAAGGTCATTAGAATCTATAACACTTCCAATGCTGGTGCTCAGGTGGACGAGCAGGGAGGCAGGGGTCCTGGGGACAATCAACGTCACCGGGAGGCTGCTGGGGAGAAGCTCTGACCCTCGCCCCAGGGTATGAGGGCTCCCAACTCAGCACTCAGCAGTTACAGAAGAAGGGTCTGCACCCTCAGCACTCCAAGAATGAGGAACGGGACAAAAGGCAGTGGAGGGGTTTGTCCCCAGCAAAGCCCATTAAAAATCCCTGGGAGATAAAAATAGAATCTGGGCAATAAAGTCAAGTCTAACCTTTTTTATCCTTTGTGCTTTGTCTAATTTCACGTGCTCCTAGGGTCCCGCATGCAGAGGTTCCACACCCGGCACTTCAGACCAGATTTCCTAGTGCAGAATGGCTGGGTCGACACCTCAGCTCCTGGGGCCCAGTGCAGACTCCACGATATAGAGCCTGAGCTACAGCCAACCCGGCCCTCGAGAGCTCCGCCGCCTCCCTCCCTCCCACTGACTCTGACAGGATCTCTACACAGCAGCCCAGCCCACAGCCCACAGCCCACAGCCCACGGGGTAGTGCATGCTCTCACCTCTCCATTCTCTGATCAAAATATAAAGTTTCCTTTGCTTGTGAACCAAACTCAGTCTCGATCTGTTGGCCCCAATGACACTGGGCAGGGGGACACTTGTTGGGGTCCACTCTGGAGGATCAGTAACAGAAATTGAGACTATTGTAACCTCAATGAACAGATGTGTGAGCCAAACTGTAGTTAACATAGAACAGTGTATAAGGCTCGGGTAAAATAAGATGTTTTTCACACTTCCATTTGATATTTCCATCACTTTTTATAAGCAAGTTCAGTGAAAAGGTTTGTCTTATTTGTCAGGTCAATATTAGAGAAACGAAGTGATTTCTTTCCAAGGATGTACAGCTAATAATCTTGGTTAAACCTTCAATCTTGTTTTAAATGCTTTTCCATTGAAAATGATACCTCTCTTTCAGCTCCCCCATTTCTGAGAAGTATAAAATCTTATAATTTATTATTACCAAAGGGGAAAGGTGGGAGGAGGGATCAATTAACAGTTTGGAATGAACACATACACACTGCTATGTATAAAATAGATCATCAACAAGGAACTACTGTATAGCACAGGGAACTACACTCAACATTTTGCAATAACCTATAAGGGGAAATAATCTGAAAAAGAATAGATATTTTTATTGACATCATCTATCAATGACAGTTACAGTGTAGCCTAAGGGAAGCTGGTGGTGAGTGCTTCTGACCCTGAAGACTTCAATCATCTAAAGTTTGGACTCTGCCTGCTTCCCAAGGCCCTTAATGAACATATGTGTAGCCGTAGCTTAAAAACTTCCCCAGTTTGGGTTTCGGGGAGACACTGATTTTGAAAAAGCCCTGGTGTTCTCCTTACATGAATGGGACTCTTCCTACTGCTAAAACATGTCTGTCACACCCAGAGGATGGTATACCGTCTGATCGGGAAGAGTTTGGAAAAGGCACCTCATCTCCTCATCTCCTGGTGCTCGGGTTCACCCCTCCAGCGTCTTTACTAACAGTCTCCCCACTTGGAGATGTCAGCACTGTCAACATCCTGTTGCGTACAGTTTGGAATTTGTCCAGAGGATGAAGCGGAAGGATGAGGAACAATGAGAGACAAGTCCTAGGTGTTCAGACAGGCACATGTCACTCTAATTTCCAATCAGGAAGACGAATTGACCAAAGGCTAGGGTTGCCCATGGAAACAGTATAGGGCTTGAGGAAATCCCGCTGCTTTGTGGCCAGTTCCCATAAACACGAGTTGAACAATGGAACTCAGGGGCAGTAAAATTCACAAAACTGCAGAGTTGAAAATATCCATCACTGAAAAATGTCTTGAGGAAAGTCAGAGAAAAGGACTTGTAAGCAAGGGAGAATGGCAGGAAAGGGATTTGAGGAGGTAGAAAGGACTCGCCATTAAGCACAAGAAAAGGAGCTGAACATTGCCAACATTGCCAACATTGCAGTTGGCCAAAAAGGGTGTATGCGTTCTTTTCTGTATATATTCAAGAAAAGGGCATACACTTTTTTAGCCAACCAAACAGGTGGGCACTGGAAGTCAATACTACAAAAGATATCACTTCGCATCAGTCAGAAGAGCCATCCTCATAAAGCGTAAACAACAGAAATGCAGGACAGGGCAACGAGAAGAGGGAGCCCTGTGAGACTTATAGTGGAAATGTATATTGCCAACGGCCATTCTGGAGAAGTGTATTGTGTTTACTAAAGCATCTAAAAAATGAGCTACAGAGCATAGGGCACTTGCACTCATGGGCGTATATCTTGGGAAAAACAAAAATCGAGAGGACACAGGCACCCCAATGTTTACCCCCTCTCTGTTTAAAAGATCCTCGACTAGGATATAACTTAAATGTCTCTGGAGGGAAAAAATGGATAGAGATGTGGTACTTAGGTAGAGTGGAATATTATTCAGCCTGGAAATCAATGAAATATGGCCAGTTGTAACAACTCCGGAGGAGTTACGTATGATCATTCTAAGTGACAGAATTCAAAAAGAAAAAGACACATATCATAAGATATCACTTAAAGGTGGAATCCAAAATGGCTACACATGAAATAAATTACAAAACAAAAACATAGTCAAATATGTAGAAAACACGCATAAGGCTGCTAAACGGGAAAGGTGGGGAGGGGTGAGGCATCATCCAGGAGGTTGAAATTAGCAAAGATACCATTCCAAATACCAAACTGATAATCAACAAGGCCTACACGGTAGCTAAAAGAACTGCACTCAGCACACTCAAGTCACCGGAAAAGAATATATACGACTGGTAAGAATCTGAAAAAGAATTTATTGATGTCTCTCTGTACGTGAATCAAGTGGATGTACAGCAGCAAGAAACAGAGCTTTGAAAATCAGCTGTAACCAATATAGTAATAAATTGAAAAAAATAAACGACAGAGAGACAGAGAAAACCTCTTACAACTTTTCCTCAGGGACGGTGATGCAACATGGATTGAACACATCTAGACCCACAGCAGGATGAGACATAAGGCTGGAAACTGTTTGCGCTAAGAGAAATGTGAGGTTGGGTGAGGAAATGCACACCCTTTAAAGTAATACTACCTGGTACCCATTCAATGGGTCCCAAATCTGCAGGTTCAAGGGATCTTCCTACAGCTAAAACATGCATGGAAAACCCAGAGGACTGTACACCATGTGATCGGGAGATGTGTCTAAAATGCACCTCATTTATCCTCTCCTGGTGCTCCTGTTCACCATTCCAGCCACGCTACTTAGAATCTCCCCACTTGGAGAATCAGCACATTTAAACTTCTGTTTCACACATTTTGCAAATTGTGAGGAGGATGAACGGGAAGAGGGGGAACCAATGAGAGAAGAGTTGTAGGGGTTTGGACGGGCACATATCACTCTAATTTCCCATTAAGAGTAAGAATTAAAGAAAGGCTCAGCCTGCCTCGCCGGAGCCAAAATAGGGCCTGAAGCAATCCTGCGGGTTTGAGGCCAGCTCACAAAAGAGCAACTTAAAAAATGGAGCTCAGGGTCACTGCAATTCACAAACCTGCAGAGTTATAAATGAAAACTAACGTCCAAAAATATGTTGAGGTAAGGCAAAGAAGAGGATCTGAATGCAAGACAGAATTGCAAGAAACAGATTTCAAGAGATAGATTGGACTCGTCTTTAACGCACATGAAAAGCGGCAGAATTTCGACAATGATGCAGTTGGCCCAAAAGGGCGTATGCGTTTTTTCCTGATTATATCCAGGAAAAAACGCATACGCACTTTATGGGCAATGAAGCAAGCAAGCAATGCAAATGTGCACAACAAAGAAGTCTCACTTCCCACCGGTCAAAAGGGCCATCCTAAAAAATTGTAAAAACCAGAAATGCAGGACAGGCCATGGAGAACAGGGAGCCTTTATACGCTGATGGGCAGTGTGTGAACTGCCGAGAGCCACTCTGGAGAAGTGTATGGTGGTTCCTAAATCATCTAAAAAACAGAGCTACAGAGCATAGGACACTTCCAATCATGGGAGTATATCTAGGGAAGTCTAAAAATCAACAAGACACAAGCACACCACAGTTTAGGGCTACTCTGTTTACAAGAACCTCAACTTCAGTACACCTTAAATATCCCAGGAAAGAGAACAATGGATAAAGAAGATGTGGTACTTATGTACAATGGAATATCTCTTCACCATGAAATCAATGTAATAAGGCTAGTAGAAGGATAAAGAGTGGATTTAGGTCCGATAATACTACTTGAAATAAGTCAAACAGAAAAAGAAACATATCATAAGATATCACTTATAGAGGGAGGGTAAATATGGCTGCACAAGAAATGAATTACAGAACAGAACAGTGTCTCACATTTAGAAAACACACTTATGTCAGCTTAAGGGGAAAGGAGAGGTGGGGTGATGCATAAAACCAGAGTTTGAAATTAGCACAGATACCGTTCAATAAACCAAATAGGTATTAGACAAGATCTACACCTTGCTCAATGAACAGGCCTCAACACACCCTATACACCGCAGAGAAATATATCTGAGGAATAAGAATCTTAAAACGCATGTATTGATATATCTCCATAAGGGAATCAAGTGTGTGCAGAGCGGCACAAACACAGCAGTGAAAAGGAGCTAAACCCCATTATAGAAATAAATTTTAAAAACAAAACGCTGAAACAATGAAAGAGAAAAATTCTTACAAAATTCGCTCAGGGGCTGTGATGCAACCTGGATTGACCACATATAAACCCACAGCTGGATAAGACATAAGGCTGGACACTTGGGGCTGACAGGATTGGTGAGCTTTGGTGAGCAACTGCCGAAAGTTTAATGCAATACTTCATGCTACTCAGTCCAAGGGTCCCAACACTCCAGGTTGAAGGGAATCTTCCTACAGCTAAACCATGCTTGGGAAACCCAGCGACTGGTATACCATATGATTGGGAAAGGTTTCTAAAACGCACCTCATTTTTCCTCTCCTGGGGCTCCGGATCGACATTCCAGCCGCTTTACTAACAACATCCCCACATGGAGTCAATGCTTTAAGTTCTGGTATCGCACAGTCTGCAGTTAGTGCAGAGGATGAATGGGAATAGGGGGAACCAGTGAGAAACTAGCTGTAGCGGTTTCAATGGGCACATGTCACTCTAATATCACATCAGTAAGAAGAATTAACCAAAGGAACAGCAAGGTGCCCCAGAAGAAAAATAGGGCTTCAAGGAATCCTGTGGTTATGGGGCAAGACCACAAAAATAAGAGCTAAAAAATGGAGCTAAGGGCCACTGCAATTCAAAAACCTGCAGAGTTATAAAGGCCAACTATTTTTAAAAAATATATTGAGGTAAGGCTACGAAGAGGCATTGAAAGCAAGGCAGAATTGCAGGAAACCGATTTCAGGAGGTAGACTGGAGTTGCATTGAAAGCATATGAAGAGAGTCAGAAACTCGAAAATGATGCACTTGGCCAAAAAGGGCGTATGCGTTTTTTCCTGAATATATTCAGGAAAAAACGCATACGCACTTTTTGGCCAACCAAGCAAGCTTGCAAAGGAAATCTGCACTACAATGAAGTCTCACTTCCACCCGGTCAAAAGGGCCATCTGAAAAAAGTGTAAAATCCATACAGGCACGACAGGCCATGGAGAACAGGGAGCCTTCTTATGCTGATGGGCGGGATGTAAATTGCCAACAGCCACTCTGGAGAAGTGTATGGTGTTTCCTGAAACATCTAAAAAACAAAGCAACAGATCCTAGGGCACTTCCACTTATGGTCCTATAGCTTAGGGAAATTAAAATCAAAAAGACACAGCCACCCCAATGTTTGGGACGCCTCTGTTTACAAGAACCTCGTTTACAGTACAAGTTCAACATCGCAGAAAGTGAAAAATGGATAAAGAAGTTGTGGTATTTACTTACAAAGCAATATCACTCAGCAATGAAATCTGTGTCATCAGGCCCGTAGCAGCACAATGAGTGGATTCAGGTATGATGATTCTAACTGAAGTAAGTCACACAGAAAAAGAAACATCATAAGATATCAGTAATACACGGAATGGAAACTTGGCTACACAGGAACTGAATTACAGAACAGAACAGGGTCTCAAATTTAGAAAACCAACTTATGCTTGCTTAAGGGGAAAGGTGAGTTGGGGTGCTGCATAAAACCAGAGATTGAAATGAGCACAGATAAAGTTCCTTAAGCCAAATATGGAATAGACAAGAGCTACTCCTTGCTCAACGAAATGGACTCAACACCGCATATTAAACGCCTAAGAATGTACCTGACTAGTAAGTATCTTAAAACCTATGGAATGCTAAGTCTCCGAAAGAGAATCAAGCATGTGTACAGGGGCATAAACGCAGCAGTGATAGGATTGGAGAGGTTCGGTGAGCAAATGAAGACCCTTTGAAGTCATATTGCATGGTACCCATTCCACGGGTCTTAACTCTCCAGGTTTAAGGTATTCTTCCTTCAGCTAAAGCATGCATGTGGAACCCAAGTATGATCAACCATGTGAACGGGAGACGTGTTCAAATATGTCTCAGTTTTCCTCCCCTGGTACTCGGGTGCAACATTCCAGATGCTTTACTAACACTCTCCCCACTTGGAGAGTCAGCGCCTTTAACCTCCTGTTTGGCCCAGTTTGCAATTTCTGCGGAAGATGAACAGGAATAGCGAGAACCAATGAGAGGCTAGCTGGAGGTGTCTGGACGGGCAAATTTAACTCTCATTTCCCACCAGGAAGAGGAAATAACCAAAGGCTCAGCGTGCCGTGCCGGAAGCAGATTAGGGCCTGAAGCCATCCTGCGGTGTTGCGGCCAGCTCACAAGAAAGCGAGTTGAAGAAAGGAGCTCAGGGGCACTGTAATTCACAAACCTGCAGAGTTATAAATGACAGCTATCGTCCAAAAATATACTGAGGTAAGGCTGCCAAGAGGACTTGAAAGCGGGGCAGAATTGTAGGAAACCGATTTCAGGAGTTAGACTGGAATTTCATTGAAAGCATAGGAAAAGAGGCAGAACGTCCACAATGATGCACTTGGCCAAAAAGGGCGTATGCGTTTTTTCCTGAATATATTCAGGAAAAAACGCATATGCCCGTTTTTGCTAACCAAGCAAGCTTGCAAAGGAAATCTGCACTACAATGAAGTCTCACTTCCCCCCGGTCAAAAGGGCCATCTGAAAAAAGTGTAAAATCCAGAAAGGCAGGACAGGCCATGGAGAACTGGGAGCCTTGTTATGCTGATGGGCGGGATGTAAATTGCCAACAGACACTCGGGAGAAGTGTATGGTGTTTCCTGAAACATCTAAAAAACAAAGCAACAGAGCCTAGGGCACTTCCACGTATGGTCCTATAGCTTAGGGAAATTAAAATCAAAAAGACACAGCCACCCCAAAGTTTGGGACGCCTCTGTTTACAAGAACCTCGTTTACCGTACAAGTTCAATATCACAGAAAGTGAAAAATGGATAAAGAACTTGTGGTACTTACGTACAATGCAGTATCACTCAGCAATGAAATCTATGTCATCAGGCCCGTAGCAGCATAATGAGTGGATTCAGGTACGATGATTCTAACTGAAATAAGTCACACAGAAAAAGAAACATCATAAGATATCACTAATACACAGAATGTAAACTTGGCTACACAGGAACTGAATTCCAAAACAGAACAGAGTCTCATATTTAGAAAAGCAACTTATGCTTGCTTAAGGGGAAAGGTGAGTTGGGGTGCTGCATAAAACCAGAGATTGAAATGAGCACAGATAAAGTTCCTTAAGCCAAATATGGTATAGACAAGAGCTACTCCTTGCTCAACGAAATGGACTCAAAACCCCATATTAAATGCCTAAGAATGTACCTGACTAGTTAGTATCTTAAAACCTATGGATTGCTATGTCTCCAAAAGAGAATCAAGCGTGTGTACAGGGGCATAAACGCAGCAGTGATAGGATTGGAGTGGTTCGGTGAGCAAATGAAGACCCTTAGAAGTCATATTGCATGGTACCCATTCCACGGGTCTCAACTCTGCAGGTTTAAAGTATTCTTCCTTCAGCTAAAACATGCAGGTGGAACCCAGAGTATGATCAACCGTGTGAACGGGAGACGTGTTCAAATATGTCTCAGTTTTCCTCCCCTGGTACTCGGGTGCAACATTCCAGACGCTTTACTAACACTCTCCCCACTTGGAAGGTCAGCACCTTTAACCTACTGTTTGGCACACTTTGCAATTTCTGCGGAAGATGAACAGGAATAGCGAGATCCAATGAGAGACTTGCGGGTGGTGTCTGGACGGGCAAATTTAACTCTCATTTCCCACCAGGAAGAGGAAATAACCAAAGGCTCAGCGTGCCGTACCGGAACCAGATTAGGGCCTGAAGCCATCCTGCGGTGTTGCGGCCAACTCACAAGAAAGCGAGTTGAAGAAAGGAGCTCAGGGGCACTGTAATTCACAAACCTGCAGAGTTATAAATGACAGCTATCGTCCAAAAATAGACTGAAGTGAGGCTGCCAAGAGGACTTGAAAGCGGGGCAGAATTGCAGGAAACCGATTTCAGGAGGTAGACTGGAATTGCATTGAAAGCATAGGAAAAGAGGCAGAACGTCCACAATGATGCACTTGGCCAAAAAGGGCGTATGCGTTTGTTCCTGAATATATTCAGGAAAAAACGCATACGCCCTTTTTGGCCAACCAAGCAAGCTTGCAAAGGAAATCTGCACTACAATGAAGTCTCACTTCCCCCCGGTCAAAAGGGCCATCTGAAAAAAGTGTAAAATCCAGAAAGGCAGGACAGGCCATGGAGAACTGGGAGCCTTGTTATGCTGATGGGCGGGATGTAAATTGCCAACAACCACTGGGGAGAAGTGTATGGTGTTTCCTGAAACATCTAAAAAACAAAGCAACAGAGCCTAGGGCACTTCCACTTATGGTCCTATAGCTTAGGGAAATTAAAATCAAAAAGACACAGCCACCCCAAAGTTTGGAACGGCTCTGTTTACAAGAACCTCGTTTACAGTACAAGTTCAACATCGCAGAAAGTGAAAAATGGATAAAGAAGTTGTGGTATTTACTTACAAAGCAATATCACTCAGCAATGAAATCTGTGTCATCAGGCCCATAGCAGCATAATGAGTGGATTCAGGTATGATGATTCTAACTGAAATAAGTCACACAGAAAAAGAAACATCCTAAGATATCAGTAATACACGGAATGGAAACTTGGCTACACAGGAACTGAATTACAGAACAGAACAGGGTCTCAAATTTAGAAAACCAACTTATGCTTGCTTAAGGGTAAAGGTGAGTTGGGGTGCTGCATAAAACCAGAGATTGAAATGAGCACAGATAAAGTTCCTTAAGCCAAATATGGAATAGACAAGAGCTACTCCTTGCTCAACGAAATGGACTCAACACCGCATATTAAACGGCTAAGAATGTACCTGACTTGTAAGTATCTTAAAACCTATGGATTGCTATGTCTCCAAAAGAGAATCAAGCATGTGTACAGGGGCATAAACGCAGCAGTGATAGGATTGGAGAGGTTCGGTGAGCAAATGAAGACCCTTTGAAGTCATATTGCATGGTACCCATTCCACGGGTTTCAACTACCCAGGTTTAAGGTATTCTTCCTTCAGCTAAAACATGCATGTGGAACCTAGAGTATGATCAACCATGTGATCGGGAGACGTGTTCAAATATGTCTCAGTTTTCGTACCCTGGTACTCGGGTGCAACATTCCAGACGCTTTACTAACACTCTCCCGACTTGGAGAGTCAGTCCCTTTAACCTCCTGTTTGGCCCAGTTTGCAATATCTGCGGAAGATGAACAGGAATAGCGAGAACCAATGAGAGACTAGCTGGAGGTGTCTGGACGGGCAAATTTAACTCTCATTTCCCACCATGAAGAGGAATTAACCAAAGGCTCAGCGTGCCGGGCCGGAACCAGATTAGGGCCTGAAGCCATCCTGCGGTGTTGCGGCCAGCTCACAAGAAAGCGAGTTGAAGAAAGGAGCTCAGGGGCACTGTAATTCACAAACCTGCAGAGTTATAAATGACAGCTATCATCCAAAAATAGACTGAAGTAAGGCTGCCAAGAGGACTTGAAAGCGCGGCAGAATTGCAGGAAACCGATTTCAGGAGGTAGACTGGAATTGCATTGAAAGCATAGGAAAAGAGGCAGAACGTCCACAATGATGCACTTGGCCAAAAAGGGCGTATGCGTTTTTTCCTGAATATATTCAGGAAAAAACGCATACGCACTTTTTGGCCAACCAAGCAAGCTTGCAAAGGAAATCTGCACTACAATGAAGTCTCACTTAACCCCGGTCAAAAGGGCCATCTGAAAAAAGTGTAAAATCCAGAAAGGCAGGACAGGCCATGGAGAACTGGGAGCCTTGTTATGCTGATGGGCGGGATGTAAATTGCCAACAGACACTCGGGAGAAGTGTATGGTGTTTCCTGAAATATCGAAAAAACAAAGCAACAGAGCCTAGGGCACTTCCACTTATGGTCCTATAGCTTAGGGAAATTAAAATCAAAAAGACACAGCCACCCCAAAGTTTGGGACGCCTCTGTTTACAAGAACCTCATTTACCGTACAAGTTCAATATCACAGAAAGTGAAAAATGGATAAAGAACTTGTGGTACTTACGTACAATGCAGTATCACTCAGCAATGAAATCTATGTCATGAGGCCCGTAGCAGCATAATGAGTGGATTCAGGTACGATGATTCTAACTGAAATAAGTCACACAGAAAAAGAAACATCATAAGATATCACTAATACACGGAATGTAAACTTGGCTACACAGGAACTGCATTCCAAAACAGAACAGGGTCTCAAATTTAGAAAACCAACTTATGCTTGCTTAAGGGGAAAGGTGAGTTGGGGTGCTGCATAAAACCAGAGATTGAAATGAGCACAGATAAAGTTCCTTAAGTCAAATATGGAATAGACAAGAGCTACTCCTTGCTCAACGAAATGGACTCAACACCGCGTATTAAACGCCTAAGAATGTACCTGACTAGTAAGTATCGTAAAACCTATGGATTGCTATGTCTCCAAAAGAGAATCAAGCGTGTGTACAGGGGCATAAACGCAGCAGTGATAGGATTGGAGAGGTTCGGTGAGCAAATGAAGACCCTTTGAAGTCATATTGCATGGTACCCATTACACGGGTCTCAACTCTCCAGGTTTAAGGTATTCTTCCTTCAGCTAAAACATGCATGTGGAACCCAAGTATGATCAACCATGTGAACGGGAGACGTGTTCAAATATGTCTCAGTTTTCCTCCCCTGGTACTCGGGTGCAACATTCCAGACGCTTTACCAAAACTCTCCCCACTTGGAGAGTCAGCGCTTTTAACCTCCTGTTTGGCTCAGTTTGCAATTTCTGCGGAAGATGAACAGGAATAGCGAGAACCAATGAGAGGCTAGCTGGAGGTGTCTGGCCGGGCAAATTTAACTCTCATTTCCCACCAGGAAGAGGAAATAACCAAAGGCTCAGTGTGCCTTGCCGGAACCAGATTAGGGCCTGAAGCCATCCTGCGGTGTTGCGGCCAGCTCAAAAGAAAGCGAGTTGAAGAAAGGAGCTCAGGGGCACTGTAATTCACAAACCTGCAGAGTTATAAATGACAGCTATCGTCCAAAAATAGACTGAAGTAAGGCTGCCAAGAGGACTTGAAAGCGGGGCAGAATTGCAGGAAACCGATTTCAGGAGGTAGACTGGAATTGCATTGAAAGCATAGGAAAAGAGGCAGAACGTCCACAATGATGCACTTGGCCAAAAAGGGCGTATGCGTTTTTTCCTGAATATATTCAGGAAAAAACGCATACGCCCTTTTTGGCCAACCAAGCAAGCCTGCAAAGGAAATCTGCACTACAATGAAGTCTCACTTCCCCCCGGTCAAAAGGGCCATCTGAAAAAAGTGTAAAATCCAGAAAGGCAGGACAGGCCATGGAGAACTGGGAGCCTTGTTATGCTGATGGGCGGGATGTAAATTGCCAACAGACACTCGGGAGAAGTGTATGGTGTTTCCTGAAACATCTAAAAAACAAAGCAACAGAGCCTAGGGCACTTCCACTTATGGTGCTATAGCTTAGGGAAATTAAAATCAAAAAGACACAGCCACCCCAAAGTTTGGAACGGCTCTGTTTACAAGAACCTCGTTTACAGTACAAGTTCAACATCGCAGAAAGTGAAAAATGGATAAAGAACTTGTGGTACTTACGTACAATGCAGTATCACTCAGCAATGAAATCTATGTCATCAGGCCCGTAGCAGCATAATGAGTGGATTCAGGTACGATGATTCTAACTGAAATAAGTCACACAGAAAAAGAAACATCATAAGATATCACTAATACACGGAATGTAAACTTGGCTACACAGGAACTGCATTCCAAAACAGAACAGGGTCTCAAATTTAGAAAACCAACTTATGCTTGCTTAAGGGGAAAGGTGAGTTGGGGTGCTGCATAAAACCAGAGATTGAAATGAGCACAGATAAAGTTCCTTAAGCCAAATATGGAATAGACAAGAGCTACTCCTTGCTCAACGAAATGGACTCAAAACCCCATATTAAACGCCTAAGAATGTACCTGACTAGTAAGTATCTTAAAACCTATGGATTGCTATGTCTCCAAAAGAGAATCAAGCGTGTGTACAGGGGCATAAACGCAGCAGTGATAGGATTGGAGAGGTTCGGTGAGCAAATGAAGACCCTTTGAAGTCATATTGCATGGTACCCATTTCACGGGTCTCAACTCTCCAGGTTTAAGGTACTCTTCCTTCAGCTAAAACATGCATGTGGAACCCAGAGTATGATCAACCATGAGAACGGGAGACGTGTTCAAATATGTCTCAGTTTTCCTCCCCTGGTACTCGGGTGCAACATTCCAGACGCTTTACTAACACTCTCCCGACTTGCAGAGTCAGTCCCTTTAACCTCCTGTTTGGACCAGTTTTCAATTTCTGCGGAAGATGAACAGGAATAGCGAGAACCAATGAGAGGCTAGCTGGAGGTGTCTGGACGGGCAAATTTAACTCTCATTTCCCACCAGGAAGAGGAATTAACCAAAGGCTCAGCATGCCGGGCCGGAACCAGATTAGGGCCTGAAGCCATCCTGCGGTGTTGCGGCCAGGTCACAAGAAAGCGAGTTGAAGAAAGGAGCTCAGGGGCACTGCAATTCACAAACCTGCAGAGTTATAAATGACAGCTATCATCCAAAAATAGACTGAAGTAAGGCTGCCAAGAGGACTTGAAAGCGGGGCAGAATTGCAGGAAACCGATTTCAGGAGGTAGACTGGAATTGCATTGAAAGCATAGGAAAAGAGGCAGAACGTCCACAATGATGCACTTGGCCAAAAAGGGCGTATGCGTTTTTTCCTGAATATATTCAGGAAAAAACGCATACGCCCTTTTTGGCCAACCACGCAAGCTTGCAAAGGAAATCTGCACTACAATGAAGTCTCACTTCCCCCCGGTCAAAAGGGCCATCTGAAAAAAGTGTAAAATCCAGAAAGGCAACATACCATTGAGAACTGGGAGCCTTGTTATGCTGATGGGCGGGATGTAAATTGCCAACAGACACTTGGGAGAAGTGTATGGTGTTTCCTGAAACATCTAAAAAACAAAGCAACAGAGCCTAGGGCACTTCCACTTATGGTCCTATAGCTTAGGGAAATTAAAATCAAAAAGACACAGCCACCCCAATGTTTGGAACGGCTCTGTTTACAAGAACCTCGTTTACAGTACAAGTTCAACATCGCAGAAAGTGAAAAATGGATAAAGAAGTTGTGGTATTCACTTACAAAGCAATATCACTCAGCAATGAAATCTATGTCATCAGGCCCTTAGCAGCACAATGAGTGGATTCAGGTATGATGATTCTAACTGAAGTAAGTCACACAGAAAAAGAAACATCATAAGATATCTGTAATACACGGAATGGAAACTTGGCTACACAGGAACTGAATTACAGAACAGAACAGGGTCTCAAATTTAGAAAACCAACTTATGCTTGCTTAAGGGGAAAGGTGAGTTGGGGTGCTGCATAAAACCAGAGATTGAAATGAGCACAGATAAAGTTCCTTAAGCCAAATATGGAATAGACAAGAGCTACTCCTTGCTCAACGAAATGGACTCAACACCGCATATTAAACGCCTAAGAATGTACCTGACTAGTAAGTATCTTAAAACCTATGGATTGCTATGTCTCCGAAAGAGAATCAAGCATGTGTACAGGTGCATAAACGCAGCAGTGTTAGGATTGGAGAGGTTCGGTGAGCAAATGAAGACCCTTTGAAGTCATATTGCATGGTACCCATTACACGGGTTTCAACTACCCAGGTTTTAGGTATTCTTCCTTCAGCTAAAACATGCATGTGGAACCTAGAGTATGATCAACCATGTGATCGGGAGACGTGTTCAAATATGTCTCAGTTTTCGTACCCTGGTACTCGGGTGCAACATTCCAGACGCTTTACTAACACTCTCCCCACTTGGAGAGTCAGCGCCTTTAACCTCCTGTTTGGCACAGTTTGCAATTTCTGCGGAAGATGAACAGGAATAGCGAGAACCAATGAGAGGCTAGCTGGAGGTGTCTGGACGGGCAAATTTAACTCTCATTTCCCACCAGGAAGAGGAAATAACAAAAGGCTCAGTGTGCCGTGCCGGAACCAGATTAGGGCCTGAAGCCATCCTGCGGTGTTGCGGCCAGCTCAAAAGAAAGCGAGTTGAAGAAAGGAGCTCAGGGGCACTGTAATTCACAAACCTGCAGAGTTATAAATGACAGCTATCGTCCAAAAATAGACTGAAGTAAGGCTGCCAAGAGGACTTGAAAGCGGGGCAGAATTGCAGGAAACCGATTTCAGGAGGTAGACTGGAATTGCATTGAAAGCATAGGAAAAGAGGCAGAACGTCCACAATGATGCACTTGGCCAAAAAGGGCGTATGCGTTTTTTCCTGAATATATTCAGGAAAAAACGCATACGCCCTTTTTGGCCAACCAAGCAAGCTTGCAAAGGAAATCTGCACTACAATGAAGTCTCACTTCCCCCCGGTCAAAAGGGCCATCTGAAAAAAGTGTAAAATCCAGAAAGGCAGGACAGACCATGGAGAACTGGGAGCCTTGTTATGCTGATGGGCGGGATGTAAATTGCCAACAACCACTTGGGAGAAGTCTATGGTGTTTCCTGAAACATCTAAAAAACAAAGCAACAGAGCCTAGGGCACTTCCACTTATGGTCCTATAGCTTAGGGAAATTAAAATCAAAAAGACACAGCCACCCCAAAGTTTGGAACGGCTCTGTTTACAAGAACCTCGTTTACAGTACAAGTTCAACATCGCAGAAAGTGATAAATGGATAAAGAAGTTGTGGTATTTACTTACAAAGCAATATCACTCAGCAATGAAATCTGTGTCATCAGGCCCTTAGCAGCACAATGAGTGGATTCAGGTATGATGATTCTAACTGAAATAAGTCACACAGAAAAAGAAACATCATAAGATATCAGTAATACACGGAATGGAAACTTGGCTACACAGGAACTGAATTACAGAACAGAACAGGGTCTCAAATTTAGAAAACTAACTTATGCTTGCTTAAGGGGAAAGGTGAGTTGGGGTGCTGCATAAAACCAGAGATTGAAATGAGCACAGATAAAGTTCCTTAAGCCAAATATGGAATAGACAAGAGCTACTCCTTGCTCAACGAAATGGACTCAACACCCCATATTAAACGCCTAAGAATGTACCTGACTAGTAAGTATCTTAAAACCTATGGATTGCTATGTCTCCAAAAGAGAATCAAGCATGTGTACAGGGGCATAAACACAGCAGTGATAGGATTGGAGAGGTTCGGTGAGCAAATGAAGACCCTTTGAAGTCATATTGCATGGTACCCATTCCACGGGTTTCAACTACCCAGGTGTAAGGTATTGTTCCTTCAGCTAAAACATGCATGTGGAACCTAGAGTATGATCAAACATGTGATCGGGAGACGTGTTCAAATATGTCTCAGTTTTCCTCCCCTGGTACTCGGGTGCAACATTCCAGACGCTTTACTAACACTCTCCCCACTTGGAGAGTCAGTCCCTTTAACCTCCTGTTTGGCCCAGTTTGCAATTTCTGTGGAAGATGAATAGGAATAGCGAGAACCAATGAGAGACTAGCTGGAGGTGTCTGGCTGGGCAAATTTAACTCTCATTTCCCACCAGGAAGAGGAATTAACCAAAGGCTCAGCGTGCCGTGCCAGAACCAGATTAGGGCCTGAAGACATCATGCGGTGTTGCGGCCAGGTCACAAGAAAGCGAGTTGAAGAAAGGAGCTCAGGGGCACTGTAATTCACAAACCTGCAGAATTATAAATGACAGCTATCGTCCAAAAATAGACTGAAGTAAGGCTGCCAAGAGGACTTGAAAGCAGGGCAGAATTGCAGGAAACCGATTTCAGGAGGTAGACTGGAATTGCATTGAAAGCATAGGAAAAGAGGCAGAACGTCCACAATGATGCACTTGGCCAAAAAGGGCGTATGCATTTTTTCCTGAATATATTCAGGAAAAAACGCATACGCCCTTTTTGGCCAACCAAGCAAACTTGCAAAGGAAATCTGCACTACAATGAAGTCTCACTTCTCCCCGGTCAAAAGGGCCATCTGAAAAAAGTGTAAACTCCAGAAAGGCAGGACAGGCCATGGAGAACTGGGAGCCTTGTTATGCTGATGGGCGGGATGTAAATTGCCAACAGACACTCAGGAGAAGTGTATGGTGTTTCCTGAAACATCTAAAAAACAAAGCATCAGAGCCTAGGGCACTTCCACTTATGGTCCTATAGCTTAGGGAAATTAAAATCAAAAAGACACAGCCACCCCAAAGTTTGGGACGCCTCCGTTTACAAGAACCTCGTTTACCGTACAAGTTCAATATCACAGAAAGTGAAAAATGGATAAAGAACTTGTGGTACTTACGTACAATGCAGTATCACTCAGCAATGAAATCTATGTCATCAGGCCCGTAGCAGCATAATGAGTGGATTCAGGTACGATGATTCTAACTGAAATAAGTGACACAGAAAAAGAAACATCATAAGATATCAGTAATACACGGAATGTAAACTTGGCTACACAGGAACTGCATTCCAAAACAGAACAGGGTCTCAAATTTAGAAAACCAACTTATGCTTGCTTAAGGGGAAAGGTGAGTTGGGGTGCTGCATAAAACCAGAGATTGAAATGAGCACAGATAAAGTTCCTTAAGCCAAATATGGAATAGACAAGAGCTACTCCTTGCTCAACGAAATGGACTCAAAACCCCATATTAAACGCCTAAGAATGTACCTGACTAGTAAGTATCTTAAAACCTATGGATTGCTATGTCTCCAAAAGAGAATCAAGAATGTGTACAGGGGCATAAACGCAGCAGTGATAGGATTGGAGAGGTTCGTGAGCAAATGAAGACCCTTTGAAGTCATATTGCATGGTACCCATTACACGAGTCTTAACTCTCCAGGTTTAAGGTATTCTTCCTTCAGCTAAAACATGCATGTGGAACCCAAGTATGATCAACCATGTGAACGGGAGACGTGTTCAAATATGTCTCAGTTTTCCTCCCCTGGTACTCGGGTGCAACATTCCAGACGCTTTACTAACACTCTCCCCACTTGGAGAGTCAGCGCCTTTAACCTCCTGTTTGGCCCAGTTTGCAATTTCTGCGGAAGATGAACAGGAATAGTGAGAACCAATGAGAGACTAGCTGGAGGTGTCTGGACGGGCAAATTTAACTCTCATTTCCCACCAGGAAGAGGAAATAACCAAAGGCTCAGCGTGCCGTGCCGGAACCAGATTAGGGCCTGAAGCCATCCTGCGGTGTTGCGGCCAGCTCACAAGAAAGCGAGTTAAAGAAAGGAGCTCAGGGGCACTGTAATTCACAAACCTGCAGAGTTATAAATGACAGCTATCGTCCAAAAATAGACTGAAGTAAGGCTGCCAAGAGGACTTGAAAGCGGGGCAGAATTGCAGGAAACCGATTTCAGGAGGTAGACTGGAATTGCATTGAAAGCATAGGAAAAGAGGCAGAACGTCCACAATGATGCACTTGGCCAAAAAGGGCGTATGCGTTTTTTCCTGAATATATTCAGGAAAAAACGCATACGCCCTTTTTGGCCAACCAAGCAAGCTTGCAAAGGAAATCTGCACTACAATGAAGTCTCACTTGCCCCCGGTCAAAAGGGCCATCTGAAAAAAGTGTAAAATCCAGAAAGGCAGGACAGGCCATGGAGAACTGGGAGCCTTGTTATGCTGATGGGCGGGATGTAAATTACCAACAACCACTCGGGAGAAGTGTATGGTGTTTCCTGAAACATCTAAAAAACAAAGCAACAGAGCCTAGGGCACTGCCACTTATGGTCCTATAGCTTAGGGAAATTAAAATGAAAAAGACACAGCCACCCCAAAGTTTGGAACGGCTCTGTTTACAGAACCTCGTTTACAGTACAAGTTCAACATCGCAGAAAGTGAAAAATGGATAAAGAAGTTGTGGTATTTACTTACAAAGCAATATCACTCAGCAATGAAATCTGTGTCATCAGGCCCTTAGCAGCACAATGAGTGGATTCAGGTATGATGATTCTAACTGAAATAAGTCACACAGAAAAAGAAACATCATAAGATATCACTAATACACGGAATGTAAACTTGGCTACACAGGAACTGCATTCCAAAACAGAACAGGGTCTCAAATTTAGAAAACCAACTTATGCTTGCTTAAGGGGAAAGGTGAGTTGGGGTGCTGCATAAAACCAGAGATTGAAATGAGCACAGATAAAGTTCCTTAAGCCAAATATGGAATAGACAAGAGCTACTCCTTGCTCAACGAAATGGACTCAAAACCCCATATTAAACGCCTAAGAATGTACCTGACTAGTAAGTATCTTAAAACCTATGGATTGCTATGTCTCCAAAAGAGAATCAAGCGTGTGTACAGGGGCATAAACGCAGCAGTGATAGGATTGGAGAGGTTCGGTGAGCAAATGAAGACCCTTTGAAGTCATATTGCATGGTACCCATTACACGGGTCTCAACTCTCCAGGTTTAAGGTATTCTTCCTTCAGCTAAAACATGCATGTGGAACCCAGAGTATGATCAACCATGTGAATGGGAGACGTGTTCAAATATGTCTCAGTTTTCCTCCCCTGGTACTCGGGTGCAACATTCCAGACGCTTTACTAACACTCTCCCCACTTGGAGAGTCAGTCCCTTTAACCTCCTGTTTGGCCCAGTTTGCAATTTCTGCGCAAGATGAACAGGAATAGGGAGAACCAATGAGAGGCTAGCTGGAGGTGTCTGGACGGGCAAATTTAACTCTCATTTCCCACCAGGAAGAGGAATTAACCAAAGGCTCAGCATGCCGGGCCGGAACCAGATTAGGGCCTGAAGCCATCCTGCGGTGTTGCGGCCAGGTCACAAGAAACCGAGTTGAAGAAAGGAGCTCAGGGGCACTGTAATTCACAAACCTGCAGAGTTATAAATGACAGCTATCGTCCAAAAATAGACTGAAGTAAGGCTGCCAAGAGGACTTGAAAGCGGGGCAGAATTGCAGGAAACCGATTTCAGGAGGTAGACTGGAATTGCATTGAAAGCATAGGAAAAGAGGCAGAACGTCCACAATGATGCACTTGGCCAAAAAGGGCGTATGCGTTTTTTCCTGAATATATTCAGGAAAAAACGCATACGCCCTTTCTGGCCAACCAAGCAAGCTTGCAAAGGAAATCTGCACTACAATGAAGTCTCACTTCCCCCCGGTCAAAAGGGCCATCTGAAAAAAGTGTAAAATCCAGAAAGGCAGGACAGGCCATGGAGAACTGGGAGCCTTGTTATGCTGATGGGCGGGATGCAAATTGCCAACAACCACTCGGGAGAAGTGTATGGTGTTTCCTGAAACATCTAAAAAACAAAGCAACAGAGCCTAGGGCACTTCCACTTATGGTCCTATAGCTTAGGGAAATTAAAATCAAAAAGACACAGCCACCCCAAAGTTTGGGACGCCTCCGTTTACAAGAACCTCGTTTACCGTACAAGTTCAATATCACAGAAAGTGAAAAATGGATAAAGAACTTGTGGTACTTACGTACAATGCAGTATCACTCAGCAATGAAATCTATGTCATCAGGCCCGTAGCAGCATAATGAGTGGATTCAGGTACGATGATTCTAACTGAAATAAGTGACACAGAAAAAGAAACATCATAAGATATCAGTAATACACGGAATGTAAACTTGGCTACACAGGAACTGCATTCCAAAACAGAACAGGGTCTCAAATTTAGAAAACCAACTTATGCTTGCTTAAGGGGAAAGGTGAGTTGGGGTGCTGCATAAAACCAGAGATTGAAATGAGCACAGATAAAGTTCCTTAAGCCAAATATGGAATAGACAAGAGCTACTCCTTGCTCAACGAAATGGACTCAAAACCCCATATTAAACGCCTAAGAATGTACCTGACTAGTAAGTATCTTAAAACCTATGGATTGCTATGTCTCCAAAAGAGAATCAAGCATGTGTACAGGGACATAAACGCAGCAGTGATAGGATTGGAGAGGTTCGTGAGCAAATGAAGACCCTTTGAAGTTATATTGCATGGTACCCATTACATGAGTCTTAACTCTCCAGGTTTAAGGTATTCTACCTCCAGCTAAAACATACATGTGGAACCCAAGTATGATCAACCATGTGAACGGGAGACGTGTTCAAATATGTCTCAGTTTTCCTCCCCTGCTACTCGGGTGCAACATTCCACACGCTTTACTAACACTCTCCCCACTTGGAGAGTCAGCGCCTTTAACCTCCTGTTTGGCCCAGTTTGCAATTTCTGCGGAAGATGAACAGGAATAGCGAGAACCAATGAGAGGCTAGCTGGAGGTGTCTGAACGGGCAAATTTAACTCTCATTTGCCACCAGGAAGAGGAATTAACCAAAGGCTCAGCGTGCCGTGCCAGAACCAGATTAGGGCCTGAAGACATCCTGCGGTGTTGCGGCCAGGTCACAAGAAAGCGAGTTGAAGAAAGGAGCTCAGGGGCACTGTAATTCACAAACCTGCAGAGTTATAAATGACAGCTATCGTCCAAAAATAGACTGAAGTAAGGCTGCCAAGAGGACTTGAAAGCGGGGCAGAATTGCAGGAAACCGATTTCAGGAGGTAGACTGGAATTGCATTGAAAGCATAGGAAAAGAGGCAGAACGTCCACAATGATGCACTTGGCCAAAAAGGGCGTATGCGTTTTTTCCTGAATATATTCAGGAAAAAACGCATACGCCCTTTTTGGCCAACCAAGCAAGCTTGCAAAGGAAATCTGCACTACAATGAAGTCTCACTTCCCCCCGGTCAAAAGGGCCATCTGAGAAAAGTGTAAAATCCAGAAAGGCAACAGGCCATTGAGAACTGGGAGCCTTGTTATGCTGATGGGCGGGATGTAAATTGCCAACAACCACTCGGGAGAAGTGTATGGTGTTTCCTGAAACATCTAAAAAACAAAGCAACAGAGCCTAGGGCACTTCCACTTATGGTCCTATAGCTTAGGGAATTTAAAATCAAAAAGACACAGCCACCCCAAAGTTTCGAACGGCTCTGTTTACAAGAACCTCGTTTACAGTACAAGTTCAACATCGCAGAAAGTGAAAAATGGATAAAAAAGTTGTGGTATTTACTTACAAAGCAATATCACTCAGCAATGAAATCTGTGTCATCAGGCCCTTAGCAGCACAATGAGTGGATTCAGGTACGATGATTCTAACTGAAATAAGTCACACAGAAAAAGAAACATCATAAGATATCAGTAATACACGGAATGGAAACTTGGCTACACATGAACTGAATTACAGAACAGAACAGGGTCTCAAATTTAGAAAACCAACTTATGCTTGCTTAAGGGGAAAGGTGAGTTGGGGTGCTGCATAAAACCAGAGATTGAAATGAGAACAGATAAAGTTCCTTAAGCCAAATATGGAATAGACAAGAGCTACTCCTTGCTCAACGAAAGGGACTCAACACCGCATATTAAACGCCTAAGAATGTACCTGACTAGTAAGTATCTTAAAACCTATAGATTGCTATGTCTCCGAAAGAGAATCAAGCATGTGTACAGGGGCATAAACGCAGCAGTGATAGGATTGGAGAGGTTCAGTGAGCAAATGAAGACCCTTTGAAGTCATATTGCATGGTACCCATTCCACGGGTTTCAACTACCCAGATTTTAGGTATTCTTCCTTCAGCTAAAACATGCATGTGGAACGCAGAGTATGATCAACCATGTGATCGGGAGACGTGTTCAAATATGATCAACCATGTGATCGGGAGACGTGTTAAAATATGTCTCAGTTTTCCTCCCCTGGTACTCGGGTGCAACATTCCAGACGCTTTACTAACACTCTCCCCACTTGGAGAGTCAGCGCCTTTAACCTCCTGTTTGGCCCAGTTTGCAATTTCTGCGGAAGATGAACAGGAATAGTGAGAACCAATGAGAGGCTAGCTGGAGGTGTCTGGACGGGCAAATTTAACTCTCATTTCCCACCAGGAAGAGGAAATAACCAAAGGCTCAGCGTGCCGTACCGGAACCAGATTAGGGCCTGAAGCCATCCTGCGGTGCTGCGGCCAACTCAAAAGAAAGCGAGTTGAAGAAAGGAGCTCAGGGGCACTGTAATTCACAAACCTGCAGAGTAATAAATGACAGCTATCGTCCAAAAATATACTGAAGTAAGGCTGCCAAGAGGACTTGAAAGCGGGGCAGAATTGCAGGAAACCGATTTCAGGAGGTAGACTGGAATTGCCTTGAAAGCATAGGAAAAGAGGCAGAACGTCCACAATGATGCACTTGGCCAAAAAGGGCGTATGCGTTTTTTCCTGAATATATTCAGGAAAAAACGCATACGCCCTTTTTGGCCAACCAAGCAAGCTTGCAAAGGAAATCTGCACTACAATGAAGTCTCACTTCCCCCCGGTCAAAAGGGCCATCTGAAAAAAGTGTAAAATCCAGAAAGGCAGGACAGGCCATGGAGAACTGGGAGCCTTGTTATGCTGATGGGCGGGATGTAAATTGCCAACAACCACTCGGGAGAAGTGTATGGTGTTTCCTGAAACATCTAAAAAACAAAGCAACAGAACCTAGGGCACTTCCACTTATGGTCCTATAGCTTAGGGAAATTAAAATCAAAAAGACACAGCCACCCCAAAGTTTGGAACGGCTCTGTTTACAAGAACCTCGTTTACAGTACAAGTTCAACATCGCAGAAAGTGAAAAATGGATAAAGAAGTTGTGGTATTTACTTACAAAGCAATATCACTCAGCAATGAAATCTGTGTCATCAGGCCCTTAGCAGCACAATGAGTGGATTCAGGTATGATGATTCTAACTGAAATAAGTCACACAGAAAAAGAAACATCATAAGATATCAGTAATACACGGAATGTAAACTTGGCTACACAGGAACTGAATTACAGAACAGAACAGGGTCTCAAATTTAGAAAACCAACTTATGCTTGCTTAAGGGGAAAGGTGAGTTGGGGTGCTGCATAAAACCAGAGATTGAAATGAGCACAGATAAAGTTCCTTAAGCCAAATATGGAATAGACAAGAGCTACTCCTTGCTCAACGAAATGGACTCAACACCGCATATTAAACGCCTAAGAATATACCTGATTAGTAAGTATCTTAAAACCTATGGATTGCTATGTCTCCAAAAGAGAATCAAGCATGTGTACAGGGGCATAAACGCAGCAGTGATAGGATTGGAAAGGTTCGGTGAGCAAAGGAAGACCCTTTGAAGTCATATTGCATGGTACCCATTCCACGGGTTTCAACTACCCAGTTGTAAGGTATTCTTCCTTCAGCTAAAACATGCATGTGGAACCTAGAGTATGATCAACCATGTGATCGGGAGACGTGTTCAAATATGTCTCAGTTTTCGTACCCTGGTACTCGGGTGCAACATTCCAGACGCTTTACTAACACTCTCCCCACTTGGAGAGTCAGTCCCTTTAACCTCCTGTTTGGCCCAGTTTGCAATTTCTGTGGAAGATGAACAGGAATAGCGAGAACCAATGAGAGACTAGCTGGAGGTATCTGGATGGGCAAATTTAACTCTCATTTCCCACCAGGAAGAGGAATTAACCAAAGGCTCAGCGTGCCGTGCCAGAACCAGATTAGGGCCTGAAGACATCCTGCGGTGTTGCGGCCAGCTCACAAGAAAGCGAGTTGAAGAAAGGAGCTAAGGGGCACTGTAATTCACAAACCTGCAGAGTTATAAATGACAGCTATCGTCCAAAAATATACTGAAGTGAGGCTGCCAAGAGGACTTGAAAGCGGGGCAGAATTGCAGGAAACCGATTTCAGGAGGTAGACTGGAATTGCATTGAAAGCATAGGAAAAGAGGCAGAACGTCCACAATGATGCACTTGGCCAAAAAGGGCGTATGCGTTTTTTCCTGAATATATTCAGGAAAAAACGCATACGCCCTTTTTGGCCAACCAAGCAGGCTTGCAAAGGAAATCTGCACTACAATGAAGTCTCACTTCCCCCCGGTCAAAAGGGCCATCTGAAAAAAGTGTAAAATCCAGAAAGGCAGGACAGGCCATGGAGAACTGGGAGCCTTGTTATGCTGATGGGCGGGATGTAAATTGCCAACAGACACTAGGAAGAAGTGTATGGTGTTTCCTGAAACATCTAAAAAACAAAGCAACAGAGCCTAGGGCACTTCCACTTATGGTCCTATAGCTTAGGGAATTTAAAATCAAAAAGACACAGCCACCCCAAAGTTTGGAATGGCTCTGTTTACAAGAACCTCATTTACAGTACAAGTTCAACATCGCAGAAAGTGAAAAATGGATAAAATAGTTGTGGTATTTACTTACAAAGCAATATCACTCAGCAATGAAATCTGTCTCATCAGGCCCTTAGCAGCACAATGAGTGGATTCAGGTATGATGATTCTAACTGAAATAAGTCACACAGAAAAAGAAACATCATAAGATATCAGTAATACACGGAATGTAAACTTGGCTACACAGGAACTGAATTACAGAACAGAACAGGGTCTCAAATTTAGAAAACCAACTTATGCTTCCTTAAGGGTAAAGGTGAGTTGGGGTGCTGCATAAAACCAGAGATTGAAATGAGCACAGATAAAGTTCCTTAAGCCAAATATGGAATAGACAAGAGCTACTCCTTGCTCAACGAAATGGACTCAACACCGCATATTAAACGCCTAAGAATGTACCTGACTAGTAAGTATCTTAAAACCTATGGATTGCTATGTCTCCGAAAGAGAATCAAGCATGTGTACAGGGGCATAAACGCAGCAGTGATAGGATTGGAAAGGTTCGGTGAGCAAATGAAGACCCTTTGAAGTCATATTGCATGGTACCCATTCCACGGGTTTCAACTACCCAGGTTTAAGGTATTCTTCCTTCAGCTAAAACATGCATGTGGAACCCAAGTATGATCAACCATGTGAACGGGAGACATGTTCAAATATGTCTCAGTTTTCCTCCCCTGGTACTCGGGTGCAACATTCCAGACCCTTTACTAACACTCTCCCCACTTGGAGAGTCAGCGCCTTTAACCTCCTGTTTGGCCCAGTTTGCAATTTCTGCGGAAGATGAACAGGAATAGTGAGAACCAATGAGAGACTAGCTGGAGGTGTCTGGACGGGCAAAATTAACTCTCATTTCCCACCAGGAAGAGGAAATAACCAAAGGCTCAGCGTGCCGTGCCGGAACCAGATTAGGGCCTGAAGACATCCTGCGGTGTTGCGGCCAGGTCACAAGAAAGCGAGGTGAAGAAAGGAGCTCAGGGGCACTGTAATTCACAAACCTGCAGAGTTATAAATGACAGCTATCGTCCAAAAATAGACTGAAGTAAGGCTGCCAAGAGGACTTGAAAGCGGGGCAGAATTGCAGGAAACCGATTTCAGGAGGTAGACTGGAATTGCATTGAAAGCATAGGAAAAGAGGCAGAACGTCCACAATGATGCACTTGGCCAAAAAGGGCGTATGCGTTTTTTCCTGAATATATTCAGGAAAAAACGCATACGCCCTTTTTGGCCAACCAAGCAAGCTTGCAAAGGAAATCTGCACTACAATGAAGTCTCACTTCCCCCCGGTCAAAAGGGCCATCTGAAAAAAGTGTAAAATCCAGAAAGGCAGGACAGGCCATGGAGAACTGGGAGCCTTGTTATGCTGATGGGCGGGATGTAAATTGCCAAGAACCACTTGGGAGAAGTGTATGGTGTTTCCTGAAACAACTAAAAAACAAAGCAACAGAACCTAGGGCACTTCCACTTATGGTCCTATAGCTTAGGGAAATTAAAATGAAAAAGACACAGCCACCCCAAAGTTTGGAACGGCTCTGTTTACAAGAACCTCGTTTACAGTACAAGTTCAACATCGCAGAAAGTGAAAAATGGATAAAGAAGTTGTGGTATTTACTTACAAAGCAATATCACTCAGCAATGAAATCTGTGTCATCAGGCCCTTAGCAGCACAATGAGTGGATTCAGGTATGATGATTCTAACTGAAATAAGTCACACAGAAAAAGAAACATCATAAGATATCACTAATACACGGAATGTAAACTTGGCTACACAGGAACTGCATTCCAAAACAGAACAGGGTCTCAAATTTAGAAAACCAACTTATGCTTGCTTAAGGGGAAAGGTGAGTTGGGGTGCTGCATAAAACCAGAGATTGAAATGAGCACAGATAAAGTTCCTTAAGCCAAATATGGAATAGACAAGAGCTACTCCTTGCTCAACGAAATGGACTCAAAACCCCATATTAAACGCCTAAGAATGTACCTGACTAGTAAGTATCTTAAAACCTATGGATTGCTATGTCTCCAAAAGAGAATCAAGCGTGTGTACAGGGGCATAAACGCAGCAGTGATAGGATTGGAGAGGTTCGGTGAGCAAATGAAGACCCTTTGAAGTCATATTGCATGGTACCCATTGCACGGGTCTCAACTCTCCACGTTTAAGGTATTCTTCCTTCAGCTAAAACATGCATGTGGAACCCAGAGTATGATCAACCATGTGAACGGGAGACGTGTTCAAATATGTCTCAGTTTTCCTCCCCTGGTACTCGGGTGCAACATTCCAGACGCTTTACTAACACTCTCCCCACTTGGAGAGTCAGTCCCTTTAACCTCCTGTTTGGCCCAGTTTGCAATTTCTGTGGAAGATGAACAGGAATAGCGAGAACCAATGAGAGGCTAGCTGGAGGTGTCTGGATGGGCAAATTTAACTCTCATTTCCCACCAGGAAGAGGAATTAACCAAAGGTTCAGCATGCCGTGCCGGAACCAGATTAGGGCCTGAAGCCATCCTGCGGTGTTGCGGCCAGCTCAAAAGAAAGCGAGTTGAAGAAAGGAGCTCAGGGGCACTGTAATTCACAAACCTGCAGAGTTATAAATGAGAGCTATCGTCCAAAAATAGACTGAAGTAAGGCTGCCAAGAGGACTTGAAAGCGGGGCAGAATTGCAGGAAACCGATTTCAGGAGGTAGACTGGAATTGCATTGAAAGCATAGGAAAAGAGGCAGAACGTCCACAATGATGCACTTGGCCAAAAAGGGCGTATGCGTTTTTTCCTGAATATATTCAGGAAAAAAAGGATACGCCCTTTTTGGCCAACCAAGCAAGCTTGCAAAGAAATCTGCACTACAATGAAGTCTCACTTCCCCCCCTGTCAAAAGGGCCATCTGAAAAAAGTGTAAAATCCAGAAAGGCAACAGGCCATTGAGAACTGGGAGCCTTGTTATGCTGATGGGCGGGATGTAAATTGCCAACAGACACTCAGGAGAAGTGTATGGTGTTTCCTGAAACATCTAAAAAACAAAGCAACAGAGCCTAGGGCACTTCCACTTATGGTCCTATAGCTTAGGGAAATTAAAATCAAAAAGACACAGCCACCCCAAAGTTTGGGATGCCTCTGTTTACAAGAACCTCGTTTACCGTACAACTTCAATATCACAGAAAGTGAAAAATGGATAAAGAAGTTGTGGTATTTACTTACAAAGCAATATCACTCAGCAATGAAATCTGTGTCATCAGGCCCTTAGCAGCACAATGAGTGGATTCAGGTATGATGATTCTAACTGAAATAAGTCACACAGAAAAAGAAACATCATAAGATATCAGTAATACACGGAATGTAAACTTGGCTACACAGGAACTGAATTACAGAACAGAACAGGGTCTCAAATTTAGAAAACCAACTTATGCTTGCTTAAGGGTAAAGGTGAGTTGGGGTGCTGCATAAAACCAGAGATTGAAATGAGCACAGATAAAGTTCCTTAAGCCAAATATGGAATAGACAAGAGCTACTCCTTGCTCAACGAAATGGACTCAACACCCCATATTAAACGCCTAAGAATGTACCTGACTTGTAAGTATCTTAAAACCTATGGATTGCTATGTCTCCGAAAGAGAATCAAGCATTTGTACAGGGGCATAAACGCAGCAGTGATAGGATTGGAGAGGTTCAGTGAGCAAATGAAGACCCTTTGAAGTCATATTGCATGGTACCCATTCCACGGGTTTCAACTCTCCAGGTTTAAGGTATTCTTCCTTCAGCTAAAACATGCATGTGGAACCTAGAGTATGATCAACCATGTGATCGGGAGACGTGTTCAAATATGTCTCAGTTTTCGTACCCTGGTACTCGGGTGCAACATTCCAGACGCTTTACTAACACTCTCCCTACTTGGAGAGTCAGTGCCTTTAACCTCCTGTTTGGCCCAGTTTGCAATTTCTGCGGAAGATGAACAGGAATAACGAGAACCAATGAGAGACTAGCTGGAGGTGTCTGGACGGGAAAATTTAACTCTCATTTCCCACCAGGAAGAGGAATTAACCAAAGGTTCAGCGTGCCGTGCCGGAACCAGATTAGGGCCTGAAGCCATCCTGCGGTGTTGCGGCCAGCTCAAAAGAAAGCGAGTTGAAGAAAGGAGCTCAGGGGCACTGTAATTCACAAACCTGCAGAGTTATAAATGACAGCTATCGTCCAAAAATACACTGAAGTAAGGCTGCCAAGAGGACTTGAAAGCGGGGCAGAATTGCAGGAAACCGATTTCAGGAGGTAGACTGGAATTGCATTGAAAGCATAGGAAAAGAGGCCGAACGTCCACAATGATGCACTTGGCCAAAAAGGGCGTATGCGTTTTTTCCTGAATATATTCAGGAAAAAACGCATACGCCCTTTTTGGCCAACCAAGCAAGCTTGCAAAGGAAATCTGCACTACAATGAAGTCTCACTTCCCCCCGGTCAAAAGGGCCATCTGAGAAAAGTGTAAAATCCAGAAAGGCAACAGGCCATTGAGAACTGGGAGCCTTGTTATGCTGATGGGCGGGATGTAAATTGCCAACAACCACTCGGGAGAAGTGTATGGTGTTTCCTGAAACATCTAAAAAACAAAGCAACAGAGCCTAGGGCACTTCCACTTATGGTCCTATAGCTTAGGGAAATTAAAATCAAAAAGACACAGCCACCCCAAAGTTTGGAACGGCTCTGTTTACAAGAACCTCGTTTACAGTACAAGTTCAACATCGCAGAAAGTGAAAAATGGATAAAGAACTTGTGGTACTTACGTACAATGCAGTATCACTCAGCAATGAAATCTATGTCATCAGGCCCGTAGCAGCATAATGAGTATATTCAGGTACGATGATTCTAACTGAAATCAGTCACACAGAAATAGAAACATCATATGATATCACTAATACACGGAATGTAAACTTGGCTACACAGGAACTGAATTCCAAAGCAGAACAGGTTCTCAAATTTAGAAAACCAACTTATGCTTGCTTAAGGGTAAAGGTGAGTTGGGTTGCTGCATAAAACCAGAGATTGAAATGAGCACAGATAAAGTTCCTTAAGCCAAATATGGAATAGACAAGAGCTACTCCTTGCTCAACGAAATGGACTCAACACCGCATATTAAACGCCTAAGAATGTACCTGACTAGTAAGTATCTTAAAACCTATGGATTGCTATGTCTCCGAAAGAGAATCAAGCATGTGTACAGGGGCATAAACGCAGCAGTGATAGGATTGGAGAGGTTCGGTGAGCAAATGAAGACCCTTTGAAGTCATATTGCATGGTACCCATTCCACAGGTTTCAACTACCCAGGTTTAAGGTATTCTTCCTTCAGCTAAAACATGCATGTGGAACCCAGAGTATGATCAACCATGTGATCGGGAGACGTGTTCAAATATGTCTCAGTTTTCCTCCCCTGGTACTCGGGTGCAACATTCCAGACGCTTTACTAACACTCTCCCCACTTGGAGAGTCAGCGCCTTTAACCTCCTGTTTGGCACACTTTGCAATTTCTGCAGAAGATGAACAGGAATAGCGAGAACCAATGAGAGGCTAGCTGGAGGTGTCTGGACGGGCAAATTTAACTCTCATTTCCCAACAGGAAGAGGAAATAACCAAAGGCTCAGCGTGCCGTACCGGAACCAGATTAGGGCCTGAAGCCATCCTGCGGTGTTGCGGCCAGCTCAAAAGAAACCGAGTTGAAGAAAGGAGCTCAGGGGCACTGTAATTCACAAACCTGCAGAGTTATAAATGACAGCTATCGTCCAAAAATAGACTGAAGTAAGGCTGCCAAGAGGACTTGAAAGCGGGGCAGAATTGCAGGAAACCGATTTCAGGAGGTAGACTGGAATTGCATTGAAAGCATAGGAAAAGAGGCAGAACGTCCACAATGATGCACTTGGCCAAAAAGGGCGTATGCGTTTTTTCCTGAATATATTCAGGAAAAAACGCATACGCCCTTTTTGGCCAACCAAGCAAGCTTGCAAAGGAAATCTGCACTACAATGAAGTCTCACTTCCCCCCGGTCAAAAGGGCCATCTGAAAAAAGTGTAAAATCCAGAAAGGCAGGACAGGCCATGGAGAACTGGGAGCCTTGTTATGCTGATGGGCGGGATGTAAATTGCCAACAACCACTCGGGAGAAGTGTATGGTGTTTCCTGAAACATCTAAAAAACAAAGCAACAGAACCTAGGGCACTTCCACTTATGGTCCTATAGCTTAGGGAAATTAAAATCAAAAAGACACAGCCACCCCAAAGTTTGGAACGGCTCTGTTTACAAGAACCTCGTTTACAGTACAAGTTCAACATCGCAGAAAGTGAAAAATGGATAAAGAAGTTGTGGTATTTACTTACAAAGCAATATCACTCAGCAATGAAATCTGTGTCATCAGGACCTTAGCAGCACAATGAGTGGATTCAGGTATGATGATTCTAACTGAAATAAGTCACACAGAAAAAGAAACATCATAAGATATCAGTAATACACGGAATGGAAACTTGGCTACACAGGAACTGAATTACAGAACAGAACAGGGTCTCAAATTTAGAAAACCAACTTATTCTTGCTTAAGGGGAAAGGTGAGTTGGGGTGCTGCATAAAACCAGAGATTGAAATGAGCACAGATAAAGTTCCTTAAGCCAAATATGGAATAGACAAGAGCTACTCCTTGCTCAACGAAATGGACTCAACACCCCATATTAAACGCCTAAGAACGTACCTGACTAGTAAGTATCTTAAAACCTATGGATTGCTATGTCTCCGAAAGAGAATCAAGCATGTGTACAGGGACATAAACGCAGCAGTGATAGGATTGGAGAGGTTCGGTGAGCAAATGAAGACCCTTTGAAGTCATATTGCATGGTACCCATTCCACGGGTTTCAACTACCCAGATTTAAGGTATTCTTCCTTCAGCTAAAACATGCATGTGGAACCCAAGTATGATCAACCATGTGAACGGGAGACGTGTTCAAATATGTCTCAGTTTTCCTCCCCTGGTACTCGGGTGCAACATTCCAGACGCTTTACTAACACTCTCCCCACTTGGAGAGTCAGTCCCTTTAACCTCCTGTTTGGCCCAGTTTGCAATTTCTGCGGAAGATGAACAGGAATAGCGAGAACCAATGAGAGGCTAGCTGGAGGTGTCTGGACGGGCAAATTTAACTCTCATTTCCCACCAGGAAGAGGAATTAACCAAAGGCTCAGCATGCCGGGCCGGAACCAGATTAGGGCCTGAAGCCATCCTGCGGTGTTGCGGCCAGCTCACAAGAAAGCGAGTTGAAGAAAGGAGCTCAGGGACACTGTAATTCACAAACCTGCAGAGTTATAAATGACAGCTATCGTCCAAAAATAGACTGAAGTAAGGCTGCCAAGAGGACTTGAAAGCGGGGCAGAATTGCAGGAAACCGATTTCAGGAGGTAGACTGGAATTGCATTGAAAGCATAGGAAAAGAGGCAGAACGTCCACAATGATGCACTTGGCCAAAAAGGGCGTATGCGTTTTTTCCTGAATATATTCAGGAAAAAACGCATACGCCCTTTTTGACCAACCAAGCAAGCTTGCAAAGGAAATCTGCACTACAATGAAGTCTCACTTCCCCCCGGTCAAAAGGGCCATCTGAAAAAAGTGTAAAATCCAGAAAGGCAGGACAGGCCATGGAGAACTGGGAGCCTTGTTATGCTGATGGTCGGGATGTAAATTGCCAACAGACACTAGGAAGAAGTGTATGGTGTTTCCTGAAACATCTAAAAAACAAAGCAACAGAGCCTAGGGCACTTCCACTTATGGTCCTATAGCGTAGGGAAATTAAAATCAAAAAGACACAGCCACCCCAAAGTTTGGAACGGCTCTGTTTACAAGAACCTCGTTTACAGTACGAGTTCAACATCGCAGAAAATGAAAAATGGATAAAGCACTTGTGGTACTTATGTACAATGCAGTATCACTCAGTAATGAAATCTATGTCATCAGGCCCGTAGCAGCATAATGAGTAGATTCAGGTACGATGATTCTAACTGAAATAAGTCACACAGAAAAAGAAACATCATAAGATATCACTAATACACGGAATGTAAACTTGGCTACACAGGAACTGAATTCCAAAACAGAACAGGTTCTCAAATTTAGAAAATCAACTTATGCTTGCTTAAGGGGAAAGGTGAGTTGGGTTGCTGCATAAAACCAGAGATTGAAATGAGCACAGATAAACTTCCTTAAGCCAAATATGGAATAGACAAGAGCTACTCCTTGCTCAACGAAATGGACTCAACACCGCATATTAAACGCCTAAGAATGTACCTGACTAGTAAGTATCTTAAAACCTATGGATTGCTATGTCTCCGAAAGAGAATCAAGCATGTGTACAGGGACATAAACGCAGCAGTGATAGGATTGGAGAGGTTCGGTGAGCAAATGAAGACCCTTTGAAGTCATATTGCATGGTACCCATTCCACGGGTTTCAACTACCCAGATTTAAGGTATTCTTCCTTCAGCTAAAACATGCATGTGGAACCCAAGTATGATCAACCATGTGAACGGGAGACGTGTTCAAATATGTCTCAGTTTTCCTCCCCTGGTACTCGGGTGCAACATTCCAGACGCTTTACTAACACTCTCCCCACTTGGAGAGTCAGTCCCTTTAACCTCCTGTTTGGCCCAGTTTGCAATTTCTGCGGAAGATGAACAGGAATAGCGAGAACCAATGAGAGGCTAGCTGGAGGTGTCTGGACGGGCAAATTTAACTCTCATTTCCCACCAGGAAGAGGAATTAACCAAAGGCTCAGCATGCCGGGCCGGAACCAGATTAGGGCCTGAAGCCATCCTGCGGTGTTGCGGCCAGCTCACAAGAAAGCGAGTTGAAGAAAGGAGCTCAGGGACACTGTAATTCACAAACCTGCAGAGTTATAAATGACAGCTATCGTCCAAAAATAGACTGAAGTAAGGCTGCCAAGAGGACTTGAAAGCGGGGCAGAATTGCAGGAAACCGATTTCAGGAGGTAGACTGGAATTGCATTGAAAGCATAGGAAAAGAGGCAGAACGTCCACAATGATGCACTTGGCCAAAAAGGGCGTATGCGTTTTTTCCTGAATATATTCAGGAAAAAACGCATACGCCCTTTTTGACCAACCAAGCAAGCTTGCAAAGGAAATCTGCACTACAATGAAGTCTCACTTCCCCCCGGTCAAAAGGGCCATCTGAAAAAAGTGTAAAATCCAGAAAGGCAGGACAGGCCATGGAGAACTGGGAGCCTTGTTATGCTGATGGTCGGGATGTAAATTGCCAACAGACACTAGGAAGAAGTGTATGGTGTTTCCTGAAACATCTAAAAAACAAAGCAACAGAGCCTAGGGCACTTCCACTTATGGTCCTATAGCGTAGGGAAATTAAAATCAAAAAGACACAGCCACCCCAAAGTTTGGAACGGCTCTGTTTACAAGAACCTCGTTTACAGTACGAGTTCAACATCGCAGAAAATGAAAAATGGATAAAGCACTTGTGGTACTTATGTACAATGCAGTATCACTCAGCAATGAAATCTATGTCATCAGGCCCGTAGCAGCATAATGAGTAGATTCAGGTACGATGATTCTAACTGAAATAAGTCACACAGAAAAAGAAACATCATAAGATATCACTAATACACGGAATGTAAACTTGGCTACACAGGAACTGAATTCCAAAACAGAACAGGTTCTCAAATTTAGAAAATCAACTTATGCTTGCTTAAGGGGAAAGGTGAGTTGGGTTGCTGCATAAAACCAGAGATTGAAATGAGCACAGATAAACTTCCTTAAGCCAAATATGGAATAGACAAGAGCTACTCCTTGCTCAACGAAATGGACTCAACACCGCATATTAAACGCCTAAGAATGTACCTGACTAGTAAGTATCTTAAAACCTATGGATTGCTATGTCTCCGAAAGAGAATCAAGCATGTGTACAGGGGCATAAACGCAGCAGTGATAGGATTGGAGAGGTTCGGTGAGCAAATGAAGACCCTTTGAAGTCATATTGCATGGTACCCATTCCACGGGTTTCAACTACCCAGGTTTTAGGTATTCTTCCTTCAGCTAAAACATGCATGTGGAACCCAGAGTATGATCAACCATGTGATCGGGAGACGTGTTCAAATATATCTCAGTTTTCTTCCCCTGGTACTCGGGTGCAACATTCCAGACGCTTTACCAACACTCTCCCCACTTGGAGAGTCAGCGCCTTTAACCTCCTGTTTGGCACAGTTTGCAATGTCTGCGGAAGATGAACAGGAATAGCGAGAACCAATGAGAGACTAGCTGGAGGTGTCTGGACGGGCAAATTTAACTCTCATTTCCCACCAGGAAGAGGAATTAACCAAAGGCTCAGCGTGCCGTGCCGGAACCAGATTAGGGCCTGAAGCCATCCTGCGGTGTTGCGGCCAGCTCACAAGAAAGCGAGTTGAAGAAAGGAGCTCAGGGGCACTGTAATTCACAAACCTGCAGAGTTATAAATGACAGCTATCGTCCAAAAATATACTGAAGTAAGGCTGCCAAGAGGACTTGAAAGCGGGGCAGAATTGCAGGAAACCGATTTCAGGAGGTAGACTGGAATTGCATTGAAAGCATAGGAAAAGAGGCAGAACGTCCACAATGATGCACTTGGCCAAAAAGGGCGTATGCGTTTTTTCCTGAATATATTCAGGAAAAAACGCATACGCCCTTTTTGGCCAACCAAGCAAGCTTGCAAAGGAAATCTGCACTACAATGAAGTCTCACTTCCCCCCGGTCAAAAGGGCCATCTGAAAAAAGTGTAAAATCCAGAAAGGCAGGACAGGCCATGGAGAACTGGGAGCCTTGTTATGCTGATGGGCGGGATGTAAATTGCCAACAACCACTCGGGAGAAGTGTATGGTGTTTCCTGAAACATCTAAAAAACAAAGCAACAGAACCTAGGGCACTTCCACTTATGGTCCTATAGCTTAGGGAAATTAAAATCAAAAAGACACAGCCACCCCAAAGTTTGGAACGGCTCTGTTTACAAGAACCTCGTTTACAGTACAAGTTCAACATCGCAGAAAGTGAAAAATGGATAAAGAAGTTGTGGTATTTACTTACAAAGCAATATCACTCAGCAATGAAATCTGTGTCATCAGGACCTTAGCAGCACAATGAGTGGATTCAGGTATGATGATTCTAACTGAAGTAAGTCACACAGAAAAAGAAACATCATAAGATATCAGTAATACACGGAATGGAAACTTGGCTACACAGGAACTGAATTACAGAACAGAACAGGGTCTCAAATTTAGAAAACCAACTTATTCTTGCTTAAGGGGAAAGGTGAGTTGGGGTGCTGCATAAAACCAGAGATTGAAATGAGCACAGATAAAGTTCCTTAAGCCAAATATGGAATAGACAAGAGCTACTCCTTGCTCAACGAAATGGACTCAACACCCCATATTAAACGACTAAGAACGTACCTGACTAGTAAGTATCTTAAAACCTATGGATTGCTATGTCTCCGAAAGAGAATCAAGCATGTGTACAGGGACATAAACGCAGCAGTGATAGGATTGGAGAGGTTCGGTGAGCAAATGAAGACCCTTTGAAGTCATATTGCATGGTACCCATTCCACGGGTTTCAACTACCCAGATTTAAGGTATTCTTCCTTCAGCTAAAACATGCATGTGGAACCCAAGTATGATCAACCATGTGATCAGGAGACGTGTTCAAATATGTCTCAGTTTTCCTCCCCTGGTACTCGGGTGCAACATTCCAGACGCTTTACTAACACTCTCCCCACTTGGAGAGTCAGTCCCTTTAACCTCCTGTTTGGCCCAGTTTGCAATTTCTGCGGAAGATGAACAGGAATAGCGAGAACCAATGAGAGGCTAGCTGGAGGTGTCTGGACGGGCAAATTTAACTCTCATTTCCCACCAGGAAGAGGAATTAACCAAAGGCTCAGCATGCCGGGCCGGAACCAGATTAGGGCCTGAAGCCATCCTGCGGTGTTGCGGCCAGCTCACAAGAAAGCGAGTTGAAGAAAGGAGCTCAGGGACACTGTAATTCACAAACCTGCAGAGTTATAAATGACAGCTATCGTCCAAAAATAGACTGAAGTAAGGCTGCCAAGAGGACTTGAAAGCGGGGCAGAATTGCAGGAAACCGATTTCAGGAGGTAGACTGGAATTGCATTGAAAGCATAGGAAAAGAGGCAGAACGTCCACAATGATGCACTTGGCCAAAAAGGGCGTATGCGTTTTTTCCTGAATATATTCAGGAAAAAACGCATACGCCCTTTTTGGCCAACCAAGCAAGCTTGCAAAGGAAATCTGCACTACAATGAAGTCTCACTTCCCCCCGGTCAAAAGGGCCATCTGAAAAAAGTGTAAAATCCAGAAAGGCAGGACAGGCCATGGAGAACTGGGAGCCTTGTTATGCTGATGGTCGGGATGTAAATTGCCAACAGACACTAGGAAGAAGTGTATGGTGTTTCCTGAAACATCTAAAAAACAAAGCAACACAGCCTAGGGCACTTCCACTTATGGTCCTATAGCGTAGGGAAATTAAAATCAAAAAGACACAGCCACCCCAAAGTTTGGAACGGCTCTGTTTACAAGAACCTCGTTTACAGTACGAGTTCAACATCGCAGAAAATGAAAAATGGATAAAGCACTTGTGGTACTTATGTACAATGCAGTATCACTCAGCAATGAAATCTATGTCATCAGGCCCGTAGCAGCATAATGAGTAGATTCAGGTACGATGATTCTAACTGAAATAAGTCACACAGAAAAAGAAACATCATAAGATATCACTAATACACGGAATGTAAACTTGGCTACACAGGAACTGAATTCCAAAACAGAACAGGTTCTCAAATTTAGAAAATCAACTTATGCTTGCTTAAGGGGAAAGGTGAGTTGGGTTGCTGCATAAAACCAGAGATTGAAATGAGCACAGATAAACTTCCTTAAGCCAAATATGGAATAGACAAGAGCTACTCCTTGCTCAACGAAATGGACTCAACACCGCATATTAAACGCCTAAGAATGTACCTGACTAGTAAGTATCTTAAAACCTATGGATTGCTATGTCTCCGAAAGAGAATCAAGCATGTGTACAGGGGCATAAACGCAGCAGTGATAGGATTGGAGAGGTTCGGTGAGCAAATGAAGACCCTTTGAAGTCATATTGCATGGTACCCATTCCACGGGTTTCAACTACCCAGGTTTTAGGTATTCTTCCTTCAGCTAAAACATGCATGTGGAACCCAGAGTATGATCAACCATGTGATCGGGAGACGTGTTCAAATATATCTCAGTTTTCTTCCCCTGGTACTCGGGTGCAACATTCCAGACGCTTTACCAACACTCTCCCCACTTGGAGAGTCAGCGCCTTTAACCTCCTGTTTGGCACAGTTTGCAATGTCTGCGGAAGATGAACAGGAATAGCGAGAACCAATGAGAGACTAGCTGGAGGTGTCTGGACGGGCAAATTTAACTCTCATTTCCCACCAGGAAGAGGAATTAACCAAAGGCTCAGCGTGCCGTGCCGGAACCAGATTAGGGCCTGAAGCCATCCTGCGGTGTTGCGGCCAGGTCACAAGAAAGCGAGTTGAAGAAAGGAGCTCAGGGGCACTGTAATTCACAAACCTGCAGAGTTATAAATGACAGCTATCGTCCAAAAATAGACTGAAGTAAGGCTGCCAAGAGGACTTGAAAGCGGGGCAGAATTGCAGGAAACCGATTTCAGGAGGTAGACTGGAATTGCATTGAAAGCATAGGAAAAGAGGCAGAACGTCCACAATGATGCACTTGGCCAAAAAGGGTGTATGCGTTTTTTCCTGAATATATTCAGGAAAAAACGCATACGCCCTTTTTGGCCAACCAAGCAAGCTTGCATAGGAAATCTGCACTACAATGAAGTCTCACTTCCCCCCGGTCAAAAGGGCCATCTGAAAAAAGTGTAAAATCCAGAAAGGCAGGACAGGCCATGGAGAACTGGGAGCCTTGTTATGCTGATGGGCGGGATGTAAATTGCCAACAACCACTCGGGAGAAGTGTATGGTGTTTCCTGAAACATCTAAAAAACAAAGCAACAGAACCTAGGGCACTTCCACTTATGGTCCTATAGCTTAGGGAAATTAAAATCAAAAAGACACAGCCACCCCAAAGTTTGGAACGGCTCTGTTTACAAGAACCTCGTTTACAGTACAAGTTCAACATCGCAGAAAGTGAAAAATGGATAAAGAACTTGTGGTATTTACTTACAACGCAGTATCACTCAGCAATGAAATCTATGTCATCAGGCCCGTAGCAGCATAATGAGTGGATTCAGGTACGATGATTCTAACTGAAATAAGTCACACAGAAAAAGAAACATCATAAGATATCACTAATACACGGAATGTAAACTTGGGTACACAGGAACTGCATTCCAAAACAGAACAGGGTCTCAAATTTAGAAAACCAACTTATGCTTGCTTAAGGGTAAAGGTGAGTTGGGGTGCTGCATAAAACCAGAGATTGAAATGAGCACAGATAAAGTTCCTTAAGTCAAATATGGAATAGACAAGACCTACTCCTTGCTCAACGAAATGGACTCAACACCGCATATTAAACGCCTAAGAATGTACCTGACTAGTAAGTATCTTAAAACCTATGGATTGCTATGTCTCCGAAAGAGAATCAAGCATGTGTACAGGGGCATAAACGCAGCAGTGATAGGATTGGAGAGGTTCGGTGAGCAAATGAAGACCCTTTGAAGTCATATTGCATGGTACCCATTCCACGGGTTTCAACTACCCAGGTTTAAGGTATTCTTCCTTCAGCTAAAACATGCATGTGGAACCTAGAGTATGATCAACCATGTGATCGGGAGACGTGTTCAAATATGTCTCAGTTTTCGTACCCTGGTACTCGGGTGCAACATTCCAGACGCTTTACTAACACTCTCCCGACTTGGAGAGTCAGTGTCTTTAACCTCCTGTTTGGCCCAGTTTGCAATTTCTGCGGAAGATGAACAGGAATAGCGAGAACCAATGAGAGACTAGCTGGAGGTGTCTGGACGGGCAAATTTAACTCTCATTTCCCACCAGGAAGAGGAATTAACCAAAGGCTCAGCGTGCCGTGCCGGAACCAGATTAGGGCCTGAAGCCATCCTGCGGTGTTGCGGCCAGCTCACAAGAAAGCGAGTTGAAGAAAGGAGCTCAGGGGCACTGTAATTCACAAACCTGCAGAGTTATAAATGACAGCTATCGTCCAAAAATAGACTGAAGTAAGGCTGCCAAGAGGACTTGAAAGCGGGGCAGAATTGCAGGAAACCGATTTCAGGAGGTAGACTGGAATTGCATTGAAAGCATAGGAAAAGAGGCAGAACGTCCACAATGATGCACTTGGCCAAAAAGGGCGTATGCGTTTTTTCCTGAATATATTCAGGAAAAAACGCATACGCCCTTTTTGGCCAACCAAGCAAGCTTGCAAAGGAAATCTGCACTACAATGAAGTCTCACTTCCCCCCGGTCAAAAGGGCCATCTGAAAAAAGTGTAAAATCCAGAAAGGCAGGACAGGCCATGGAGAACTGGGAGCCTTGTTATGCTGATGGGCGGGATGTAAATTGCCAACAACCACTAGGGAGAAGTGTATGGTGTTTCCTGAAACATCTAAAAAACAAAGCAACAGAGCCTAGGGCACTGCCACTTATGGTCCTATAGCTTAGGGAAATTAAAATAAAAAAGACACAGCCACCCCAAAGTTTGGGACGCCTCTGTTTACAAGAACCTCGTTTACCGTACAAGTTCAATATCACAGAAAGTGAAAAATGGATAAAGAACTTGTGGTACTTACGTACAATGCAGTATCACTCAGCAATGAAATCTATGTCATCAGGCCCGTAGCAGCATAATGAGTGGATTCAGGTACGATAATTCTAACTGAAATAAGTCACACAGAAAAAGAAACATCATAAGATATCACTAATACACAGAATGTAAACTTGGCTACACAGGAACTGAATTCCAAAACAGAACAGGGTCTCAAGTTTAGAAAAGCAACTTATGCTTGCTTAAGGTTAAAGGTGAGTTGGGGTGCTGCATAAAACCAGAGATTGAAATGAGCACAGATAAAGTTCCTTAAGCCAAATATGGAATAGACAAGAGCTACTCCTTGCTCAACGAAATGGACTCAACACCCCATATTAAACGCCTAAGAATGTACCTGACTAGTAATTATCTTAAAACCTATGGATTGCTATGTCTCCAAAAGAGAATCAAGCATGTGTACAGGGGCATAAACGCAGTAGTGATAGGATTGGAGAGGTTCGGTGAGCAAATGAAGACCCTTTGAAGTCATATTGCATGGGACCCATTCCACGGGTCTCAACTCTGCAGCTTTAAAGTATTCTTCCTTCAGCTAAAACATGCAGGTGGAACCCAGAGTATGATCAACCGTGTGAACGGGAGACGTGTTCAAATATGTCTCAGTTTTCCTCCCCTGGTACTCGGGTGCAACATTCCAGACGCTTTACTAACACTCTCCCCACTTGGAGAGTCAGCGCCTTTAACCTCCTTTTTGGCCCAGTTTGCAATTTCTGCGGACGATGAACAGGAATAGCGAGAACCAATGAGAGACTAGCTGGAGGTCTCTGGACGGGCAAATTTAACTCTCATTTCCCAACAGGAAGAGGAAATAACCAAAGGCTCAGCGTACCGTACCGGAACCAGATTAGGGCCTGAAGCCATCCTGCGGTGTTGCGGCAAGCTCAAAAGAAACCGAGTTGAAGAAAGGAGCTCAGGGGCACTGTAATTCACAAACCTGCAGAGTTATAAATGACAGCTATCGTCCAAAAATAGACTGAAGTAAGGCTGCCAAGAGGACTTGAAAGCGGGGCAGAATTGCAGGAAACCGATTTCAGGAGGTAGACTGGAATTGCATTGAAAGCATAGGAAAAGAGGCAGAACGTCCACAATGATGCACTTGGCCAAAAAGGGCGTATGCGTTTTTTCCTGAATATATTCAGGAAACAACGCATACGCCCTTTTTGGCCAACCAAGCAAGCTTGCAAAGGAAATCTGCACTACAATGAAGTCTCACTTCCCCCCGGTCAAAAGGGCCATCTGAAAAAAGTGTAAAATCCAGAAAGGCAGGACAGGCCATGGAGAACTGGGAGCCTTGTTATGCTGATGGGCGGGATGTAAATTGTCAACAACCACTCGGGAGAAGTGTATGGTGTTTCCTGAAACATCTAAAAAACAAAGCAACAGAACCTAGGGCACTTCCACTTATGGTCTTATAGCTTAGGGAAATTAAAATCAAAAAGACACAGCCACCCCAAAGTTTGGAACGGCTCTGTTTACAAGAACCTCGTTTACAGTACAAGTTCAACATCGCAGAAAGTGAAAAATGGATAAAGAAGTTGTGGTATTTACTTACAAAGCAATATCACTCAGCAATGAAATCTGTGTCATCAGGCCCTTAGCAGCACAATGAGTGGATTCAGGTATGATGATTCTAACTGAAATAAGTCACACAGAAAAAGAAACATCATAAGATATCAGTAATACACGGAATGTAAACTTGGCTACACAGGAACTGAATTACAGAACAGAACAGGGTCTCAAATTTAGAAAACCAACTTATGCTTGCTTAAGGGGAAAGGTGAGTTGGGGTGCTGCATAAAACCAGAGATTGAAATGAGCACAGATAAAGTTCCTTAAGCCAAATATGGAATAGACAAGAGCTACTCCTTGCTCAACGAAATGGACTCAACACCGCATATTAAACGGCTAAGAATGTACCTGACTAGTAAGTATCATAAAACCTATAGATTGCTATGTCTCCGAAAGAGAATAAAGCATGTGTACAGGGGCATAAACGCAGCAGTGATAGGATTGGAGAGGTTCGGTGAGCAAATGAAGACCCTTTGAAGTCATATTGCATGGTACTCATTCCACGGGTTTCAACTACCCAGGTTTTAGGTATTCTTCCTTCAGCTAAAACATGCATGTGGAACCCAGAGTATGATCAACCATGTGATCGGGAGACGTGTTCAAATATGTCTCAGTTTTCCTCCCCTGGTACTCGTGTGCAACATTCCAGACGCTTTACTAACACTCTCCCCACTTGGAGAGTCAGCGCCTTTAACCTCCTGTTTGGCACAGTTTGCAATTTCTGCGGAAGATGAACAGGAATAGCGAGAACCAATGAGAGGCTAGCTGGAGGTGTCTGGACGGGCAAATTTAACTCTCATTTCCCACCAGGAGGAGGAAATAAACAAAGGTTCAGCGTGCCGTGCCAGAACCAGCTTAGGGCCTGAAGCCATCCTGCGCTGTTGCGGCCAGGTCACAAGAAAGCGAGTTGAAGAAAGGAGCTCAGGGGCACTGTAATTCACAAACCTGCAGAGTTATAAATGACAGCTATCGTCCAAAAATAGACGGAATTAACGCTGCCAAGAGGACTTGAAAGCGGGGCAGAATTGCAGGAAACCGATTTCAGGAGGTAGACTGGAATTGCATTGAAAGCGTAGGAAAAGAGGCCGAACGTCCACAATGATGCACTTGGCCAAAAAGGGCGTATGCGTTTTTTCCTGAATATATTCAGGAAAAAACGCATACGCCCTTTTTGGCCAACCAAGCAAGCTTGCAAAGGAAATCTGCACTACAATGAAGTCTCACTTCCCCCCGGTCAAAAGGGCCATCTGAAAAAAGCGTAAAATCCAGAAAGGCAGGACAGGCCATGGAGAACTGGGAGCCTTGTTATGCTGATGGGCGGGATGTAAATTGTCAACAACCACTCCGGAGAAGTGTATGGTGTTTCCTGAAACATCTAAAAAACAAAGCAACAGAGCCTAGGGCACTGCCACTTATGGTCCTATAGCTTAGGGAAATTAAAATCAAAAAGACACAGCCACCCCAAAGTTTGGGACGCCTCTGTTTACAAGAACCTCGTTTACAGTACAAGTTCAACATCGCAGAAAGTGAAAAATGGATAAAGAAGTTGTGGTATTTACTTACAAAGCAATATCACTCAGCAATGAAATCTGTGTCATCAGGCCCTTAGCAGAACAATGAGTGGATTCAGGTATGATGATTCTAACTGAAATAAGTCACACAGAAAAAGAAACATCATAAGATATCAGTAATACACGGAATGGAAACTTGGCTACACAGGAACTGAATTACAGAACAGAACAGGGTCTCAAATTTAGAAAAACAACTTATGCTTGCTTAAGGGGAAAGGTGAGTTGGGGTGCTGCATAAAACCAGAGATTGAAATGAGCACAGATAAAGTTCCTTAAGCCAAATATGGAATAGACAAGAGCTACTCCTTGCTCAACGAAATGGACTCAACACCGCATATTAAACGGCTAAGAATGTACCTGACTAGTACGTATCTTAAAACCTATAGATTGCTATGTCTCCGAAAGAGAATAAAGCATGTGTACAGGGGCATAAACGCAGCAGTGATAGGATTGGAGAGGTTCGGTGAGCAAATGAAGACCCTTTGAAGTCATATTGCATGGTACCCATTCCACGGGTTTCAACTACCCAGGTTTTAGGTATTCTTCCTTCAGCTAAAACATGCATGTGGAACCCAGAGTATGATCAACCATGTGATCGGGAGACGTGTTCAAATATGTCTCAGTTTTCCTCCCCTGGTACTCGGGTGCAACATTCCAGACGCTTTACTAACACTCTCCCCACTTGGAGAGTCAGCGCCTTTAACCTCCTGTTTGGCCCAGTTTGCAATTTCTGCGGAAGATGAACAGGAATAGCGAGAACCAATGAGAGGCTAGCTGGAGGTGTCTGGACGGGCAAATTTAACTCTCATTTCCCACCAGGAAGAGGAAATAACCAAAGGATCATCGTGCCGTGCCAGAACCAGGTTAGGGCCTGAAGCCATCCTGCGGTGTTGCGGCCAGGTCACAAGAAAGCGAGTTGAAGAAAGGAGCTCAGGGGCACTGTAATTCACAAACCTGCAGAGTTATAAATGACAGCTATCGTCCAAAAATAGACTGAAGTAAGGCTGCCAAGAGGACTTGAAAGCGGGGCAGAATTGCAGGAAACCGATTTCAGGAGGTAGACTGGAATTGCATTGAAAGCATAGGAAAAGAGGCAGAACGTCCACAATGATGCACTTGGCCAAAAAGGGCGTATGCGTTTTTTCCTGAATATATTCAGGAAAAAACGCATACGCCCGTTTTGGCCAACCAAGCAAGCTTGCAAAGGAAATCTGCACTACAATGAAGTCTCACTTCCCCCCGGTCAAAAGGGCCATCTGAAAAAAGTGTAAAATCCAGAAAGGCAGGACAGGCCATGGAGAACTGGGAGCCTTGTTATGCTGATGGGCGGGATGTAAATTGCCAACAGACACTCGGGAGAAGTGTATGGTGTTTCCTGAAACATCTAAAAAACAAAGCAACAGAGCCTAGGGCACTGCCACTTACGGTCCTATAGCTTAGGGAAATTAAAATAAAAAAGACACAGCCACCCCAAAGTTTGGGACGCCTCTGTTTACAAGAACCTCGTTTACCGTACAAGTTCAATATCACAGAAAGTGAAAAATGGATAAAGAACTTGTGGTACTTACGTACAATGCAGTATCACTCAGCAATGAAATCTATGTCATCAGGCCCGTAGCAGCATAATGAGTGGATTCAGGTACGATAATTCTAACTGAAATAAGTCACACAGAAAAAGAAACATCATAAGATATCACTAATACACAGAATGTAAACTTGGCTACACAGGAACTGAATTCCAAAACAGAACAGGGTCTCAAGTTTAGAAAAGCAACTTATGCTTGCTTAAGGTTAAAGGTGAGTTGGGGTGCTGCATAAAACCAGAGATTGAAATGAGCACAGATAAAGTTCCTTAAGCCAAATATGGAATAGACAAGAGCTACTCCTTGCTCAACGAAATGGACTCAACACCCCATATTAAACGCCTAAGAATGTACCTGACTAGTAATTATCTTAAAACCTATGGATTGCTATGTCTCCAAAAGAGAATCAAGCATGTGTACAGGGGCATAAACGCAGCAGTGATAGGATTGGAGAGGTTCGGTGAGCAAATGAAGACCCTTTGAAGTCATATTGCATGGGACCCATTCCACGGGTCTCAACTCTGCAGCTTTAAAGTATTCTTCCTTCAGCTAAAACATGCAGGTGGAACCCAGAGTATGATCAACCGTGTGAATGGGAGACGTGTTCAAATATGTCTCAGTTTTCCTCCCCTGGTACTCGGGTGCAACATTCCAGACGCTTTACTAACACTCTCCCCACTTGGAGAGTCAGCGCCTTTAACCTCCTGTTTGGCCCAGTTTGCAATTTCTGCGGACGATGAACAGGAATAGCGAGAACCAATGAGAGACTAGCTGGAGGTGTCTGGACGGGCAAATTTAACTCTCATTTCCCAACAGGAAGAGGAAATAACCAAAGGCTCAGCCTACCGTACCGGAACCAGATTAGGGCCTGAAGCCATCCTGCGGTGTTGCGGCAAGCTCAAAAGAAACCGAGTTGAAGAAAGGAGCTCAGGGGCACTGTAATTCACAAACCTGCAGAGTTATAAATGACAGCTATCGTCCAAAAATAGACTGAAGTAAGGCTGCCAAGAGGACTTGAAAGCGGGGCAGAATTGCAGGAAACCGATTTCAGGAGGTAGACTGGAATTGCATTGAAAGCATAGGAAAAGAGGCAGAACGTCCACAATGATGCACTTGGCCAAAAAGGGCGTATGCGTTTTTTCCTGAATATATTCAGGAAACAACGCATACGCCCTTTTTGGCCAACCAAGCAAGCTTGCAAAGGAAATCTGCACTACAATGAAGTCTCACTTCCCCCCGGTCAAAAGGGCCATCTGAAAAAAGTGTAAAATCCAGAAAGGCAGGACAGGCCATGGAGAACTGGGAGCCTTGTTATGCTGATGGGCGGGATGTAAATTGCCAACAACCACTCGGGAGAAGTGTATGGTGTTTCCTGAAACATCTAAAAAACAAAGCAACAGAACCTAGGGCACTTCCACTTATGGTCTTATAGCTTAGGGAAATTAAAATCAAAAAGACACAGCCACCCCAAAGTTTGGAACGGCTCTGTTTACAAGAACCTCGTTTACAGTACAAGTTCAACATCGCAGAAAGTGAAAAATGGATAAAGAAGTTGTGGTATTTACTTACAAAGCAATATCACTCAGCAATGAAATCTGTGTCATCAGGCCCTTAGCAGCACAATGAGTGGATTCAGGTATGATGATTCTAACTGAAATAAGTCACACAGAAAAAGAAACATCATAAGATATCAGTAATACACGGAATGTAAACTTGGCTACACAGGAACTGAATTACAGAACAGAACAGGGTCTCAAATTTAGAAAACCAACTTATGCTTGCTTAAGGGGAAAGGTGAGTTGGGGTGCTGCATAAAACCAGAGATTGAAATGAGCACAGATAAAGTTCCTTAAGCCAAATATGGAATAGAAAAGAGCTACTCCTTGCTCAACGAAATGGACTCAACACCGCATATTAAACGGCTAAGAATGTACCTGACTAGTAAGTATCTTAAAACCTATAGATTGCTATGTCTCCGAAAGAGAATAAAGCATGTGTACAGGGGCATAAACGCAGCAGTGATAGGATTGGAGAGGTTCGGTGAGCAAATGAAGACCCTTTGAAGTCATATTGCATGGTACCCATTCCACGGGTTTCAACTACCCAGGTTTTAGGTATTCTTCCTTCAGCTAAAACATGCATGTGGAACCCAGAGTATGATCAACCATGTGATCGGGAGACGTGTTCAAATATGTCTCAGTTTTCCTCCCCTGGTACTCGTGTGCAACATTCCAGACGCTTTACTAACACTCTCCCCACTTGGAGAGTCAGCGCCTTTAACCTCCTGTTTGGCACAGTTTGCAATTTCTGCGGAAGATGAACAGGAATAGCGAGAACCAATGAGAGGCTAGCTGGAGGTGTCTGGACGGGCAAATTTAACTCTCATTTCCCACCAGGAGGAGGAAATAAACAAAGGTTCAGCGTGCCGTGCCAGAACCAGCTTAGGGCCTGAAGCCATCCTGCGCTGTTGCGGCCAGGTCACAAGAAAGCGAGTTGAAGAAAGGAGCTCAGGGGCACTGTAATTCACAAACCTGCAGAGTTATAAATGACAGCTATCGTCCAAAAATAGACTGAAGTAAGGCTGCCAAGAGGACTTGAAAGCGGGGCAGAATTGCAGGAAACCGATTTCAGGAGGTAGACTGGAATTGCATTGAAAGCATAGGAAAAGAGGCAGAACGTCCACAATGATGCACTTGGCCAAAAAGGGCGTATGCGTTTTTTCCTGAATATATTCAGGAAAAAACGCATACGCCCTTTTTGGCCAACCAAGCAAGCTTGCAAAGGAAATCTGCACTACAATGAAGTCTCACTTCCCCCCGGTCAAAAGGGCCATCTGAAAAAAGTGTAAAATCCAGAAAGGCAGGACAGGCCATGGAGAACTGGGAGCCTTGTTATGCTGATGGGCGGGATGTAAATTGCCAACAGACACTCGGGAGAAGTGTATGGTGTTTCCTGAAACATCTAAAAAACAAAGCAACAGAGCCTAGGGCACTTCCACTTATGGTCCTATAGCTTAGGGAAATTAAAATAAAAAAGACACAGCCACCCCAAAGTTTGGGACGCCTCTGTTTACAAGAACCTCGTTTACCGTACAAGTTCAATATCACAGAAAGTGAAAAATGGATAAAGAACTTTTGGTACTTACGTACAATGCAGTATCACTCAGCAATGAAATCTATGTCATCAGGCCTGTAGCAGCATAATGAGTGGATTCAGGTACGATGATTCTAACTGAAATAAGTCACACAGAAAAAGAAATATCATAAGATATCACTAATACACAGAATGTAAACTTGGCTACACAGGAACTGAAATCCAAAACAGAACAGGGTCTCAAATTTAGAGAAGCAACTTATGCTTGCTTAAGGGGAAAGGTGAGTTGGGGTGCTGCATAAAACCAGAGATTGAAATGAGCACAGATAAAGTTCCTTAAGCCAAATATGGAATAGACAAGAGCTACTCCTTGCTCAACGAAATGGACTCAACACCCCATATTAAACGCCTAAGAATGTACCTGACTAGTAAGTATCTTAAAACCTATGGATTGCTATGTCTCCAAAAGAGAATCAAGCGTGTGTACAGGGGCATAAACGCAGCAGTGATAGGATTGGAGAGGTTCGGTGAGCAAATGAAGACCCTTTGAAGTCATATTGCATGGGACCCATTCCACGGGTCTCAACTCTGCAGGTTTAAAGTATTCTTCCTTCAGCTAAAACATGCAAGTGGAACCCAGAGTATGATCAACCGTGTGAACGGGAGACGTGTTCAAATATGTCTCAGTTTTCCTCCCCTGGTACTCGGGTGCAACATTCCAGACGCTTTACTAACACTCTCCCCACTTGGACAGTCAGCGCCTTTAACCTCCTGTTTGGCTCAGTTTGCAATTTCTGCAGAAGATGAACAGGAATAGCGTGAACCAATGAGAGGCTAGCTGGAGGTGTCTGGACGGGCAAATTTAACTCTCATTTCCCACCAGGAAGAGGAAATAACCAAAGGCTCAGCGTGCCGTGCCGGAACCAGATTAGGGCCTGAAGCCATCCTGCGGTGTTGCGGCCAGCTCAAAAAAAAGCGAGTTGAAGAAAGGAGCTCAGGGGCACTGTAATTCACAAACCTGCAGAGTTATAAATGACAGCTATCGTCCAAAAATAGACTGAAGTAAGGCTGCCAAGAGGACTTGAAAGCGGGGCAGAATTGCAGGAAACCGATTTCAGGAGGTAGACTGGAATTGCATTGAAAGCATAGGAAAAGAGGCAGAACGTCCACAATGATGCACTTGGCCAAAAAGGGCGTATGCGTTTTTTCCTGAATATATTCAGGAAAAAACGCATACGCCCTTTTTGGCCAACCAAGCAAGCTTGCAAAGGAAATCTGCACTACAATGAAGTCTCACTTCCCCCCGGTCAAAAGGGCCATCTGAAAAAAGTGTAAAATCCAGAAAGGCAGGACAGGCCATGGAGAACTGGGAGCCTTGTTATGCTGATGGGCGGGATGTAAATTGCCAACAACCACTCGGGAGAAGTGTATGGTGTTTCCTGAAACATCTAAAAAACAAAGCAACAGAACCTAGGGCACTTCCACTTATGGTCCTATAGCTTAGGGAAATTAAAATCAAAAAGACACAGCCACCCCAAAGTTTGGGACGCCTCTGTTTACAAGAACCTCGTTTACAGTACAAGTTCAACATCGCAGAAAGTGAAAAATGGATAAAGAACTTGTGGTATTTACTTACAACGCAGTATCACTCAGCAATGAAATCTATGTCATCAGGCCCGTAGCATCATACTGAGTGGATTCAGGTACGATGATTCTAACTGAAATAAGTCACACAGAAAAAGAAACATCATAAGATATCACTAATACACGGAATGTAAACATGGCTACACAGGAACTGCATTCCAAAACAGAACAGGGTCTCAAATTTAGAAAACCAACTTATGCTTGCTTAAGGGTAAAGGTGAGTTGGGGTGCTGCATAAAACCACAGATTGAAATGAGCACAGATAAAGTTCCTTAAGTCAAATATGGAATAGACAAGAGCTACTCCTTGCTCAACGAAATGGACTCAACACCGCATATTAAACGCCTAAGAATGTACCTGACTAGTAAGTATCGTAAAACCTATGGATGGCTATGTCTCCAAAAGAGAATCAAGCGTGTGTACAGGGGCATAAACGCAGCAGTGATAGGATTGGAGAGGTTCGGTGAGCAAATGAAGATCCTTTGAAGTCATATTGCATGGGACCCATTACACGGGTCTCAACTCTCCAGGTTTAAGGTATTCTTCCTTCAGCTAAAACATGCATGTGGAACCCAAGTAAGATCAACCATGTGAACGGGAGACGTGTTCAAATATGTCTCAGTTTTCCTCCCCTGGTACTCGGGTGCAACATTCCAGACGCTTTACTAACACTCTCCCCACTTGGAGAGTCAGCGCCTTTAACCTCCTGTTTGGCTCAGTTTGCAATTTCTGCGGAAGATGAACAGGAATAGCGAGAACCAATGAGAGGCTAGCTGGAGGTGTCTGGACGGGCAAATTTAACTCTCATTTCCCACCAGGAAGAGGAAATAACCAAAGGCTCAGTGTGCCGTGCCGGAACCAGATTAGGGCCTGAAGCCATCCTGCGGTGTTGCGGCCAGCTCACAAGAAAGCGAGTTGAAGAAAGGAGCTCAGGGGCACTGTAATTCACAAACCTGCAGAGTTATAAATGACAGCTATCGTCCAAAAATAGACTGAAGTAAGGCTGCCAAGAGGACTTGAAAGTGGGGCAGAATTGCAGGAAACCGATTTCAGGAGGTAGACTGGAATTGCATTGAAAGCATAGGAAAAGAGGCAGAACGTCCACAATGATGCACTTGGCCAAAAAGGGCGTATGCGTTTTTTCCTGAATATATTCAGGAAAAAACGCATACGCCCTTTTTGGCCAACCAAGCAAGCTTGCAAAGGAAATCTGCACTACAATGAAGTCTCACTTCCCCCCGGTCAAAAGGGCCATCTGAAAAAAGTGTAAAATCCAGAAAGGCAGGACAGGCCATGGAGAACTGGGAGCCTTGTTATGCTGATGGGCGGGATGTAAATTGCCAACAACCACTCGGGAGAAGTGTATGGTGTTTCCTGAAACATCTAAAAAACAAAGCAACAGAGCCTAGGGCACTTCCACTTATGGTCCTATAGCTTAGGGAATTTAAAATCAAAAAGACACAGCCACCCCAAAGTTTGGAACGGCTCTGTTTACAAGAACCTCGTTTACAGTACAAGTTCAACATCGCAGAAAGTGAAAAATGGATAAAGAAGTTGTGGTATTTACTTACAAAGCAATATCACTCAGCAATGAAATCTGTGTCATCAGGCCCTTAGCAGCACAATGAGTGGATTCAGGTATGATGATTCTAACTGAAATAAGTCACACAGAAAAAGAAACATCATAAGATATCAGTAATACACGGAATGGAAACTTGGCTACACAGGAACTGAATTACAGAACAGAACAGGGTCTCAAATTTAGAAAAACAACTTATGCTTGCTTAAGGGGAAAGGTGAGTTGGGGTGCTGCATAAAACCAGAGATTGAAATGAGCACAGATAAAGTTCCTTAAGCCAAATATGGAATAGACAAGAGCTACTCCTTGCTCAACGAAATGGACTCAACACCGCATATTAAACGCCTAAGAATGTAGCTGACTAGTAAGTATCTTAAAACCTATGGATTGCTATGTCTCCAAAAGAGAATCAAGCATGTGTACAGGGGCATAAACGCAGCAGTGATAGGATTGGAGAGGTTCGGTGAGCAAATGAAGACCCTTTGAAGTCATATTGCATGGTACCCATTCCACGGGTTTCAACTACCCAGGTTTAAGGTATTCTTCCTTCAGCTAAAACATGCATGTGGAACCTAGAGTATGATCAACCATGTGATCGGGAGACGTGTTCAAATATGTCTCAGTTTTCGTACCCTGGTACTCGGGTGCAACATTTCAGACGCTTTACTAACACTCTCCTGACTTGGAGAGTCAGTCCCTTTAACCTCCTGTTTGGCCCAGTTTGCAATTTCTGCGGAAGATGAACAGGAATAGCGAGAACCAATGGAGACTAGCTGGAGGTGTCTGGACGGGCAAATTTAACTCTCATTTCCTACCAGGAAGAGGAATTAACCAAAGGCTCGGCGTGCCATGCCAGAACCAGATTAGGGCCTGAAGCCATCCTGCGGTGTTGCGGCCAGCTCACAAGAAAGCGAGTTGAAGAAAGGAGCTCAGGGGCACTGTAATTCACAAACCTGCAGAGTTATAAATGACAGCTATCGTCCAAAAATAGACGGAAGTAAGGTTGCCAAGAGGACTTGAAAGCGGGGCAGAATTGCAGGAAACCGATTTCAGGAGGTAGACTGGAATTGCATTGAAAGCATAGGAAAAGAGGCCGAACGTCCACAATGATGCACTTGGCCAAAAAGGGCGTATGCGTTTTTTCCTGAATATATTCAGGAAAAAACGCATACGCCCTTTTTGGCCAACCAAGCAAGCTTGCAAAGGAAATCTGCACTACAATGAAGTCTCACTTCCCCCCGGTCAAAAGGGCCATGTGAAAAAAGTGTAAAATCCAGAAAGGCAGGACAGGCCATGGAGAACTGGGAGCCTTGTTATGCTGATGGGCGGGATGTAAATTGCCAACAACCACTCGGGAGAAGTGTATGGTGTTTCCTGAAACATCTAAAAAACAAAGCAACAGAACCTAGGGCACTTCCACTTATGGTCCTATAGCTTAGGGAAATTAAAATCAAAAAGACACAGCCACCCCAAAGTTTGGGACGCCTCTGTTTACAAGAACCTCGTTTACAGTACAAGTTCAACATCGCAGAAAGTGAAAAATGGATAAAGAACTTGTGGTATTTACTTACAATGCAGTATCACTCAGCAATGAAATCTGTGTCATCAGGCCCTTAGCAGCACAATGAGTGGATTCAGGTATGATGATTCTAACTGAAATAAGTCGCACAGAAAAAGAAACATCATAAGATATCAGTAATACACGGAATGTAAACTTGGCTACACAGGAACTGAATTACAGAACAGAACAGGGTCTCAAATTTAGAAAAACAACTTATGCTTGCTTAAGGGTAAAGGTGAGTTGGGGTGCTGCATAAAACCAGAGATTGAAATGAGCACAGATAAAGTTCCTTAAACCAAATATGGAATAGACAAGAGCTACTCCTTGCTCAACGAAATGGACTCAACACCGCATATTAAAAGCCTAAGAATGTACCTGACTTGTAAGTATCTTAAAACCTATGGATTGCTATGTCTCCGAAAGAGAATCAAGCATTTGTACAGGGGCATAAACGCAGCAGTGATAGGATTGGAGAGGTTCAGTGAGCAAATGAAGACCCTTTGAAGTCATATTGCATGGTACCCATTCCACGGGTTTCAACTACCCAGGTTTAAGGTATTCTTCCTTCAGCTAAAACATGCATGTGGAACCTAGAGTATGATCAACCATGTGATCGGGAGACGTGTTCAAATATGTCTCAGTTTTCGTACCCTGGTAGTCGGGTGCAACATTCCAGACGCTTTACTAACACTCTCCCGACTTGGAGAGTCAGTCCCTTTAACCTCCTGTTTGGCCCAGTTTGCAATTTCTGCGGAAGATGAACAGGAATAGCGAGAACCAATGGAGACTAGCTGGATGTGTCTGGACGGGCAAATTTAACTCTCATTTCCTACCAGGAAGAGGAATTAACCAAAGGCTCAGCGTGCCATGCCAGAACCAGATTAGGGCCTGAAGCCATCCTGCGGTGTTGCGGCCAGCTCACAAGAAAGCGAGTTGAAGAAAGGAGCTCAGGGGCACTGTAATTCACAAACCTGCAGAGTTATAAATGACAGCTATCGTCCAAAAATAGACTGAAGTAAGGCTGCCAAGAGGACTTGAAAGCGGGGCAGAATTGCAGGAAACCGATTTCAGGAGGTAGACTGGAATTGCATTGAAAGCATAGGAAAAGAGGCAGAACGTCCACAATGATGCACTTGGCCAAAAAGGGCGTATGCGTTTTTTCCTGAATATATTCAGGAAAAAACGCATACGCCCTTTTTGGCCAACCAAGCAAGCTTGCAAAGGAAATCTGCACTACAATGAAGTCTCACTTCCCCCCGGTCAAAAGGGCCATCTGAAAAAAGTGTAAAATCCAGAAAGGCAGGACAGGCCATGGAGAACTGGGAGCCTTGTTATGCTGATGGGCGGGATGTAAATTGCCAACAGACACTCGGGAGAAGTGTATGGTGTTTCCTGAAACATCTAAAAAACAAAGCAACAGAGCCTAGGGCACTTCCACTTATGGTCCTATAGCTTAGGGAAATTAAAATCAAAAAGACACAGCCACCCCAAAGTTTGGGACGCCTCTGTTTACAAGAACCTCATTTACAGTACAAGTTCAACATCGCAGAAAGTGAAAAATGGATAAAGAACTTGTGGTATTTACTTACAATGCAGTATCACTCAGCAATGAAATCTGTGTCATCAGGCCCTTAGCAGCACAATGAGTGGATTCAGGTACGATGATTCTAACTGAAATAAGTCGCACAGAAAAAGAAACATCATAAGATATCAGTAATACACGGAATGTAAACTTGGCTACACAGGAACTGAATTACAGAACAGAACAGGGTCTCAAATTTAGAAAAACAACTTATGCTTGCTTAAGGGTAAAGGTGAGTTGGGGTGCTGCATAAAACCAGAGATTGAAATGAGCACAGATAAAGTTCCTTAAGCCAAATATGCAATAGACAAGAGCTACTCCTTGCTCAACGAAATGGACTCAACACCGCATATTAAACGCCTAAGAATGTACCTGACTTGTAAGTATCTTAAAACCTATGGATTGCTATGTCTCCGAAAGAGAATCAAGCATTTGTACAGGGGCATAAAGGCAGCAGTGATAGGATTGGAGAGGTTCAGTGAGCAAATGAAGACCCTTTGAAGTCATATTGCATGGTACCCATTCCACGGGTTTCAACTACCCAGGTTTAAGGTATTCTTCCTTCAGCTAAAACGTGCATGTGGAACCTAGAGTATGATCAACCATGTGATCGGGAGACGTGTTCAAATATGTCTCAGTTTTCGTACCCTGGTAGTCGGGTGCAACATTCCAGACGCTTTACTAACACTCTCCCGACTTGGAGAGTCAGTCCCTTTAACCTCCTGTTTGGCCCAGTTTGCAATTTCTGCGGAAGATGAACAGGAATAGCGAGAACCAATGGAGACTAGCTGGATGTGTCTGGACGGGCAAATTTAACTCTCATTTCCTACCAGGAAGAGGAATTAACCAAAGGCTCAGCGTGCCATGCCAGAACCAGATTAGGGCCTGAAGCCATCCTGCGGTGTTGCGGCCAGCTCACAAGAAAGCGAGTTGAAGAAAGGAGCTCAGGGGCACTGTAATTCACAAACCTGCAGAGTTATAAATGACAGCTATCGTCCAAAAATAGACTGAAGTAAGGCTGCCAAGAGGACTTGAAAGCGGGGCAGAATTGCAGGAAACCGATTTCAGGAGGTAGACTGGAATTGCATTGAAAGCATAGGAAAAGAGGCAGAACGTCCACAATGATGCACTTGGCCAAAAAGGGCGTATGCGTTTTTTCCTGAATATATTCAGGAAAAAACGCACACGCCCTTTTTGGCCAACCAAGCAAGCTTGCAAAGGAAATCTGCACTACAATGAAGTCTCACTTCCCCCCGGTCAAAAGGGCCATCTGAAAAAAGTGTAAAATCCAGAAAGGCAGGACAGGCCATGGAGAACTGGGAGCCTTGTTATGCTGATGGGCGGGATGTAAATTGCCACCAGACACTTGGGAGAAGTGTATGGTGTTTCCTGAAACATCTAAAAAACAAAGCAACAGAGCCTAGGGCACTTCCACTTATGGTCCTATAGCTTAGGGAAATTAAAATCAAAAAGACACAGCCACTCCAAAGTTTGGGACGCCTCTGTTTACAAGAACCTCGTTTACAGTACAAGTTCAACATCGCAGAAAGTGAAAAATGGATAAAGAACTTGTGGTATTTACTTACAATGCAGTATCACTCAGCAATGAAATCTGTGTCATCAGGCCCTTAGCAGCACAATGAGTGGATTCAGGTACGATGATTCTAACTGAAATAAGTCGCACAGAAAAAGAAACATCATAAGATATCAGTAATACACGGAATGTAAACTTGGCTACACAGGAACTGAATTACAGAACAGAACAGGGTCTCAAATTTAGAAAAACAACTTATGCTTGCTTAAGGGTAAAGGTGAGTTGGGGTGCTGCATAAAACCAGAGATTGAAATGAGCACAGATAAAGTTCCTTAAGCCAAATATGCAATAGACAAGAGCTACTCCTTGCTCAACGAAATGGACTCAACACCGCATATTAAACGCCTAAGAATGTACCTGACTTGTAAGTATCTTAAAACCTATGGATTGCTATGTCTCCGAAAGAGAATCAAGAATTTGTACAGGGGCATAAAGGCAGCAGTGATAGGATTGGAGAGGTTCAGTGAGCAAATGAAGACCCTTTGAAGTCATATTGCATGGTACCCATTCCACGGGTTTCAACTACCCAGGTTTAAGGTATTCTTCCTTCAGCTAAAACGTGCATGTGGAACCTAGAGTATGATCAACCATGTGATCGGGAGACGTGTTAAAATGTCTCAGTTTTCGTACCCTGGTACTCGGGTGCAACATTCCAGACGCTTTACTAACACTCTCCGGACTTGGAGAGTCAGTGCCTTTAACCTCCTGTTTGCCCCAGTTTGCAATTTCTGCGGAAGATGAACAGGAATAGCGAGAACCAATGAGAGACTAGCTGGAGGTGTCTGGACGGGCAAATTTAACTCTCATTTCCCACCAGGAAGAGGAATTATCCAAAGGCTCAGCGTGCCGTGCCGGAACCAGATTAGGGCCTGAAGCCATCCTGCGGTGTTGCGGCCAGCTCACAAGAAAGCGAGTTGAAGAAAGGAGCTCAGGGGCACTGTAATTCACAAACCTGCAGAGTTATAAATGACAGCTATCGTCCAAAAATAGACTGAAGTAAGGCTGCCAAGAGGACTTGAAAGCGGGACAGAATTGCAGGAAACCGATTTCAGGAGGTAGACTGGAATTGCATTGAAAGCATAGGAAAAGAGGCCGAACGTCCACAATGATGCACTTGGCCAAAAAGGGCGTATGCGTTTTTTCCTGAATATATTCAGGAAAAAACGCATACGCCCTTTTTGGCCAACCAAGCAAGCTTGCAAAGGAAATCTGCACTACAATGAAGTCTCACTTCCCCCCGGTCAAAAGGGCCATGTGAAAAAAGTGTAAAATCCAGAAAGGCAGGACAGGCCATGGAGAACTGGGAGCCTTGTTATGCTGATGGGCGGGATGTAAATTGCCAACAACCACTCGGGAGAAGTGTATGGTGTTTCCTGAAACATCTAAAAAACAAAGCAACAGAGCCTAGGGCACTTCCACTTATGATCCTATAGCTTAGGGAATTTAAAATCAAAAAGACACAGCCACCCCAAATTTTCGAACGGCTCTGTTTACAAGAACCTCGTTTACAGTACAAGTTCAACATCGCAGAAAGTGAAAAATGGATAAAGAATTTGTGGTATTTACTTACAAAGCAATATCACTCAGCAATGAAATCTGTGTCATCAGGCCCTTAGCAGCACAATGAGTGGATTCAGGTATGATGATTGTAACTGAAATAAGTCACACAGAAAAAGAAACATCATAAGATATCAGTAATACACGGAATGGAAACTTGGCTACACAGGAACTGAATTACAGAACAGAACAGGGTCTCAAATTTCGGAAACCAACTTATGCTTGCTTAAGGGGAAAGGTGAGTTGGAGTGCTGCATAAAACCAGAGATTGAAATGAGCACAGATAAAGTTCCTTAAGCCAAATATGGAATAGACAAGAGCTACTCCTTGCTCAACGAAATGGACTCAACACCGCATATTAAACGCCTAAGAATGTACCTGACTAGTAAGTATCTTAAAACCTATGCATTGCTATGTCTCCAAAAGAGAATCAAGCATGTGTACAGGGGCATAAACGCAGCAGTGATAGGATTGGAGAGGTTCGGTGAGCAAATGAAGACCCTTTGAAGTCATATTGCATGGTACCCAATCCACGGGTTTCAACTACCCAGGTTTTAGGTATTCTTCCTTCAGCTAAAACATGCATGTGGAACCCAGAGTATGATCAACCATGTGATCGGGAGACGTGTTCAAATATGTCTCAATTTTCCTCCCCTGGTACAAGGGTGCAACATTCCAGACGCTTTACTAACACTCTCCCCACTTGGAGAGTCAGTCCCTTTAACCTCCTGTTTGGCCCAGTTTGCAATTTCTGCGGAAGATGAACAGGAATAGCGAGAACCAATGAGAGACTAGCTGGAGGTGTCTGGACGGGCAAATTTAACTCTCATTTCCCACCAGGAAGAGGAATTAACCAAAGGCTCAGCGTGCCGTGCCGGAACCAGATTAGGGCCTGAAGCCATCCTGCGGTGTTGCGGCCAGCTCACAAGAAAGCGAGTTGAAGAAAGGAGCTCAGGGGCACTGTAATTCACAAACCTGCAGAGTTATAAATGACAGCTATCGTCCAAAAATAGACTGAAGTAAGGCTGCCAAGAGGACTTGAAAGCGGGGCAGAATTGCAGGAAACCGATTTCAGGAGGTAGACTGGAATTGCATTGAATGCATAGGAAAAGAGGCAGAACGTCCACAATGATGCACTTGGCCAAAAAGGGCGTATGCGTTTTTTCCTGAATATATTCAGGAAAACACGCATACGCCCTTTTTGGCCAACCAAGCAAGCTTGCAAAGGAAATCTGCACTACAATGAAGTCTCACTTCCCCCCGGTCAAAAGGGCCATCTGAAAAAAGTGTAAAATCCAGAAAGGCAGGACAGGTCATGGAGAACTGGGAGCCTTGTTATGCTGATGGACGGGATGTAAATTGCCAACAACCACTTGGGAGAAGTGTATGGTGTTTCCTGAAACATCTAAAAAACAAAGCAACAGAGCCTAGGGCACTTCCACTTATGGTCCTATAGCTTAGGGAATTTAAAATCAAAAAGACACAGCCACCCCAAAGTTTGGAACGGCTCTGTTTACAAGAACCTCGTTTACAGTACAAGTTCAACATCGCAGAAAGTGAAAAATGGATAAAGAAGTTGTGGTATTTACTTACAAAGCAATATCACTCAGCAATGAAATCTGTGTCATCAGGCCCTTAGCAGCACAATGAGTGGATTCAGGTATGATGATTCTAACTGAAATAAGTCACACAGAAAAAGAAACATCATAAGATATCAGTAATACATGGAATGTAAACTTGGCTACAGAGGAACTGAATTACAGAACAGAACAGGGTCTCAAATTTAGAAAACCAACTTATGCTTGCTTAAGGGTAAAGGTGAGTTGGGGTGTTGCATAAAACCAGAGATTGAAATGAGCACAGATAAAGTTCCTTAAGCCAAATATGCAATAGACAAGAGCTACTCCTTGCTCAACGAAATGGACTCAACACCGCATATTAAACGCCTAAGAATGTACCTGACTTGTAAGTATCTTAAATACTATGGATTGCTATGTCTCCGAAAGAGAATCAAGCATTTGTACAGGGGCATAAAGGCAGCAGTGATAGGATTGGAGAGGTTCAGTGAGCAAATGAAGACCCTTTGAAGTCATATTGCATGGTACCCATTCCACGGGTTTCAACTACCCAGGTTTAAGGTATTCTTCCTTCAGCTAAAACGTGCATGTGGAACCTAGAGTATGATCAACCATGTGATCGGGAGACGTGTTCAAATATGTCTCAGTTTTCGTACCCTGGTACTCGGGTGCAACATTCCAGACGCTTTACTAACACTCTCCGGACTTGGAGAGTCAGTGCCTTTAACCTCCTGTTTGCCCCAGTTTGCAATTTCTGCGGAAGATGAACAGGAATAGCGAGAACCAATGAGAGACTAGCTGGAGGTGTCTGGACGGGCAAATTTAACTCTCATTTCCCACCAGGAAGAGGAATTATCCAAAGGCTCAGCGTGCCGTGCCGGAACCAGATTAGGGCCTGAAGCCATCCTGCGGTGTTGCGGCCAGCTCACAAGAAAGCGAGTTGAAGAAAGGAGCTCAGGGGCACTGTAATTCACAAACCTGCAGAGTTATAAATGACAGCTATCGTCCAAAAATAGACTGAAGTAAGGCTGCCAAGAGGACTTGAAAGCGGGGCAGAATTGCAGGAAACCGATTTCAGGAGGTAGACTGGAATTGCATTGAAAGCATAGGAAAAGAGGCAGAACGTCCACAATGATGCACTTGGCCAAAAAGGGCGTATGCGTTTTTTCCTGAATATATTCAGGAAAAAACGCATACGCCCTTTTTGGCCAACCAAGCAAGCTTGCAAAGGAAATCTGCACTACAATGAAGTCTCACTTCCCCCCGGTCAAAAGGGCCATGTGAAAAAAGTGTAAAATCCAGAAAGGCAGGACAGGCCATGGAGAACTGGGAGCCTTGTTATGCTGATGGGCGGGATGTAAATTGCCAACAACCACTCGGGAGAAGTGTATGGTGTTTCCTGAAACATCTAAAAAACAAAGCAACAGAACCTAGGGCACTTCCACTTATGGTCCTATAGCTTAGGGAAATTAAAATCAAAAAGACACAGCCACCCCAAAGTTTGGGACGCCTCTGTTTACAAGAACCTCGTTTACAGTACAAGTTCAACATCGCAGAAAGTGAAAAATGGATAAAGAACTTGTGGTATTTACTTACAATGCAGTATCACTCAGCAATGAAATCTGTGTCATCAGGCCCTTAGCAGCACAATGAGTGGATTCAGGTATGATGATTCTAACTGAAATAAGTCGCACAGAAAAAGAAACATCATAAGATATCAGTAATACACGGAATGTAAACTTGGCTACACAGGAACTGAATTACAGAACAGAACAGGGTCTCAAATTTAGAAAAACAACTTATGCTTGCTTAAGGGTAAAGGTGAGTTGGGGTGCTGCATAAAACCAGAGATTGAAATGAGCACAGATAAAGTTCCTTAAGCCAAATATGGAATAGACAAGAGCTACTCCTTGCTCAACGAAATGGACTCAACACCGCATATTAAAAGCCTAAGAATGTACCTGACTTGTAAGTATCTTAAAACCTATGGATTGCTATGTCTCCGAAAGAGAATCAAGCATTTGTACAGGGGCATAAACGCAGCAGTGATAGGATTGGAGAGGTTCAGTGAGCAAATGAAGACCCTTTGAAGTCATATTGCATGGTACCCATTCCACGGGTTTCAACTACCCAGGTTTAAGGTATTCTTCCTTCAGCTAAAACATGCATGTGGAACCTAGAGTATGATCAACCATGTGATCGGGAGACGTGTTCAAATATGTCTCAGTTTTCGTACCCTGGTAGTCGGGTGCAACATTCCAGACGCTTTACTAACACTCTCCCGACTTGGAGAGTCAGTCCCTTTAACCTCCTGTTTGGCCCAGTTTGCAATTTCTGCGGAAGATGAACAGGAATAGCGAGAACCAATGGAGACTAGCTGGATGTGTCTGGACGGGCAAATTTAACTCTCATTTCCTACCAGGAAGAGGAATTAACCAAAGGCTCAGCGTGCCATGCCAGAACCAGATTAGGGCCTGAAGCCATCCTGCGGTGTTGCGGCCAGCTCACAAGAAAGCGAGTTGAAGAAAGGAGCTCAGGGGCACTGTAATTCACAAACCTGCAGAGTTATAAATGACAGCTATCGTCCAAAAATAGACTGAAGTAAGGCTGCCAAGAGGACTTGAAAGCGGGGCAGAATTGCAGGAAACCGATTTCAGGAGGTAGACTGGAATTGCATTGAAAGCATAGGAAAAGAGGCAGAACGTCCACAATGATGCACTTGGCCAAAAAGGGCGTATGCGTTTTTTCCTGAATATATTCAGGAAAAAACGCACACGCCCTTTTTGGCCAACCAAGCAAGCTTGCAAAGGAAATCTGCACTACAATGAAGTCTCACTTCCCCCCGGTCAAAAGGGCCATCTGAAAAAAGTGTAAAATCCAGAAAGGCAGGACAGGCCATGGAGAACTGGGAGCCTTGTTATGCTGATGGGCGGGATGTAAATTGCCACCAGACACTTGGGAGAAGTGTATGGTGTTTCCTGAAACATCTAAAAAACAAAGCAACAGAGCCTAGGGCACTTCCACTTATGGTCCTATAGCTTAGGGAAATTAAAATCAAAAAGACACAGCCACTCCAAAGTTTGGGACGCCTCTGTTTACAAGAACCTCGTTTACAGTACAAGTTCAACATCGCAGAAAGTGAAAAATGGATAAAGAACTTGTGGTATTTACTTACAATGCAGTATCACTCAGCAATGAAATCTGTGTCATCAGGCCCTTAGCAGCACAATGAGTGGATTCAGGTACGATGATTCTAACTGAAATAAGTCGCACAGAAAAAGAAACATCATAAGATATCAGTAATACACGGAATGTAAACTTGGCTACACAGGAACTGAATTACAGAACAGAACAGGGTCTCAAATTTAGAAAAACAACTTATGCTTGCTTAAGGGTAAAGGTGAGTTGGGGTGCTGCATAAAACCAGAGATTGAAATGAGCACAGATAAAGTTCCTTAAGCCAAATATGCAATAGACAAGAGCTACTCCTTGCTCAACGAAATGGACTCAACACCGCATATTAAACGCCTAAGAATGTACCTGACTTGTAAGTATCTTAAAACCTATGGATTGCTATGTCTCCGAAAGAGAATCAAGAATTTGTACAGGGGCATAAAGGCAGCAGTGATAGGATTGGAGAGGTTCAGTGAGCAAATGAAGACCCTTTGAAGTCATATTGCATGGTACCCATTCCACGGGTTTCAACTACCCAGGTTTAAGGTATTCTTCCTTCAGCTAAAACGTGCATGTGGAACCTAGAGTATGATCAACCATGTGATCGGGAGACGTGTTAAAATGTCTCAGTTTTCGTACCCTGGTACTCGGGTGCAACATTCCAGACGCTTTACTAACACTCTCCGGACTTGGAGAGTCAGTGCCTTTAACCTCCTGTTTGCCCCAGTTTGCAATTTCTGCGGAAGATGAACAGGAATAGCGAGAACCAATGAGAGACTAGCTGGAGGTGTCTGGACGGGCAAATTTAACTCTCATTTCCCACCAGGAAGAGGAATTATCCAAAGGCTCAGCGTGCCGTGCCGGAACCAGATTAGGGCCTGAAGCCATCCTGCGGTGTTGCGGCCAGCTCACAAGAAAGCGAGTTGAAGAAAGGAGCTCAGGGGCACTGTAATTCACAAACCTGCAGAGTTATAAATGACAGCTATCGTCCAAAAATAGACTGAAGTAAGGCTGCCAAGAGGACTTGAAAGCGGGACAGAATTGCAGGAAACCGATTTCAGGAGGTAGACTGGAATTGCATTGAAAGCATAGGAAAAGAGGCCGAACGTCCACAATGATGCACTTGGCCAAAAAGGGCGTATGCGTTTTTTCCTGAATATATTCAGGAAAAAACGCATACGCCCTTTTTGGCCAACCAAGCAAGCTTGCAAAGGAAATCTGCACTACAATGAAGTCTCACTTCCCCCCGGTCAAAAGGGCCATGTGAAAAAAGTGTAAAATCCAGAAAGGCAGGACAGGCCATGGAGAACTGGGAGCCTTGTTATGCTGATGGGCGGGATGTAAATTGCCAACAACCACTCGGGAGAAGTGTATGGTGTTTCCTGAAACATCTAAAAAACAAAGCAACAGAGCCTAGGGCACTTCCACTTATGATCCTATAGCTTAGGGAATTTAAAATCAAAAAGACACAGCCACCCCAAATTTTCGAACGGCTCTGTTTACAAGAACCTCGTTTACAGTACAAGTTCAACATCGCAGAAAGTGAAAAATGGATAAAGAATTTGTGGTATTTACTTACAAAGCAATATCACTCAGCAATGAAATCTGTGTCATCAGGCCCTTAGCAGCACAATGAGTGGATTCAGGTATGATGATTGTAACTGAAATAAGTCACACAGAAAAAGAAACATCATAAGATATCAGTAATACACGGAATGGAAACTTGGCTACACAGGAACTGAATTACAGAACAGAACAGGGTCTCAAATTTCGGAAACCAACTTATGCTTGCTTAAGGGGAAAGGTGAGTTGGAGTGCTGCATAAAACCAGAGATTGAAATGAGCACAGATAAAGTTCCTTAAGCCAAATATGGAATAGACAAGAGCTACTCCTTGCTCAACGAAATGGACTCAACACCGCATATTAAACGCCTAAGAATGTACCTGACTAGTAAGTATCTTAAAACCTATGCATTGCTATGTCTCCAAAAGAGAATCAAGCATGTGTACAGGGGCATAAACGCAGCAGTGATAGGATTGGAGAGGTTCGGTGAGCAAATGAAGACCCTTTGAAGTCATATTGCATGGTACCCAATCCACGGGTTTCAACTACCCAGGTTTTAGGTATTCTTCCTTCAGCTAAAACATGCATGTGGAACCCAGAGTATGATCAACCATGTGATCGGGAGACGTGTTCAAATATGTCTCAATTTTCCTCCCCTGGTACAAGGGTGCAACATTCCAGACGCTTTACTAACACTCTCCCCACTTGGAGAGTCAGTCCCTTTAACCTCCTGTTTGGCCCAGTTTGCAATTTCTGCGGAAGATGAACAGGAATAGCGAGAACCAATGAGAGACTAGCTGGAGGTGTCTGGACGGGCAAATTTAACTCTCATTTCCCACCAGGAAGAGGAATTAACCAAAGGCTCAGCGTGCCGTGCCGGAACCAGATTAGGGCCTGAAGCCATCCTGCGGTGTTGCGGCCAGCTCACAAGAAAGCGAGTTGAAGAAAGGAGCTCAGGGGCACTGTAATTCACAAACCTGCAGAGTTATAAATGACAGCTATCGTCCAAAAATAGACTGAAGTAAGGCTGCCAAGAGGACTTGAAAGCGGGGCAGAATTGCAGGAAACCGATTTCAGGAGGTAGACTGGAATTGCATTGAATGCATAGGAAAAGAGGCAGAACGTCCACAATGATGCACTTGGCCAAAAAGGGCGTATGCGTTTTTTCCTGAATATATTCAGGAAAACACGCATACGCCCTTTTTGGCCAACCAAGCAAGCTTGCAAAGGAAATCTGCACTACAATGAAGTCTCACTTCCCCCCGGTCAAAAGGGCCATCTGAAAAAAGTGTAAAATCCAGAAAGGCAGGACAGGTCATGGAGAACTGGGAGCCTTGTTATGCTGATGGACGGGATGTAAATTGCCAACAACCACTTGGGAGAAGTGTATGGTGTTTCCTGAAACATCTAAAAAACAAAGCAACAGAGCCTAGGGCACTTCCACTTATGGTCCTATAGCTTAGGGAATTTAAAATAAAAAAGACACAGCCACCCCAAAGTTTGGAACGGCTCTGTTTACAAGAACCTCGTTTACAATACAAGTTCAACATCGCAGAAAGTGAAAAATGGATAAAGAAGTTGTGGTATTTACTTACAAAGCAATATCACTCAGCAATGAAATCTGTGTCATCAGGCCCTTAGCAGCACAATGAGTGGATTCAGGTATGATGATTCTAACTGAAATAAGTCACACAGAAAAAGAAACATCATAAGATATCAGTAATACATGGAATGTAAACTTGGCTACAGAGGAACTGAATTACAGAACAGAACAGGGTCTCAAATTTAGAAAACCAACTTATGCTTGCTTAAGGGGAAAGGTGAGTTGGGGTGCTGCATAAAACCAGAGATTGAAATGAGCACAGATAAAGTTCCTTAAGCCAAATATGGAATAGACAAGAGCTACTCCTTGCTCAACGAAATGGACTCAACACCGCATATTAAACGCCTAAGAATGTACCTGACTAGTAAGTATCTTAAAACCTATGGATTGCTATGTCTCCGAAAGAGAATCAAGCATGTGTACAGGGGCATAAACGCAGCAGTGATAGGATTGGAGAGGTTCGGTGAGCAAATGAAGACCCTTTGAAGTCATATTGCATGGTACCCATTCCACGGGTTTCAACTACCCAGGTTTTAGGTATTCTTCCTTCAGCTAAAACATGCATGTGGAACCCAAGTATGATCAACCATGTGAACGGGAGACGTGTTCAAATATGTCTCAGTTTTCCTCCCCTGGTACTCGGGTGCAACATTCCAGACGCTTTACTAACACTCTCCCCACTTGGAGAGTCAGCGCCTTTAACCTCCTGTTTGGCCCAGTTTGCAATTTCTGCGGAAGATGAACAGGAATAGCGAGAACCAATGAGAGTCTAGCTGGAGGTGTCTGGACGGGCAAATTTAACTCTCATTTCCCACCAGGAAGAGGAAATAACCAAAGGCTCAGTGTGCCGTGCCGGAACCAGATTAGGGCCTGAAGCCATCCTGCGGTGTTGCGGCCAGCTCACAAGAAAGCGAGTTGAAGAAAGGAGCTCAGGGGCACTGTAATTCACAAACCTGCAGAGTTATAAATGACAGCTATCGTCCAAAAATAGACTGAAGTAAGGCTGCCAAGAGGACTTGAAAGCGGGGCAGAATTGCAGGAAACCGATTTCAGGAGGTAGACTGGAATTGCATTGAAAGCATAGGAAAAGAGGCAGAACGTCCACAATGATGCACTTGGCCAAAAAGGGCGTATGCGTTTTTTCCTGAATATATTCAGGAAAAAACGCATACGCCCTTTTTGGCCAACCAAGCAAGCTTGCAAAGGAAATCTGCACTACAATGAAGTCTCACTTCCCCCCGGTCAAAAGGGCCATCTGAAAAAAGTGTAAAATCCAGAAAGGCAGGACAGGCCATGGAGAACTGGGAACCTTGTTATGCTGAAGGGTGGGATGTAAATTGCCAACAACCACTCGGGAGAAGTGTATGGTGTTTCCTGAAACATCTAAAAAACAAAGCAACAGAGCCTAGGGCACTTCCACTTATGGTCCTATAGCTTAGGGAATTTAAAATCAAAAAGACACAGCCACCCCAAAGTTTCGAACGGCTCTGTTTACAAGAACCTCGTTTACAGTACAAGTTCAACATCGCAGAAAGTGAAAAATGGATAAAGAAGTTGTGGTATTTACTTACAAAGCAATATCACTCAGCAATGAAATCTGTGTCATCAGGCCCTTAGCAGCACAATGAGTGGATTCAGGTATGATGATTCTAACTGAAATAAGTCACACAGAAAAAGAAACATCATAAGATATCAGTAATACACGGAATGTAAACTTGGCTACACAGGAACTGAATTACAGAACAGAACAGGGTCTCAAATTTAGAAAACCAACTTATGCTTGCTTAAGGGGAAAGGTGAGTTGGGGTGCTGCATAAAACCAGAGATTGAAATGAGCACAGATAAAGTTCCTTAAGCCAAATATGGAATAGACAAGAGCTACTCCTTGCTCAACGAAATGGACTCAACACCGCATATTAAACGCCTAAGAATGTACCTGACTAGTAAGTATCTTAAAACCTATGGATTGCTATGTCTCCGAAAGAGAATCAAGCATGTGTACAGGGGCATAAACGCAGCAGTGATAGGATTGGAGAGGTTCGGTGAGCAAATGAAGACCCTTTGAAGTCATATTGCATGGTACCCATTCCACGGGTTTCAACTACCCAGGTTTTAGGTATTCTTCCTTCAGCTAAAACATGCATGTGGAACCCAAGTATGATCAACCATGTGAACGGGAGACGTGTTCAAATATGTCTCAGTTTTCCTCCCCTGGTACTCGGGTGCAACATTCCAGACGCTTTACTAACACTCTCCCCACTTGGAGAGTCAGCGCCTTTAACCTCCTGTTTGGCACAGTTTGCAATTTCTGCGGAAGATGAACAGGAATAGCGAGAACCAATGAGAGGCTAGCTGGAGGTGTCTGGACGGGCAAATTTAACTCTCATTTCCCACCAGGAAGAGGAATTAACCAAAGGCTCAGCGTGCCGTACAGGAACCAGATTAGGGCCTGAAGCCATCCTGCGGTGTTGCGGCCAGCTCACAAGAAAGCGAGTTGAAGAAAGGAGCTCAGGGGCACTGTAATTCACAAACCTGCAGAGTTATAAATGACAGCTATCGTCCAAAAATAGACTGAAGTAAGGCTGCCAAGAGGACTTGAAAGCGGGGCAGAATTGCAGGAAACCGATTTCAGGAGGTAGACTGGAATTGCATTGAAAGCATAGGAAAAGAGGCAGAACGTCCACAATGATGCACTTGGCCAAAAAGGGCGTATGCGTTTTTTCCTGAATATATTCAGGAAAAAACGCATACGCCCTTTTTGGCCAACCAAGCAAGCTTGCAAAGGAAATCTGCACTACAATGAAGTCTCACTTCCCCCCGGTCAAAAGGGCCATCTGAAAAAAGTGTAAAATCCAGAAAGGCAGGACAGGCCATGGAGAACTGGGAGCCTTGTTATGCTGATGGGCGGGATGTAAATTGCCAACAGACACTGGGGAGAAGTGTATGGTGTTTCCTGAAACATCTAAAAAACAAAGCAACAGAGCCTAGGGCACTGCCACTTATGGTCCTATAGCTTAGGGAAATTAAAATCAAAAAGACACAGCCACCCCAAAGTTTGGGACGCCTCTGTTTACAAGAACCTCGTTTACAGTACAAGTTCAACATCGCAGAAAGTGAAAAATGGATAAAGAAGTTGTGGTATTTACTTACAAAGCAATATCACTCAGCAATGAAATCTGTGTCATCAGGCCCTTAGCATCACAATGAGTGGATTCAGGTATGATGATTCTAACTGAAATAAGTCACACAGAAAAAGAAACATCGTAAGATATCAGTAATACACGGAATGTAAACTTGGCTACACAGGAACTGAATTACAGAGCAGAACAGGGTCTCAAATTTAGAAAACCAACTTATGCTTGCTTAAGGGTAAAGGTGAGTTGGGGTGCTGCATAAAACCAGAGATTGAAATGAGCACAGATAAAGTTCCTTAAGTCAAATATGGAATAGACAAGAGCTACTCCTTGCTCAACGAAATGGACTCAACACCGCATATTAAACGCCTAAGAATGTACCTGACTAGTAAGTATCTTAAAACCTATGGATTGCTATGTCTCCGAAAGAGAATCAAGCATGTGTACAGGGGCATAAACGCAGCAGTGATAGGATTGGAGAGGTTCTGTGAGCAAATGAAGACCCTTTGAAGTCATATTGCATGGTACCCATTCCACGGGTCTCAACTCTCCAGGTTTAAGGTATTCTTCCTTCAGCTAAAACATGCATGTGGAACCCCGAGTATGATCAACCGTGTGAACGGGAGACGTGTTCAAATATGTCTCAGTTTTCCTCCCCTGGTACTCGGGTGCAACATTCCAGACGCTTTACTAACACTCTCCCGACTTGGACAGTCAGTGCCTTTAACCTCCTGTTTGGCCCAGTTTGCAATTTCTGCGGAAGATGAACAGGAATAGGGAGAACCAATGAGAGACTAGCTGGAGGTGTCTGGACGGGCAAATTTAACTCTCATTTCCCACTAGGAAGAGGAATTAACCAAAGGCTCAGCGTGCCGTGGTTGAAACAGATTAGGGCCTGAAGCCATCCTGCGGTGTTGCGGCCAGCTCACAAGAAAGCGAGTTGAAGAAAGGAGTTCAGGGGCTCTGTAATTCACAAACCTGCAGAGTTATAAATGACAGCTATCGTCCAAAAATATACTGAAGTAAGGCTGCCAAGAGGACTTGAAAGCGGGGCAGAATTGCAGGATACCGATTTCAGGAGGTAGACTGGAATTGCATTGAAAGCGTAGGAAAAGAGGCAGAACGTCCACAATGATGCACTTTGCCAAAAGGGCATATGCGTTTTTTCCTGAATATATTCAGGAAAAAACGCATACGCCCTTTTTGGCCAACCAAGCAAGCTTGCAAAGGAAATCTGCACTACAATGAAGTCTCACTTCCCCCCGGTCAAAAGGGCCATCAGAATAAAGTGTAAAATCCAGAAAGGCAGGACAGGCCATGGAGAACTGGGAGCCTTGTTATGCTGATGGGCGGGATGTAAATTGCCAACAGACACTCGGGAGAAGTGTATGGTGTTTCCTGAAACATCTAAAAAACAAAGCAACAGAGCCTAGGGCACTTCCACTTATGGTCCTATAGCTTAGGGAAATTAATATCAAAAAGACACAGCAACCCCAAAATTTGGGTCGGCTCTTTTTACAGGAATCTCTTCTACGGCACAAGTTAAATATCCCAGAGAGCAAATAATGGATAAAGAAGTTGCGGTACTTCTGTACAACAGAATACCACTCAGCAATGAAATCTATGTCACCAGGCCCGTACCAGCATAATGAGTGCATTGAGGCACGATGATTCTAAGTGAAATAAGTCACACAGAAAAAGAAACATCATAAGGTATCACTAATACACAGAATGTGAACTTGGCTACACATGAACTGAATTACAAAACAGAACAGGGTCTCAAGTTTAGAAAACCAACTTATGCCTGCTTAAGGGGGAAGGTGAGTTGGGGTGCTGCATAAAAGCAGAGTTTGAAATTAGCACAGATACCGTTCCATAAGCCAAATATGTAATAGACAAGAGCTACCCCTTGCTCAACGAAATGGATTCAACAATGAGGTATCACCTCACACCTGGTAGAATAGGCATCATTGAAAATCTACAAACAAAAAATGCTGGAAAGGGTGTGGAGAAAAGGAACCCTCTTCCACTATTGTTGGGAATATAAATTGATACAGTCATTATGGAGAACAATATGGAATTTCTTAAGAAACTAACAATAGAATTACCATATGATACAGCAATCCCAGTACTGGACATATACCCAGACAAAACCATAAATCAAAAAGAGTCATTCACCGCAATGTTCATTGCATCACTATTTACAATATCGAGGTAATGGAAGCAACCTAAATGCCCACAGACAGACGAATGCATAAAGCTGTGGTACATATATAAAATGGAATATTACTAAGCCATGAAAAGGAATGAAATTGGGTCATTTGTAGAGACGTCGATGGATCTAGAGACTGTCATACAGAGTGAAGTAAGTCAGAAAGAGAAAAACAAATCTTGTATATTCATGCATATATGTGGAACCTAGAAAAACTGTACAGATTAACCATTTTGCAAGGCATAAATAGAGCAACAGATGTAGACAACAAACGTATGGACAACAAGGGGGGAAAGCTGTTGGGGGGGTGGTGGTGGGAGGAGTTGAGAGACTGGGATTGGCATGTATACATTTATATGTATAAAATAGATAACCAATAAGAACCTGCTGTATAAAAATATAAAATAAAATTCAAAATTAAAAAGAAGTAAAATTTAAAAAATAAAACAGAAAAAACAATTATTCCCTGCACATACATGTATTTATATGAATAAATTATTTCCATGCTTATATCTGTAAATACAAAAAAGAGGAATAAAATCTACCTTGAACCAAAAACGAAAAAGAGAAAAAAAACACAGAACCCACCAGTTACACAGAGGAAAACCGTATCAGGGCACTTGCTCCAGTTGTAAACAATTCTGAAGTTGGTCAGTGGTGGGGAATCGTCTCCCATTCAGCCAGCAGCCCCCACGCAACAAGCGTCCTCATTGCAAAGCTGGGGCACCGTGCCGAGGCATCTGTGAGTAAACGTGAGCTGAGCCCCAGGCCAGTTGCTGCTGAACTATTCCCACCCGTCCCAGGTAAAACACCTGAATATATACAAGGACTTGAAAGCCTAGAGGAAGGGCCATAGAGCCACACGAGTGACAGCATGCCGGCCGACTTGGTGCCTGCAGGCCAGCCAGGATGGTCCTGGCCCTGGGTGCTCTTCTGGAAGATTTCCATTTCCCTGCCTGAGATACCCGTCCTGTCCCTGCCCCCACTGCTTTTTTCCTTCCTCACCTCTGCCCAGGGAGAAATTCCAGCAGCAGGTATGGGTGACACATCCTCTTCTTTAGCAGGTGGCAGCCTGGCAACTGCTGCAGAAAGTCCAGCAGAGCCCCACTCACACTGGGCCACCCACAAAGCCGTGGCCTCTCACTCCCTCCCACCAGCCCAGCCCCGAGACTGCTGACAGGGCAGAGAAAATGGCGTCAGGCACGGCTGCAGGGGCTCTTGCTGCCTGGAGTGGTATTTATATTGATCTCAACCCAGGCACACCTGGGGAGGGCTGGCCGGCACGGTAAGGCTGCCCAGGTCAGCCAATCATCACCCCTCAGGGGCTCACAGTTGCAGAAAATGGAACTTGCTGAACCGGCCAGGTCCAAGGAACAGGTGTGGGCTCCTGAGAGTCAGGATAGACAAGGGGCTGCAGCTTTGGCTTGTTTTCTAATCATTTTATCTGGCCCATGAGTGGGAGACAACTTCAAGAAAACCCTCTCCTAATGAGAGGAACCCAGGAGTCAGGCAGAGGAGGGGTGGGTGGTGGTTGGAGACAGAGGCCTGGTGCCCCGGGTGCAGTGGAAGTCTCTGGAAGACCAGGTGGAGGGAGGCCTCACGGAGTGATGCCCAGGGTCACAGACCTGTCGCAGCTGCTGTTTGTTAGTTCAAGTCCTGCTCTGAGGTGCTCTGTGTCAGCTCTGAGCGACACGTGAGCTGGGGGTGCTCTGCAATGAGGGCTATGTGCACGGTTCCTGTGTGCCCAGCCCTGCCACGGTACCTGCAAGGGTAGCTCTGTATCCTGGGAGGGGCCTGACCACGAGAGCCCCGTGGGCTGGGGTGGGGGTGGGGTACCTGCCCAGGTGAGCTCCATATTCTGGGATTGGTCTGACCACGAGAGCCCCATGGGCTGCTGGGGACCTGGTAAAAGATGTCAGGACAGTCAGTGAAGCCACCGAGGATATACCTCCAGTTGCTCCTAATTCCTACACCCTGCTGGTCATTCTACCAACCACCAGGACATGGTATTCTGTATTAGTCTTCAATGATGCCTTCTTTTGTATTCCATTAGTCCCAGAGTCACAAGAAATTTTGGCTTGTGAGTGGCAGGACTCAACATACAACTAAAACAATACTTCCGGGCCGTCTGGCCCCAAGGGTGCAAAAATTCCCACACCATCTTTGGGGAAAGCTTAGCTAAAGACCTAAAAGTTCTACCTCTGGAAAAGGAAACCCTCCTTCAATATGCAGATGACATTCTGATCACCATCCCTACTAAGGAGGCCTCTGAACTACCAAGCCAATAAAGGATAGAAGTTGTCCAAGAAAAAGCTCAAATATCACAGACTGCGGTGACCTGCCTGGGCTTCATTCTCACAGAAGGTCAGAGAAGCCCATCCCAGGAAAGGGAAGAAACCATTTTCAGCCTTACCCCTTTCTAAAACTAGAAGACAGCTTAGGGGTTCCTGGGGAGGCCAGGGTTTGCTGCTTCTGGATCCCTAACTACAGTCTACTAGCTGGGCCTCTATATGAAACACTGAAAGGAAAAGATGATGATCCTTTTGAATAGAATCCAGAAGTGGCCTTTCAAGAATGGAAAGAGCAGTCAATTCAGACCCTTGCCCTGGAACTCCCTAATTTAGCTAAACCCTTTGACCTTTCCATTCCCGGTGAAAGGTGAATCGCCATTGGAGAATTAGTGCAAAAACTGGGACCGCTTGAAATGGAACAATGCAAGAATGCCATCCAGGTAGGATAAACTACGGTCACTAAGGGGCTTGGCCCACTGCCACATCTGGCCAAGATACTGGCGGTATCTAAAAACCTGGAAATCAGCAGCCCAAAAGGCCACCTCCCTCCTAAGGGAAAAGGACCCCACGTGGTGATCCTAACCACCAACCATGCCCTGAAGTTGCAGGGTTCGCTCCGTGGGCACACCGACCTCGAGTGAGGAGGCCCTCCAACTCCAACATCCAGAGAGATAACCGGGGGCAACAGGGCACCATGACGACTCGTGTGAACATCACTTGACCTGGAGTTTCTCTCATAAAACAACAAGAGTGTGTCCCAAAAGAGTAGACTACTGCTTGCAGGACTTACTGCACCCAGAGGGGAGCTAATAATCTTGGCGGGGGAACAGTATACCACACTGTCACCATAGAAAAGCCTACAGACACCGTGATGATGGTGGCCAATAAGACCGGCTGGACTCCTGTTTACTTCAAAAGGCTGTTGACTCAGTAGCCATCATGGTCCTTGGTCACCACTGACCCTGGACTGTCTGGGAGTTGAGCGGGCAGGGCTCTGACACCCGGTGCTGTTTGTACGTTAATTCAGGGGCCTAACTGAAGAAAGCGCAGACTACTGGTCAGAGCATCTAGGCTGGCAGAGACGGTCAGCCTAAGGTGGCCGAACAAATGTGGGGCGGGGTGAAACCGGCCCCCACAGCGTCTCTGCACATCTCTTTCCTGGACCCTTAAAGGTCATTAGAATCTATAACACTTCCAATGCTGGTGCTCAGGTGGACGAGCAGGGAGGCAGGGGTCCTGGGGACAATCAACGTCACCGGGAGGCTGCTGGGGAGAAGCTCTGACCCTCGCCCCAGGGTATGAGGGCTCCCAACTCAGCACTCAGCAGTTACAGAAGAAGGGTCTGCACCCTCAGCACTCCAAGAATGAGGAACGGGACAAAAGGCAGAGGAGGGGTTTGTCCCCAGCAAAGCCCATTAAAAATCCCTGGGAGATAAAAATAGAATCTGGGCAATAAAGTCAAGTCTAACCTTTTTTATCCTTTGTGCTTTGTCTAATTTCACGTGCTCCTAGGGTCCCGCATGCAGAGGTTCCACACCCGGCACTTCAGACCAGATTTCCTAGTGCAGAATGGCTGGGTCGACACCTCAGCTCCTGGGGCCCAGTGCAGACTCCACGATATAGAGCCTGAGCTACAGCCAACCCGGCCCTCGAGAGCTCCGCCGCCTCCCTCCCTCCCACTGACTCTGACAGGATCTCTACACAGCAGCCCAGCCCACAGCCCACAGCCCACAGCCCACGGGGTAGTGCATGCTCTCACCTCTCCATTCTCTGATCAAAATATAAAGTTTCCTTTGCTTGTGAACCAAACTCAGTCTCGATCTGTTGGCCCCAATGACACTGGGCAGGGGGACACTTGTTGGGGTCCACTCTGGAGGATCAGTAACAGAAATTGAGACTATTGTAACCTCAATGAACAGATGTGTGAGCCAAACTGTAGTTAACATAGAACAGTGTATAAGGCTCGGGTAAAATAAGATGTTTTTCACACTTCCATTTGATATTTCCATCACTTTTTATAAGCAAGTTCAGTGAAAAGGTTTGTCTTATTTGTCAGGTCAATATTAGAGAAACGAAGTGATTTCTTTCCAAGGATGTACAGCTAATAATCTTGGTTAAACCTTCAATCTTGTTTTAAATGCTTTTCCATTGAAAATGATACCTCTCTTTCAGCTCCCCCATTTCTGAGAAGTATAAAATCTTATAATTTATTATTACCAAAGGGGAAAGGTGGGAGGAGGGATCAATTAACAGTTTGGAATGAACACATACCCACTGCTATGTATAAAATAGATCATCAACAAGGAACTACTGTATAGCACAGGGAACTACACTCAACATTTTGCAATAACCTATAAGGGGAAATAATCTGAAAAAGAATAGATATTTTTATTGACATCATCTATCAATGACAGTTAAAGTGTAGCCTAAGGGAAGCTGGTGGTGAGTGCTTCTGACCCTGAAGACTTCAATCATCTAAAGTTTGGACTCTGCCTGCTTCCCAAGGCCCTTAATGAACATATGTGTAGCCGTAGCTTAAAAAATTCCCCAGTTTGGGTTTCGGGGAGACACTGATTTTGAAAAAGCCCTGGTGTTCTCCTTACACGAATGGGACTCTTCCTACTGCTAAAACATGTCTGTCACACCCAGAGGATGGTATACCGTCTGATCGGGAAGAGTTTGGAAAAGGCATCTCATCTCCTCATCTCCTGGTGCTCGGGTTCACCCCTCCAGCGTCTTTACTAACAGTCTCCCCACTTGGAGATGTCAGCACTGTCAACATCCTGTTGCGTACAGTTTGGAATTTGTCCAGAGGATGAAGCGGAAGGATGAGGAACAATGAGAGACAAGTCCTAGGTGTTCAGACAGGCACATGTCACTCTAATTTCCAATCAGGAAGACGAATTGACCAAAGGCTAGGGTTGCCCATGGAAACAGTATAGGGCTTGAGGAAATCCCGCTGCTTTGTGGCCAGTTCCCATAAACACGAGTTGAACAATGGAACTCAGGGGCAGTAAAATTCACAAAACTGCAGAGTTGAAAATATCCATCACTGAAAAATGTCTTGAGGAAAGTCAGAGAAAAGGACTTGTAAGCAAGGGAGAATGGCAGGAAAGGGATTTGAGGAGGTAGAAAGGACTCGCCATTAAGCACAAGAAAAGGAGCTGAACATTGCCAACATTGCAGTTGGCCAAAAAGGGAGTATGCGTTCTTTTCTGTATATATTCAAGAAAAGGGCATACACTTTTTTAGCCAACCAAACAGGTGGGCACTGGAAGTCAATACTACAAAAGATATCACTTCGCATCAGTCAGAAGAGCCATCCTCATAAAGCGTAAACAACAGAAATGCAGGACAGGGCAACGAGAAGAGGGAGCCCTGTGAGACTTATAGTGGAAATGTATATTGCCAACGGCCATTCTGGAGAAGTGTATTGTGTTTACTAAAGCATCTAAAAAATGAGCTACAGAGCATAGGGCACTTGCACTCATGGGCGTATATCTTGGGAAAAACAAAAATCGAGAGGACACAGGCACCCCAATGTTTACCCCCTCTCTGTTTAAAAGATCCTCGACTAGGATATAACTTAAATGTCTCTGGAGGGAAAAAATGGATAGAGATGTGGTACTTAGGTAGAGTGGAATATTATTCAGCCTGGAAATCAATGAAATATGGCCAGTTGTAACAACTCCGGAGGAGTTACGTATGATCATTCTAAGTGACAGAATTCAAAAAGAAAAAGACACATATCATAAGATATCACTTAAAGGTGGAATCCAAAATGGCTACACATGAAATAAATTACAAAACAAAAACATAGTCAAATATGTAGAAAACACGCATAAGGCTGCTAAACGGGAAAGGTGGGGAGGGGTGAGGCATCATCCAGGAGGTTGAAATTAGCAAAGATACCATTCCAAATACCAAACTGATAATCAACAAGGCCTACACGGTAGCTAAAAGAACTGCACTCAGCACACTCAAGTCACCGGAAAAGAATATATACGACTGGTAAGAATCTGAAAAAGAATTTATTGATGTCTCTCTGTACGTGAATCAAGTGGATGTACAGCAGCAAGAAACAGAGCTTTGAAAATCAGCTGTAACCAATATAGTAATAAATTGAAAAAAATAAACGACAGAGAGACAGAGAAAACCTCTTACAACTTTTCCTCAGGGACGGTGATGCAACATGGATTGAACACATCTAGACCCACAGCAGGATGAGACATAAGGCTGGAAACTGTTTGCGCTAAGAGAAATGTGAGGTTGGGTGAGGAAATGCACACCCTTTAAAGTAATACTACCTGGTACCCATTCAATGGGTCCCAAATCTGCAGGTTCAAGGGATCTTCCTACAGCTAAAACATGCATGGAAAACCCAGAGGACTGTACACCATGTGATCGGGAGATGTGTCTAAAATGCACCTCATTTATCCTCTCCTGGTGCTCCTGTTCACCATTCCAGCCACGCTACTTAGAATCTCCCCACTTGGAGAATCAGCACATTTAAACTTCTGTTTCACACATTTTGCAAATTGTGAGGAGGATGAACGGGAAGAGGGGGAACCAATGAGAGAAGAGTTGTAGGGGTTTGGACGGGCACATATCACTCTAATTTCCCATTAAGAGTAAGAATTAAAGGAAGGCTCAGCCTGCCTCGCCGGAGCCAAAATAGGGCCTGAAGCAATCCTGCGGGTTTGAGGCCAGCTCACAAAAGAGCAACTTAAAAAATGGAGCTCAGGGTCACTGCAATTCACAAACCTGCAGAGTTATAAATGAAAACTAACGTCCAAAAATATGTTGAGGTAAGGCAAAGAAGAGGATCTGAATGCAAGACAGAATTGCAAGAAACAGATTTCAAGAGATAGATTGGACTCGTCTTTAACGCACATGAAAAGCGGCAGAATTTCGACAATGATGCAGTTGGCCCAAAAGGGCGTATGCGTTTTTTCCTGATTATATCCAGGAAAAAACGCATACGCACTTTATGGGCAATGAAGCAAGCAAGCAATGCAAATGTGCACAACAAAGAAGTCTCACTTCCCACCGGTCAAAAGGGCCATCCTAAAAAATTGTAAAAACCAGAAATGCAGGACAGGCCATGGAGAACAGGGAGCCTTTATACGCTGATGGGCAGTGTGTGAACTGCCGAGAGCCACTCTGGAGAAGTGTATGGTGGTTCCTAAATCATCTAAAAAACAGAGCTACAGAGCATAGGACACTTCCAATCATGGGAGTATATCTAGGGAAGTCTAAAAATCAACAAGACACAAGCACACCACAGTTTAGGGCTACTCTGTTTACAAGAACCTCAACTTCAGTACACCTTAAATATCCCAGGAAAGAGAACAATGGATAAAGATGTGGTACTTATGTACAATGGAATATCTCTTCACCATGAAATCAATGTAATAAGGCTAGTAGAAGGATAAAGAGTGGATTTAGGTCCGATAATACTACTTGAAATAAGTCAAACAGAAAAAGAAACATATCATAAGATATCACTTATAGAGGGAGGGTAAATATGGCTGCACAAGAAATGAATTACAGAACAGAACAGTGTCTCACATTTAGAAAACACACTTATGTCAGCTTAAGGGGAAAGGAGAGGTGGGGTGATGCATAAAACCAGAGTTTGAAATTAGCACAGATACCGTTCAATAAACCAAATAGGTATTAGACAAGATCTACACCTTGCTCAATGAACAGGCCTCAACACACCCTATACACCGCAGAGAAATATATCTGAGGAATAAGAATCTTAAAACGCATGTATTGATATATCTCCATAAGGGAATCAAGTGTGTGCAGAGCGGCACAAACACAGCAGTGAAAAGGAGCTAAACCCCATTATAGAAATAAATTTTAAAAACAAAACGCTGAAACAATGAAAGAGAAAAATTCTTACAAAATTCGCTCAGGGGCTGTGATGCAACCTGGATTGACCACATATAAACCCACAGCTGGATAAGACATAAGGCTGGACACTTGGGGCTGACAGGATTGGTGAGCTTTGGTGAGCAACTGCCGAAAGTTTAATGCAATACTTCATGCTACTCAGTCCAAGGGTCCCAACACTCCAGGTTGAAGGGAATCTTCCTACAGCTAAACCATGCTTGGGAAACCCAGCGACTGGTATACCATATGATCGGGAAAGGTTTCTAAAACGCACCTCATTTTTCCTCTCCTGGGGCTCCGGATCGACATTCCAGCCGCTTTACTAACAACATCCCCACATGGAGTCAATGCTTTAAGTTCTGGTATCGCACAGTCTGCAGTTAGTGCAGAGGATGAATGGGAATAGGGGGAACCAGTGAGAAACTAGCTGTAGCGGTTTCAATGGGCACATGTCACTCTAATATCACATCAGTAAGAAGAATTAACCAAAGGAACAGCAAGGTGCCCCAGAAGAAAAATAGGGCTTCAAGGAATCCTGTGGTTATGGGGCAAGACCACAAAAATAAGAGCTAAAAAATGGAGCTAAGGGCCACTGCAATTCAAAAACCTGCAGAGTTATAAAGGCCAACTATTTTTAAAAAATATATTGAGGTAAGGCTATGAAGAGGCATTGAAAGCAAGGCAGAATTGCAGGAAACCGATTTCAGGAGGTAGACTGGAATTGCATTGAAAGCATATGAAGAGAGTCAGAAACTCGACAATGATGCACTTGGCCAAAAAGGGCGTATGCGTTTTTTCCTGAATATATTCAGGAAAAAACGCATACGCCCTTTTTGGCCAACCAAGCAAGCTTGCAAAGGAAATCTGCACTACAATGAAATCTCACTTCCACCCGGTCAAAAGGGCCATCTGAAAAAAGTGTAAAATCCATACAGGCACGAAAGGCCATGGAGAACTGGGAGCCTTCTTATGCTGATGGGCGGGATGTAAATTGCCAACAGCCACTCTGGAGAAGTGTATGGTGTTTCCTGAAACATCTAAAAAACAAAGCAACAGATCCTAGGGCACTTCCACTTATGGTCCTATAGCTTAGGGAAATTAAAATCAAAAAGACACAGCCACCCCAAAGTTTGGGACGGCTCTGTTTACAAGAACCTCGTTTACGGTACAAGTTCAATATCGCAGAAAGTGAAAAATGGATAAAGAAGTTGTGGTACTTAAGTACAATGCAATATCACTCAGCAATGAAATCTATGTCATCAGGCCCGTAGCAGCATAATGAGTGGATTCAGGTATGATGATTCGAACTGAAATAAGTCACACAGAAAAGAAACATCATAAGGTATCACTAATACACAGAATGTGAACTTGGCTACACATGAACTGAATTACAAAACAGAACAGTGTCTCAAGTTTAGAAAACCAACTTACGCTTGCTTAACGGGGAAGGTGAGTTGGGGTGCTGCATAAAACCAGAGATTGAAATGAGCACAGATAAAGTTCCTTAAGCCAAATATGGAATAGACAAGAGCTACTCCTTGCTCAACGAAATGGACTCAACACCCCATATTAAACACCTAAGAATGTACCTGACTAGTAAGTATCTTAAAACCTATGGATTGCTATGTCTCCGAAAGAGAATCAAGCATGTGTACAGGGGCATAAACGCAGCAGTGATAGGATTGGAGAGGTTCGGTGAGCAAATGAAGACCCTTTGAAGTCATATTGCATGGTACCCATTCCACGGGTCTCAACTCTCCAGGTTTAAGGTATTCTTCCTTCAGCTAAAACATGCATGTGGAACCCCGAGTATGATCAACCGTGTGAACGGGAGACGTGTTCAAATATGTCTCAGTTTTCCTCCCCTGGTACTCGGGTGCAACATTCCAGACGCTTTACTAACACTCTCCCGACTTGGACAGTCAGTGCCTTTAACCTCCTGTTTGGCCCAGTTTGCAATTTCTGCGGAAGATGAACAGGAATAGGGAGAACCAATGAGAGACTAGCTGGAGGTGTCTGGACGGGCAAATTTAACTCTCATTTCCCACTAGGAAGAGGAATTAACCAAAGGCTCAGCGTGCCGTGGCAGAAACAGATTAGGGCCTGAAGCCATCCTGCGGTGTTGCAGCCAGCTCACAAGAAAGCGAGTTGAAGAAAGGAGTTCAGGGGCTCTGTAATTCACAAACCTGCAGAGTTATAAATGACAGCTATCGTCCAAAAATAGACTGAAGTAAGGCTGCCAAGAGGACTTGAAAGCGGGGCAGAATTGCAGGATACCGATTTCAGGAGGTAGACTGGAATTGCATTGAAAGCGTAGGAAAAGAGGCAGAACGTCCACAATGATGCACTTTGCCAAAAGGGCATATGCGTTTTTTCCTGAATATATTCAGGAAAAAACGCATACGCCCTTTTTGGCCAACCAAGCAAGCTTGCAAAGGAAATCTGCACTACAATGAAGTCTCACTTCCCCCCAGTCAAAAGGGCCATCAGAATAAAGTGTAAAATCCAGAAAGGCAGGACAGGCCATGGAGAACTGGGAGCCTTGTTATGCTGATGGGCGGGATGTAAATTGCCAACAGACACTCAGGAGAAGTGTATGGTGTTTCCTGAAACATCTAAAAAACAAAGCAACAGAGCCTAGGGCACTTCCACTTATGGTCCTATAGCTTAGGGAAATTAATGTCAAAAAGACACAGCAACCCCAAAATTTGGGACGGCTCTTTTTACAGGAATCTCTTCTATGGCACAAGTTAAATATCCCAGAGAGCAAATAATGGATAAAGAAGTTGCGGTACTTCTGTACAACAGAATACCACTCAGCAATGAAATCTATGTCACCAGGCCTGTACCAGCATAATGAGTGCATTGAGGCACGATGATTCTAAGTGAAATAAGTCACACAGAAAAAGAAACATCATAAGGTATCACTAATACACGGAATGTGAACTTGGCTACACATGAACTGAATTACAAAACAGAACAGGGTCTCAAGTTTAGAAAACCAACTTATGCCTGCTTAAGGGGGAAGGTGAGTTGGGGTGCTGCATAAAAGCAGAGTTTGAAATTAGCACAGATACCGTTCCATAAGCCAAATATGTAATAGACAAGAGCTACCCCTTGCTCAACGAAATGGATTCAACAATGAGGTATCACCTCACACCTGGTAGAATAGGCATCATTGAAAATCTACAAACAAAAAATGCTGGAAAGGGTGTGGAGAAAAGGAACCCTCTTCCACTATTGTTGGGAATATAAATTGATACAGTCATTATGGAGAACAATATGGAATTTCTTAAGAAACTAACAATAGAATTACCATATGATACAGCAATCCCAGTACTGGACATATACCCAGACAAAACCATAAATCAAAAAGAGTCATTCACCGCAATGTTCATTGCATCACTATTTACAATATCGAGGTAATGGAAGCAACCTAAATGCCCACAGACAGACGAATGCATAAAGCTGTGGTACATATATAAAATGGAATATTACTAAGCCATGAAAAGGAATGAAATTGGGTCATTTGTAGAGACGTCGATGGATCTAGAGACTGTCATACAGAGTGAAGTAAGTCAGAAAGAGAAAAACAAATCTTGTATATTCATGCATATATGTGGAACCTAGAAAAACTGTACAGATTAACCGTTTTGCAAGGCATAAATAGAGCAACAGATGTAGACAACAAACGTATGGACAACAAGGGGGGAAAGCTGTTGGGGGGGTGGTGGTGGGAGGAGTTGAGAGACTGGGATTGGCATGTATACATTTATATGTATAAAATAGATAACCAATAAGAACCTGCTGTATAAAAATATAAAATAAAATTCAAAATTAAAAAGAAGTAAAATTTAAAAAATAAAACAGAAAAAACAATTATTCCCTGCACATACATGTATTTATATGAATAAATTATTTCCATGCTTATATCTGTAAATACAAAAAAGAGGAATAAAACCTACCTTGAACCAAAAACGAAAAAGAGAAAAAAAACACAGAACCCACCAGTTACACAGAGGAAAACCGTATCAGGGCACTTGCTCCAGTTGTAAACAATTCTGAAGTTGGTCAGTGGTGGGGAATCGTCTCCCATTCAGCCAGCAGCCCCCACGCAACAAGCGTCCTCATTGCAAAGCTGGGGCACCGTGCCGAGGCATCTGTGAGTAAACGTGAGCTGAGCCCCAGGCCAGTTGCTGCTGAACTATTCCCACCCGTCCCAGGTAAAACACCTGAATATATACAAGGACTTGAAAGCCTAGAGGAAGGGCCATAGAGCCACACGAGTGACAGCATGCCGGCCGACTTGGTGCCTGCAGGCCAGCCAGGATGGTCCTGGCCCTGGGTGCTCTTCTGGAAGATTTCCATTTCCCTGCCTGAGATACCCGTCCTGTCCCTGCCCCCACTGCTTTTTTCCTTCCTCACCTCTGCCCAGGGAGAAATTCCAGCAGCAGGTATGGGTGACACATCCTCTTCTTTAGCAGGTGGCAGCCTGGCAACTGCTGCAGAAAGTCCAGCAGAGCCCCACTCACACTGGGCCACCCACAAAGCCGTGGCCTCTCACTCCCTCCCACCAGCCCAGCCCCGAGACTGCTGACAGGGCAGAGAAAATGGCGTCAGGCACGGCTGCAGGGGCTCTTGCTGCCTGGAGTGGTATTTATATTGATCTCAACCCAGGCACACCTGGGGAGGGCTGGCCGGCACGGTAAGGCTGCCCAGGTCAGCCAATCATCACCCCTCAGGGGCTCACAGTTGCAGAAAATGGAACTTGCTGAACCGGCCAGGTCCAAGGAACAGGTGTGGGCTCCTGAGAGTCAGGATAGACAAGGGGCTGCAGCTTTGGCTTGTTTTCTAATCATTTTATCTGGCCCATGAGTGGGAGACAACTTCAAGAAAACCCTCTCCTAATGAGAGGAACCCAGGAGTCAGGCAGAGGAGGGGTGGGTGGTGGTTGGAGACAGAGGCCTGGTGCCCCGGGTGCAGTGGAAGTCTCTGGAAGACCAGGTGGAGGGAGGCCTCACGGAGTGATGCCCAGGGTCACAGACCTGTCGCAGCTGCTGTTTGTTAGTTCAAGTCCTGCTCTGAGGTGCTCTGTGTCAGCTCTGAGCGACACGTGAGCTGGGGGTGCTCTGCAATGAGGGCTATGTGCACGGTTCCTGTGTGCCCAGCCCTGCCACGGTACCTGCAAGGGTAGCTCTGTATCCTGGGAGGGGCCTGACCACGAGAGCCCCGTGGGCTGGGGTGGGGGTGGGGTACCTGCCCAGGTGAGCTCCATATTCTGGGATTGGTCTGACCACGAGAGCCCCATGGGCTGCTGGGGACCTGGTAAAAGATGTCAGGACAGTCAGTGAAGCCACCGAGGATATACCTCCAGTTGCTCCTAATTCCTACACCCTGCTGGTCATTCTACCAACCACCAGGACATGGTATTCTGTATTAGTCTTCAATGATGCCTTCTTTTGTATTCCATTAGTCCCAGAGTCACAAGAAATTTTGGCTTGTGAGTGGCAGGACTCAACATACAACTAAAACAATACTTCCGGGCCGTCTGGCCCCAAGGGTGCAAAAATTCCCACACCATCTTTGGGGAAAGCTTAGCTAAAGACCTAAAAGTTCTACCTCTGGAAAAGGAAACCCTCCTTCAATATGCAGATGACATTCTGATCACCATCCCTACTAAGGAGGCCTCTGAACTACCAAGCCAATAAAGGATAGAAGTTGTCCAAGAAAAAGCTCAAATATCACAGACTGCGGTGACCTGCCTGGGCTTCATTCTCACAGAAGGTCAGAGAAGCCCATCCCAGGAAAGGGAAGAAACCATTTTCAGCCTTACCCCTTTCTAAAACTAGAAGACAGCTTAGGGGTTCCTGGGGAGGCCAGGGTTTGCTGCTTCTGGATCCCTAACTACAGTCTACTAGCTGGGCCTCTATATGAAACACTGAAAGGAAAAGATGATGATCCTTTTGAATAGAATCCAGAAGTGGCCTTTCAAGAATGGAAAGAGCAGTCAATTCAGACCCTTGCCCTGGAACTCCCTAATTTAGCTAAACCCTTTGACCTTTCCATTCCCGGTGAAAGGTGAATCGCCATTGGAGAATTAGTGCAAAAACTGGGACCGCTTGAAATGGAACAATGCAAGAATGCCATCCAGGTAGGATAAACTACGGTCACTAAGGGGCTTGGCCCACTGCCACATCTGGCCAAGATACTGGCGGTATCTAAAAACCTGGAAATCAGCAGCCCAAAAGGCCACCTCCCTCCTAAGGGAAAAGGACCCCACGTGGTGATCCTAACCACCAACCATGCCCTGAAGTTGCAGGGTTCGCTCCGTGGGCACACCGACCTCGAGTGAGGAGGCCCTCCAACTCCAACATCCAGAGAGATAACCGGGGGCAACAGGGCACCATGACGACTCGTGTGAACATCACTTGACCTGGAGTTTCTCTCATAAAACAACAAGAGTGTGTCCCAAAAGAGTAGACTACTGCTTGCAGGACTTACTGCACCCAGAGGGGAGCTAATAATCTTGGCGGGGGAACAGTATACCACACTGTCACCATAGAAAAGCCTACAGACACCGTGATGATGGTGGCCAATAAGACCGGCTGGACTCCTGTTTACTTCAAAAGGCTGTTGACTCAGTAGCCATCATGGTCCTTGGTCACCACTGACCCTGGACTGTCTGGGAGTTGAGCGGGCAGGGCTCTGACACCTGGTGCTGTTTGTACGTTAATTCAGGGGCCTAACTGAAGAAAGCGCAGACTACTGGTCAGAGCATCTAGGCTGGCAGAGACGGTCAGCCTAAGGTGGCCGAACAAATGTGGGGCGGGGTGAAACCGGCCCCCACAGCGTCTCTGCACATCTCTTTCCTGGACCCTTAAAGGTCATTAGAATCTATAACACTTCCAATGCTGGTGCTCAGGTGGACGAGCAGGGAGGCAGGGGTCCTGGGGACAATCAACGTCACCGGGAGGCTGCTGGGGAGAAGCTCTGACCCTCGCCCCAGGGTATGAGGGCTCCCAACTCAGCACTCAGCAGTTACAGAAGAAGGGTCTGCACCCTCAGCACTCCAAGAATGAGGAACGGGACAAAAGGCAGAGGAGGGGTTTGTCCCCAGCAAAGCCCATTAAAAATCCCTGGGAGATAAAAATAGAATCTGGGCAATAAAGTCAAGTCTAACCTTTTTTATCCTTTGTGCTTTGTCTAATTTCACGTGCTCCTAGGGTCCCGCATGCAGAGGTTCCACACCCGGCACTTCAGACCAGATTTCCTAGTGCAGAATGGCTGGGTCGACACCTCAGCTCCTGGGGCCCAGTGCAGACTCCACGATATAGAGCCTGAGCTACAGCCAACCCGGCCCTCGAGAGCTCCGCCGCCTCCCTCCCTCCCACTGACTCTGACAGGATCTCTACACAGCAGCCCAGCCCACAGCCCACAGCCCACAGCCCACGGGGTAGTGCATGCTCTCACCTCTCCATTCTCTGATCAAAATATAAAGTTTCCTTTGCTTGTGAACCAAACTCAGTCTCGATCTGTTGGCCCCAATGACACTGGGCAGGGGGACACTTGTTGGGGTCCACTCTGGAGGATCAGTAACAGAAATTGAGACTATTGTAACCTCAATGAACAGATGTGTGAGCCAAACTGTAGTTAACATAGAACAGTGTATAAGGCTCGGGTAAAATAAGATGTTTTTCACACTTCCATTTGATATTTCCATCACTTTTTATAAGCAAGTTCAGTGAAAAGGTTTGTCTTATTTGTCAGGTCAATATTAGAGAAACGAAGTGATTTCTTTCCAAGGATGTACAGCTAATAATCTTGGTTAAACCTTCAATCTTGTTTTAAATGCTTTTCCATTGAAAATGATACCTCTCTTTCAGCTCCCCCATTTCTGAGAAGTATAAAATCTTATAATTTATTATTACCAAAGGGGAAAGGTGGGAGGAGGGATCAATTAACAGTTTGGAATGAACACATACACACTGCTATGTATAAAATAGATCATCAACAAGGAACTACTGTATAGCACAGGGAACTACACTCAACATTTTGCAATAACCTATAAGGGGAAATAATCTGAAAAAGAATAGATATTTTTATTGACATCATCTATCAATGACAGTTAAAGTGTAGCCTAAGGGAAGCTGGTGGTGAGTGCTTCTGACCCTGAAGACTTCAATCATCTAAAGTTTGGACTCTGCCTGCTTCCCAAGGCCCTTAATGAACATATGTGTAGCCGTAGCTTAAAAAATTCCCCAGTTTGGGTTTCGGGGAGACACTGATTTTGAAAAAGCCCTGGTGTTCTCCTTACATGAATGGGACTCTTCCTACTGCTAAAACATGTCTGTCACACCCAGAGGATGGTATACCGTCTGATCGGGAAGAGTTTGGAAAAGGCATCTCATCTCCTCATCTCCTGGTGCTCGGGTTCACCCCTCCAGCGTCTTTACTAACAGTCTCCCCACTTGGAGATGTCAGCACTGTCAACATCCTGTTGCGTACAGTTTGGAATTTGTCCAGAGGATGAAGCAGAAGGATGAGGAACAATGAGAGACAAGTCCTAGGTGTTCAGACAGGCACATGTCACTCTAATTTCCAATCAGGAAGACGAATTGACCAAAGGCTAGGGTTGCCCATGGAAACAGTATAGGGCTTGAGGAAATCCCGCTGCTTTGTGGCCAGTTCCCATAAACACGAGTTGAACAATGGAACTCAGGGGCAGTAAAATTCACAAAACTGCAGAGTTGAAAATATCCATCACTGAAAAATGTCTTGAGGAAAGTCAGAGAAAAGGACTTGTAAGCAAGGGAGAATGGCAGGAAAGGGATTTGAGGAGGTAGAAAGGACTCGCCATTAAGCACAAGAAAAGGAGCTGAACATTGCCAACATTGCCAACATTGCAGTTGGCCAAAAAGGGTGTATGCGTTCTTTTCTGTATATATTCAAGAAAAGGGCATACACTTTTTTAGCCAACCAAACAGGTGGGCACTGGAAGTCAATACTACAAAAGATATCACTTCGCATCAGTCAGAAGAGCCATCCTCATAAAGCGTAAACAACAGAAATGCAGGACAGGGCAACGAGAAGAGGGAGCCCTGTGAGACTTATAGTGGAAATGTATATTGCCAACGGCCATTCTGGAGAAGTGTATTGTGTTTACTAAAGCATCTAAAAAATGAGCTACAGAGCATAGGGCACTTGCACTCATGGGCGTATATCTTGGGAAAAACAAAAATCGAGAGGACACAGGCACCCCAATGTTTACCCCCTCTCTGTTTAAAAGATCCTCGACTAGGATATAACTTAAATGTCTCTGGAGGGAAAAAATGGATAGAGATGTGGTACTTAGGTAGAGTGGAATATTATTCAGCCTGGAAATCAATGAAATATGGCCAGTTGTAACAACTCCGGAGGAGTTACGTATGATCATTCTAAGTGACAGAATTCAAAAAGAAAAAGACACATATCATAAGATATCACTTAAAGGTGGAATCCAAAATGGCTACACATGAAATAAATTACAAAACAAAAACATAGTCAAATATGTAGAAAACACGCATAAGGCTGCTAAACGGGAAAGGTGGGGAGGGGTGAGGCATCATCCAGGAGGTTGAAATTAGCAAAGATACCATTCCAAATACCAAACTGATAATCAACAAGGCCTACACGGTAGCTAAAAGAACTGCACTCAGCACACTCAAGTCACCGGAAAAGAATATATACGACTGGTAAGAATCTGAAAAAGAATTTATTGATGTCTCTCTGTACGTGAATCAAGTGGATGTACAGCAGCAAGAAACAGAGCTTTGAAAATCAGCTGTAACCAATATAGTAATAAATTGAAAAAAATAAACGACAGAGAGACAGAGAAAACCTCTTACAACTTTTCCTCAGGGACGGTGATGCAACATGGATTGAACACATCTAGACCCACAGCAGGATGAGACATAAGGCTGGAAACTGTTTGCGCTAAGAGAAATGTGAGGTTGGGTGAGGAAATGCACACCCTTTAAAGTAATACTACCTGGTACCCATTCAATGGGTCCCAAATCTGCAGGTTCAAGGGATCTTCCTACAGCTAAAACATGCATGGAAAACCCAGAGGACTGTACACCATGTGATCGGGAGATGTGTCTAAAATGCACCTCATTTATCCTCTCCTGGTGCTCCTGTTCACCATTCCAGCCACGCTACTTAGAATCTCCCCACTTGGAGAATCAGCACATTTAAACTTCTGTTTCACACATTTTGCAAATTGTGAGGAGGATGAACGGGAAGAGGGGGAACCAATGAGAGAAGAGTTGTAGGGGTTTGGACGGGCACATATCACTCTAATTTCCCATTAAGAGTAAGAATTAAAGAAAGGCTCAGCCTGCCTCGCCGGAGCCAAAATAGGGCCTGAAGCAATCCTGCGGGTTTGAGGCCAGCTCACAAAAGAGCAACTTAAAAAATGGAGCTCAGGGTCACTGCAATTCACAAACCTGCAGAGTTATAAATGAAAACTAACGTCCAAAAATATGTTGAGGTAAGGCAAAGAAGAGGATCTGAATGCAAGACAGAATTGCAAGAAACAGATTTCAAGAGATAGATTGGACTCGTCTTTAACGCACATGAAAAGCGGCAGAATTTCGACAATGATGCAGTTGGCCCAAAAGGGCGTATGCGTTTTTTCCTGATTATATCCAGGAAAAAACGCATACGCACTTTATGGGCAATGAAGCAAGCAAGCAATGCAAATGTGCACAACAAAGAAGTCTCACTTCCCACCGGTCAAAAGGGCCATCCTAAAAAATTGTAAAAACCAGAAATGCAGGACAGGCCATGGAGAACAGGGAGCCTTTATACGCTGATGGGCAGTGTGTGAACTGCCGAGAGCCACTCTGGAGAAGTGTATGGTGGTTCCTAAATCATCTAAAAAACAGAGCTACAGAGCATAGGACACTTCCAATCATGGGAGTATATCTAGGGAAGTCTAAAAATCAACAAGACACAAGCACACCACAGTTTAGGGCTACTCTGTTTACAAGAACCTCAACTTCAGTACACCTTAAATATCCCAGGAAAGAGAACAATGGATAAAGAAGATGTGGTACTTATGTACAATGGAATATCTCTTCACCATGAAATCAATGTAATAAGGCTAGTAGAAGGATAAAGAGTGGATTTAGGTCCGATAATACTACTTGAAATAAGTCAAACAGAAAAAGAAACATATCATAAGATATCACTTATAGAGGGAGGGTAAATATGGCTGCACAAGAAATGAATTACAGAACAGAACAGTGTCTCACATTTAGAAAACACACTTATGTCAGCTTAAGGGGAAAGGAGAGGTGGGGTGATGCATAAAACCAGAGTTTGAAATTAGCACAGATACCGTTCAATAAACCAAATAGGTATTAGACAAGATCTACACCTTGCTCAATGAACAGGCCTCAACACACCCTATACACCGCAGAGAAATATATCTGAGGAATAAGAATCTTAAAACGCATGTATTGATATATCTCCATAAGGGAATCAAGTGTGTGCAGAGCGGCACAAACACAGCAGTGAAAAGGAGCTAAACCCCATTATAGAAATAAATTTTAAAAACAAAACGCTGAAACAATGAAAGAGAAAAATTCTTACAAAATTCGCTCAGGGGCTGTGATGCAACCTGGATTGACCACATATAAACCCACAGCTGGATAAGACATAAGGCTGGACACTTGGGGCTGACAGGATTGGTGAGCTTTGGTGAGCAACTGCCGAAAGTTTAATGCAATACTTCATGCTACTCAGTCCAAGGGTCCCAACACTCCAGGTTGAAGGGAATCTTCCTACAGCTAAACCATGCTTGGGAAACCCAGCGACTGGTATACCATATGATTGGGAAAGGTTTCTAAAACGCACCTCATTTTTCCTCTCCTGGGGCTCCGGATCGACATTCCAGCCGCTTTACTAACAACATCCCCACATGGAGTCAATGCTTTAAGTTCTGGTATCGCACAGTCTGCAGTTAGTGCAGAGGATGAATGGGAATAGGGGGAACCAGTGAGAAACTAGCTGTAGCGGTTTCAATGGGCACATGTCACTCTAATATCACATCAGTAAGAAGAATTAACCAAAGGAACAGCAAGGTGCCCCAGAAGAAAAATAGGGCTTCAAGGAATCCTGTGGTTATGGGGCAAGACCACAAAAATAAGAGCTAAAAAATGGAGCTAAGGGCCACTGCAATTCAAAAACCTGCAGAGTTATAAAGGCCAACTATTTTTAAAAAATATATTGAGGTAAGGCTATGAAGAGGCATTGAAAGCAAGGCAGAATTGCAGGAAACCGATTTCAGGAGGTAGACTGGAGTTGCATTGAAAGCATATGAAGAGAGTCAGAAACTCGAAAATGATGCACTTGGCCAAAAAGGGCGTATGCGTTTTTTCCTGAATATATTCAGGAAAAAACGCATACGCACTTTTTGGCCAACCAAGCAAGCTTGCAAAGGAAATCTGCACTACAATGAAGTCTCACTTCCACCCGGTCAAAAGGGCCATCTGAAAAAAGTGTAAAATCCATACAGGCACGACAGGCCATGGAGAACAGGGAGCCTTCTTATGCTGATGGGCGGGATGTAAATTGCCAACAGCCACTCTGGAGAAGTGTATGGTGTTTCCTGAAACATCTAAAAAACAAAGCAACAGATCCTAGGGCACTTCCACTTATGGTCCTATAGCTTAGGGAAATTAAAATCAAAAAGACACAGCCACCCCAATGTTTGGGACGCCTCTGTTTACAAGAACCTCGTTTACAGTACAAGTTCAACATCGCAGAAAGTGAAAAATGGATAAAGAAGTTGTGGTATTTACTTACAAAGCAATATCACTCAGCAATGAAATCTGTGTCATCAGGCCCGTAGCAGCACAATGAGTGGATTCAGGTATGATGATTCTAACTGAAGTAAGTCACACAGAAAAAGAAACATCATAAGATATCAGTAATACACGGAATGGAAACTTGGCTACACAGGAACTGAATTACAGAACAGAACAGGGTCTCAAATTTAGAAAACCAACTTATGCTTGCTTAAGGGGAAAGGTGAGTTGGGGTGCTGCATAAAACCAGAGATTGAAATGAGCACAGATAAAGTTCCTTAAGCCAAATATGGAATAGACAAGAGCTACTCCTTGCTCAACGAAATGGACTCAACACCGCATATTAAACGGCTAAGAATGTACCTGACTAGTAAGTATCTTAAAACCTATGGAATGCTAAGTCTCCGAAAGAGAATCAAGCATGTGTACAGGGGCATAAACGCAGCAGTGATAGGATTGGAGAGGTTCGGTGAGCAAATGAAGACCCTTTGAAGTCATATTGCATGGTACCCATTCCACGGGTCTTAACTCTCCAGGTTTAAGGTATTCTTCCTTCAGCTAAAGCATGCATGTGGAACCCAAGTATGATCAACCATGTGAACGGGAGACGTGTTCAAATATGTCTCAGTTTTCCTCCCCTGGTACTCGGGTGCAACATTCCAGATGCTTTACTAACACTCTCCCCACTTGGAGAGTCAGCGCCTTTAACCTCCTGTTTGGCCCAGTTTGCAATTTCTGCGGAAGATGAACAGGAATAGCGAGAACCAATGAGAGGCTAGCTGGAGGTGTCTGGACGGGCAAATTTAACTCTCATTTCCCACCAGGAAGAGGAAATAACCAAAGGCTCAGCGTGCCGTGCCGGAAGCAGATTAGGGCCTGAAGCCATCCTGCGGTGTTGCGGCCAGCTCACAAGAAAGCGAGTTGAAGAAAGGAGCTCAGGGGCACTGTAATTCACAAACCTGCAGAGTTATAAATGACAGCTATCGTCCAAAAATATACTGAGGTAAGGCTGCCAAGAGGACTTGAAAGCGGGGCAGAATTGTAGGAAACCGATTTCAGGAGTTAGACTGGAATTTCATTGAAAGCATAGGAAAAGAGGCAGAACGTCCACAATGATGCACTTGGCCAAAAAGGGCGTATGCGTTTTTTCCTGAATATATTCAGGAAAAAACGCATATGCCCGTTTTTGCTAACCAAGCAAGCTTGCAAAGGAAATCTGCACTACAATGAAGTCTCACTTCCCCCCGGTCAAAAGGGCCATCTGAAAAAAGTGTAAAATCCAGAAAGGCAGGACAGGCCATGGAGAACTGGGAGCCTTGTTATGCTGATGGGCGGGATGTAAATTGCCAACAGACACTCGGGAGAAGTGTATGGTGTTTCCTGAAACATCTAAAAAACAAAGCAACAGAGCCTAGGGCACTTCCACGTATGGTCCTATAGCTTAGGGAAATTAAAATCAAAAAGACACAGCCACCCCAAAGTTTGGGACGCCTCTGTTTACAAGAACCTCGTTTACCGTACAAGTTCAATATCACAGAAAGTGAAAAATGGATAAAGAACTTGTGGTACTTACGTACAATGCAGTATCACTCAGCAATGAAATCTATGTCATCAGGCCCGTAGCAGCATAATGAGTGGATTCAGGTACGATGATTCTAACTGAAATAAGTCACACAGAAAAAGAAACATCATAAGATATCACTAATACACAGAATGTAAACTTGGCTACACAGGAACTGAATTCCAAAACAGAACAGAGTCTCATATTTAGAAAAGCAACTTATGCTTGCTTAAGGGGAAAGGTGAGTTGGGGTGCTGCATAAAACCAGAGATTGAAATGAGCACAGATAAAGTTCCTTAAGCCAAATATGGTATAGACAAGAGCTACTCCTTGCTCAACGAAATGGACTCAAAACCCCATATTAAATGCCTAAGAATGTACCTGACTAGTTAGTATCTTAAAACCTATGGATTGCTATGTCTCCAAAAGAGAATCAAGCGTGTGTACAGGGGCATAAACGCAGCAGTGATAGGATTGGAGTGGTTCGGTGAGCAAATGAAGACCCTTAGAAGTCATATTGCATGGTACCCATTCCACGGGTCTCAACTCTGCAGGTTTAAAGTATTCTTCCTTCAGCTAAAACATGCAGGTGGAACCCAGAGTATGATCAACCGTGTGAACGGGAGACGTGTTCAAATATGTCTCAGTTTTCCTCCCCTGGTACTCGGGTGCAACATTCCAGACGCTTTACTAACACTCTCCCCACTTGGAAGGTCAGCACCTTTAACCTACTGTTTGGCACACTTTGCAATTTCTGCGGAAGATGAACAGGAATAGCGAGATCCAATGAGAGACTTGCGGGTGGTGTCTGGACGGGCAAATTTAACTCTCATTTCCCACCAGGAAGAGGAAATAACCAAAGGCTCAGCGTGCCGTACCGGAACCAGATTAGGGCCTGAAGCCATCCTGCGGTGTTGCGGCCAACTCACAAGAAAGCGAGTTGAAGAAAGGAGCTCAGGGGCACTGTAATTCACAAACCTGCAGAGTTATAAATGACAGCTATCGTCCAAAAATAGACTGAAGTGAGGCTGCCAAGAGGACTTGAAAGCGGGGCAGAATTGCAGGAAACCGATTTCAGGAGGTAGACTGGAATTGCATTGAAAGCATAGGAAAAGAGGCAGAACGTCCACAATGATGCACTTGGCCAAAAAGGGCGTATGCGTTTGTTCCTGAATATATTCAGGAAAAAACGCATACGCACTTTTTGGCCAACCAAGCAAGCTTGCAAAGGAAATCTGCACTACAATGAAGTCTCACTTCCCCCCGGTCAAAAGGGCCATCTGAAAAAAGTGTAAAATCCAGAAAGGCAGGACAGGCCATGGAGAACTGGGAGCCTTGTTATGCTGATGGGCGGGATGTAAATTGCCAACAACCACTCGGGAGAAGTGTATGGTGTTTCCTGAAACATCTAAAAAACAAAGCAACAGAGCCTAGGGCACTTCCACTTATGGTCCTATAGCTTAGGGAAATTAAAATCAAAAAGACACAGCCACCCCAAAGTTTGGAACGGCTCTGTTTACAAGAACCTCGTTTACAGTACAAGTTCAACATCGCAGAAAGTGAAAAATGGATAAAGAAGTTGTGGTATTTACTTACAAAGCAATATCACTCAGCAATGAAATCTGTGTCATCAGGCCCATAGCAGCATAATGAGTGGATTCAGGTATGATGATTCTAACTGAAATAAGTCACACAGAAAAAGAAACATCCTAAGATATCAGTAATACACGGAATGGAAACTTGGCTACACAGGAACTGAATTACAGAACAGAACAGGGTCTCAAATTTAGAAAACCAACTTATGCTTGCTTAAGGGTAAAGGTGAGTTGGGGTGCTGCATAAAACCAGAGATTGAAATGAGCACAGATAAAGTTCCTTAAGCCAAATATGGAATAGACAAGAGCTACTCCTTGCTCAACGAAATGGACTCAACACCGCATATTAAACGGCTAAGAATGTACCTGACTTGTAAGTATCTTAAAACCTATGGATTGCTATGTCTCCAAAAGAGAATCAAGCATGTGTACAGGGGCATAAACGCAGCAGTGATAGGATTGGAGAGGTTCGGTGAGCAAATGAAGACCCTTTGAAGTCATATTGCATGGTACCCATTCCACGGGTTTCAACTACCCAGGTTTAAGGTATTCTTCCTTCAGCTAAAACATGCATGTGGAACCTAGAGTATGATCAACCATGTGATCGGGAGACGTGTTCAAATATGTCTCAGTTTTCGTACCCTGGTACTCGGGTGCAACATTCCAGACGCTTTACTAACACTCTCCCGACTTGGAGAGTCAGTCCCTTTAACCTCCTGTTTGGCCCAGTTTGCAATTTCTGCGGAAGATGAACAGGAATAGCGAGAACCAATGAGAGACTAGCTGGAGGTGTCTGGACGGGCAAATTTAACTCTCATTTCCCACCATGAAGAGGAATTAACCAAAGGCTCAGCGTGCCGGGCCGGAACCAGATTAGGGCCTGAAGCCATCCTGCGGTGTTGCGGCCAGCTCACAAGAAAGCGAGTTGAAGAAAGGAGCTCAGGGGCACTGTAATTCACAAACCTGCAGAGTTATAAATGACAGCTATCATCCAAAAATAGACTGAAGTAAGGCTGCCAAGAGGACTTGAAAGCGCGGCAGAATTGCAGGAAACCGATTTCAGGAGGTAGACTGGAATTGCATTGAAAGCATAGGAAAAGAGGCAGAACGTCCACAATGATGCACTTGGCCAAAAAGGGCGTATGCGTTTTTTCCTGAATATATTCAGGAAAAAACGCATACGCACTTTTTGGCCAACCAAGCAAGCTTGCAAAGGAAATCTGCACTACAATGAAGTCTCACTTAACCCCGGTCAAAAGGGCCATCTGAAAAAAGTGTAAAATCCAGAAAGGCAGGACAGGCCATGGAGAACTGGGAGCCTTGTTATGCTGATGGGCGGGATGTAAATTGCCAACAGACACTCGGGAGAAGTGTATGGTGTTTCCTGAAATATCGAAAAAACAAAGCAACAGAGCCTAGGGCACTTCCACTTATGGTCCTATAGCTTAGGGAAATTAAAATCAAAAAGACACAGCCACCCCAAAGTTTGGGACGCCTCTGTTTACAAGAACCTCATTTACCGTACAAGTTCAATATCACAGAAAGTGAAAAATGGATAAAGAACTTGTGGTACTTACGTACAATGCAGTATCACTCAGCAATGAAATCTATGTCATGAGGCCCGTAGCAGCATAATGAGTGGATTCAGGTACGATGATTCTAACTGAAATAAGTCACACAGAAAAAGAAACATCATAAGATATCACTAATACACGGAATGTAAACTTGGCTACACAGGAACTGCATTCCAAAACAGAACAGGGTCTCAAATTTAGAAAACCAACTTATGCTTGCTTAAGGGGAAAGGTGAGTTGGGGTGCTGCATAAAACCAGAGATTGAAATGAGCACAGATAAAGTTCCTTAAGTCAAATATGGAATAGACAAGAGCTACTCCTTGCTCAACGAAATGGACTCAACACCGCATATTAAACGCCTAAGAATGTACCTGACTAGTAAGTATCGTAAAACCTATGGATTGCTATGTCTCCAAAAGAGAATCAAGCGTGTGTACAGGGGCATAAACGCAGCAGTGATAGGATTGGAGAGGTTCGGTGAGCAAATGAAGACCCTTTGAAGTCATATTGCATGGTACCCATTACACGGGTCTCAACTCTCCAGGTTTAAGGTATTCTTCCTTCAGCTAAAACATGCATGTGGAACCCAAGTATGATCAACCATGTGAACGGGAGACGTGTTCAAATATGTCTCAGTTTTCCTCCCCTGGTACTCGGGTGCAACATTCCAGACGCTTTACTAAAACTCTCCCCACTTGGAGAGTCAGCGCTTTTAACCTCCTGTTTGGCTCAGTTTGCAATTTCTGCGGACGATGAACAGGAATAGCGAGAACCAATGAGAGGCTAGCTGGAGGTGTCTGGCCGGGCAAATTTAACTCTCATTTCCCACCAGGAAGAGGAAATAACCAAAGGCTCAGTGTGCCTTGCCGGAACCAGATTAGGGCCTGAAGCCATCCTGCGGTGTTGCGGCCAGCTCAAAAGAAAGCGAGTTGAAGAAAGGAGCTCAGGGGCACTGTAATTCACAAACCTGCAGAGTTATAAATGACAGCTATCGTCCAAAAATAGACTGAAGTAAGGCTGCCAAGAGGACTTGAAAGCGGGGCAGAATTGCAGGAAACCGATTTCAGGAGGTAGACTGGAATTGCATTGAAAGCATAGGAAAAGAGGCAGAACGTCCACAATGATGCACTTGGCCAAAAAGGGCGTATGCGTTTTTTCCTGAATATATTCAGGAAAAAACGCATACGCCCTTTTTGGCCAACCAAGCAAGCCTGCAAAGGAAATCTGCACTACAATGAAGTCTCACTTCCCCCCGGTCAAAAGGGCCATCTGAAAAAAGTGTAAAATCCAGAAAGGCAGGACAGGCCATGGAGAACTGGGAGCCTTGTTATGCTGATGGGCGGGATGTAAATTGCCAACAGACACTCGGGAGAAGTGTATGGTGTTTCCTGAAACATCTAAAAAACAAAGCAACAGAGCCTAGGGCACTTCCACTTATGGTGCTATAGCTTAGGGAAATTAAAATCAAAAAGACACAGCCACCCCAAAGTTTGGAACGGCTCTGTTTACAAGAACCTCGTTTACAGTACAAGTTCAACATCGCAGAAAGTGAAAAATGGATAAAGAACTTGTGGTACTTACGTACAATGCAGTATCACTCAGCAATGAAATCTATGTCATCAGGCCCGTAGCAGCATAATGAGTGGATTCAGGTACGATGATTCTAACTGAAATAAGTCACACAGAAAAAGAAACATCATAAGATATCACTAATACACGGAATGTAAACTTGGCTACACAGGAACTGCATTCCAAAACAGAACAGGGTCTCAAATTTAGAAAACCAACTTATGCTTGCTTAAGGGGAAAGGTGAGTTGGGGTGCTGCATAAAACCAGAGATTGAAATGAGCACAGATAAAGTTCCTTAAGCCAAATATGGAATAGACAAGAGCTACTCCTTGCTCAACGAAATGGACTCAAAACCCCATATTAAACGCCTAAGAATGTACCTGACTAGTAAGTATCTTAAAACCTATGGATTGCTATGTCTCCAAAAGAGAATCAAGTGTGTGTACAGGGGCATAAACGCAGCAGTGATAGGATTGGAGAGGTTCGGTGAGCAAATGAAGACCCTTTGAAGTCATATTGCATGGTACCCATTTCACGGGTCTCAACTCTCCAGGTTTAAGGTACTCTTCCTTCAGCTAAAACATGCATGTGGAACCCAGAGTATGATCAACCATGAGAACGGGAGACGTGTTCAAATATGTCTCAGTTTTCCTCCCCTGGTACTCGGGTGCAACATTCCAGACGCTTTACTAACACTCTCCCGACTTGCAGAGTCAGTCCCTTTAACCTCCTGTTTGGACCAGTTTTCAATTTCTGCGGAAGATGAACAGGAATAGCGAGAACCAATGAGAGGCTAGCTGGAGGTGTCTGGACGGGCAAATTTAACTCTCATTTCCCACCAGGAAGAGGAATTAACCAAAGGCTCAGCATGCCGGGCCGGAACCAGATTAGGGCCTGAAGCCATCCTGCGGTGTTGCGGCCAGGTCACAAGAAAGCGAGTTGAAGAAAGGAGCTCAGGGGCACTGCAATTCACAAACCTGCAGAGTTATAAATGACAGCTATCGTCCAAAAATAGACTGAAGTAAGGCTGCCAAGAGGACTTGAAAGCGGGGCAGAATTGCAGGAAACCGATTTCAGGAGGTAGACTGGAATTGCATTGAAAGCATAGGAAAAGAGGCAGAACGTCCACAATGATGCACTTGGCCAAAAAGGGCGTATGCGTTTTTTCCTGAATATATTCAGGAAAAAACGCATACGCCCTTTTTGGCCAACCACGCAAGCTTGCAAAGGAAATCTGCACTACAATGAAGTCTCACTTCCCCCCGGTCAAAAGGGCCATCTGAAAAAAGTGTAAAATCCAGAAAGGCAACATACCATTGAGAACTGGGAGCCTTGTTATGCTGATGGGCGGGATGTAAATTGCCAACAGACACTTGGGAGAAGTGTATGGTGTTTCCTGAAACATCTAAAAAACAAAGCAACAGAGCCTAGGGCACTTCCACTTATGGTCCTATAGCTTAGGGAAATTAAAATCAAAAAGACACAGCCACCCCAATGTTTGGAACGGCTCTGTTTACAAGAACCTCGTTTACAGTACAAGTTCAACATCGCAGAAAGTGAAAAATGGATAAAGAAGTTGTGGTATTCACTTACAAAGCAATATCACTCAGCAATGAAATCTATGTCATCAGGCCCTTAGCAGCACAATGAGTGGATTCAGGTATGATGATTCTAACTGAAATAAGTCACACAGAAAAAGAAACATCATAAGATATCTGTAATACACGGAATGGAAACTTGGCTACACAGGAACTGAATTACAGAACAGAACAGGGTCTCAAATTTAGAAAACCAACTTATGCTTGCTTAAGGGGAAAGGTGAGTTGGGGTGCTGCATAAAACCAGAGATTGAAATGAGCACAGATAAAGTTCCTTAAGCCAAATATGGAATAGACAAGAGCTACTCCTTGCTCAACGAAATGGACTCAACACCGCATATTAAACGCCTAAGAATGTACCTGACTAGTAAGTATCTTAAAACCTATGGATTGCTATGTCTCCGAAAGAGAATCAAGCATGTGTACAGGTGCATAAACGCAGCAGTGTTAGGATTGGAGAGGTTCGGTGAGCAAATGAAGACCCTTTGAAGTCATATTGCATGGTACCCATTACACGGGTTTCAACTACCCAGGTTTTAGGTATTCTTCCTTCAGCTAAAACATGCATGTGGAACCTAGAGTATGATCAACCATGTGATCGGGAGACGTGTTCAAATATGTCTCAGTTTTCGTACCCTGGTACTCGGGTGCAACATTCCAGACGCTTTACTAACACTCTCCCCACTTGGAGAGTCAGCGCCTTTAACCTCCTGTTTGGCACAGTTTGCAATTTCTGCGGAAGATGAACAGGAATAGCGAGAACCAATGAGAGGCTAGCTGGAGGTGTCTGGACGGGCAAATTTAACTCTCATTTCCCACCAGGAAGAGGAAATAACAAAAGGCTCAGTGTGCCGTGCCGGAACCAGATTAGGGCCTGAAGCCATCCTGCGGTGTTGCGGCCAGCTCAAAAGAAAGCGAGTTGAAGAAAGGAGCTCAGGGGCACTGTAATTCACAAACCTGCAGAGTTATAAATGACAGCTATCGTCCAAAAATAGACTGAAGTAAGGCTGCCAAGAGGACTTGAAAGCGGGGCAGAATTGCAGGAAACCGATTTCAGGAGGTAGACTGGAATTGCATTGAAAGCATAGGAAAAGAGGCAGAACGTCCACAATGATGCACTTGGCCAAAAAGGGCGTATGCGTTTTTTCCTGAATATATTCAGGAAAAAACGCATACGCCCTTTTTGGCCAACCAAGCAAGCTTGCAAAGGAAATCTGCACTACAATGAAGTCTCACTTCCCCCCGGTCAAAAGGGCCATCTGAAAAAAGTGTAAAATCCAGAAAGGCAGGACAGACCATGGAGAACTGGGAGCCTTGTTATGCTGATGGGCGGGATGTAAATTGCCAACAACCACTTGGGAGAAGTCTATGGTGTTTCCTGAAACATCTAAAAAACAAAGCAACAGAGCCTAGGGCACTTCCACTTATGGTCCTATAGCTTAGGGAAATTAAAATCAAAAAGACACAGCCACCCCAAAGTTTGGAACGGCTCTGTTTACAAGAACCTCGTTTACAGTACAAGTTCAACATCGCAGAAAGTGATAAATGGATAAAGAAGTTGTGGTATTTACTTACAAAGCAATATCACTCAGCAATGAAATCTGTGTCATCAGGCCCTTAGCAGCACAATGAGTGGATTCAGGTATGATGATTCTAACTGAAATAAGTCACACAGAAAAAGAAACATCATAAGATATCAGTAATACACGGAATGGAAACTTGGCTACACAGGAACTGAATTACAGAACAGAACAGGGTCTCAAATTTAGAAAACTAACTTATGCTTGCTTAAGGGGAAAGGTGAGTTGGGGTGCTGCATAAAACCAGAGATTGAAATGAGCACAGATAAAGTTCCTTAAGCCAAATATGGAATAGACAAGAGCTACTCCTTGCTCAACGAAATGGACTCAACACCCCATATTAAACGCCTAAGAATGTACCTGACTAGTAAGTATCTTAAAACCTATGGATTGCTATGTCTCCAAAAGAGAATCAAGCATGTGTACAGGGGCATAAACACAGCAGTGATAGGATTGGAGAGGTTCGGTGAGCAAATGAAGACCCTTTGAAGTCATATTGCATGGTACCCATTCCACGGGTTTCAACTACCCAGGTGTAAGGTATTGTTCCTTCAGCTAAAACATGCATGTGGAACCTAGAGTATGATCAAACATGTGATCGGGAGACGTGTTCAAATATGTCTCAGTTTTCCTCCCCTGGTACTCGGGTGCAACATTCCAGACGCTTTACTAACACTCTCCCCACTTGGAGAGTCAGTCCCTTTAACCTCCTGTTTGGCCCAGTTTGCAATTTCTGTGGAAGATGAATAGGAATAGCGAGAACCAATGAGAGACTAGCTGGAGGTGTCTGGCTGGGCAAATTTAACTCTCATTTCCCACCAGGAAGAGGAATTAACCAAAGGCTCAGCGTGCCGTGCCAGAACCAGATTAGGGCCTGAAGACATCATGCGGTGTTGCGGCCAGGTCACAAGAAAGCGAGTTGAAGAAAGGAGCTCAGGGGCACTGTAATTCACAAACCTGCAGAATTATAAATGACAGCTATCGTCCAAAAATAGACTGAAGTAAGGCTGCCAAGAGGACTTGAAAGCAGGGCAGAATTGCAGGAAACCGATTTCAGGAGGTAGACTGGAATTGCATTGAAAGCATAGGAAAAGAGGCAGAACGTCCACAATGATGCACTTGGCCAAAAAGGGCGTATGCATTTTTTCCTGAATATATTCAGGAAAAAACGCATACGCCCTTTTTGGCCAACCAAGCAAACTTGCAAAGGAAATCTGCACTACAATGAAGTCTCACTTCTCCCCGGTCAAAAGGGCCATCTGAAAAAAGTGTAAACTCCAGAAAGGCAGGACAGGCCATGGAGAACTGGGAGCCTTGTTATGCTGATGGGCGGGATGTAAATTGCCAACAGACACTCAGGAGAAGTGTATGGTGTTTCCTGAAACATCTAAAAAACAAAGCATCAGAGCCTAGGGCACTTCCACTTATGGTCCTATAGCTTAGGGAAATTAAAATCAAAAAGACACAGCCACCCCAAAGTTTGGGACGCCTCCGTTTACAAGAACCTCGTTTACCGTACAAGTTCAATATCACAGAAAGTGAAAAATGGATAAAGAACTTGTGGTACTTACGTACAATGCAGTATCACTCAGCAATGAAATCTATGTCATCAGGCCCGTAGCAGCATAATGAGTGGATTCAGGTACGATGATTCTAACTGAAATAAGTGACACAGAAAAAGAAACATCATAAGATATCAGTAATACACGGAATGTAAACTTGGCTACACAGGAACTGCATTCCAAAACAGAACAGGGTCTCAAATTTAGAAAACCAACTTATGCTTGCTTAAGGGGAAAGGTGAGTTGGGGTGCTGCATAAAACCAGAGATTGAAATGAGCACAGATAAAGTTCCTTAAGCCAAATATGGAATAGACAAGAGCTACTCCTTGCTCAACGAAATGGACTCAAAACCCCATATTAAACGCCTAAGAATGTACCTGACTAGTAAGTATCTTAAAACCTATGGATTGCTATGTCTCCAAAAGAGAATCAAGAATGTGTACAGGGGCATAAACGCAGCAGTGATAGGATTGGAGAGGTTCGTGAGCAAATGAAGACCCTTTGAAGTCATATTGCATGGTACCCATTACACGAGTCTTAACTCTCCAGGTTTAAGGTATTCTTCCTTCAGCTAAAACATGCATGTGGAACCCAAGTATGATCAACCATGTGAACGGGAGACGTGTTCAAATATGTCTCAGTTTTCCTCCCCTGGTACTCGGGTGCAACATTCCAGACGCTTTACTAACACTCTCCCCACTTGGAGAGTCAGCGCCTTTAACCTCCTGTTTGGCCCAGTTTGCAATTTCTGCGGAAGATGAACAGGAATAGTGAGAACCAATGAGAGACTAGCTGGAGGTGTCTGGACGGGCAAATTTAACTCTCATTTCCCACCAGGAAGAGGAAATAACCAAAGGCTCAGCGTGCCGTGCCGGAACCAGATTAGGGCCTGAAGCCATCCTGCGGTGTTGCGGCCAGCTCACAAGAAAGCGAGTTAAAGAAAGGAGCTCAGGGGCACTGTAATTCACAAACCTGCAGAGTTATAAATGACAGCTATCGTCCAAAAATAGACTGAAGTAAGGCTGCCAAGAGGACTTGAAAGCGGGGCAGAATTGCAGGAAACCGATTTCAGGAGGTAGACTGGAATTGCATTGAAAGCATAGGAAAAGAGGCAGAACGTCCACAATGATGCACTTGGCCAAAAAGGGCGTATGCGTTTTTTCCTGAATATATTCAGGAAAAAACGCATACGCCCTTTTTGGCCAACCAAGCAAGCTTGCAAAGGAAATCTGCACTACAATGAAGTCTCACTTCCCCCCGGTCAAAAGGGCCATCTGAAAAAAGTGTAAAATCCAGAAAGGCAGGACAGGCCATGGAGAACTGGGAGCCTTGTTATGCTGATGGGCGGGATGTAAATTGCCAACAACCACTCGGGAGAAGTGTATGGTGTTTCCTGAAACATCTAAAAAACAAAGCAACAGAGCCTAGGGCACTGCCACTTATGGTCCTATAGCTTAGGGAAATTAAAATGAAAAAGACACAGCCACCCCAAAGTTTGGAACGGCTCTGTTTACAGAACCTCGTTTACAGTACAAGTTCAACATCGCAGAAAGTGAAAAATGGATAAAGAAGTTGTGGTATTTACTTACAAAGCAATATCACTCAGCAATGAAATCTGTGTCATCAGGCCCTTAGCAGCACAATGAGTGGATTCAGGTATGATGATTCTAACTGAAATAAGTCACACAGAAAAAGAAACATCATAAGATATCACTAATACACGGAATGTAAACTTGGCTACACAGGAACTGCATTCCAAAACAGAACAGGGTCTCAAATTTAGAAAACCAACTTATGCTTGCTTAAGGGGAAAGGTGAGTTGGGGTGCTGCATAAAACCAGAGATTGAAATGAGCACAGATAAAGTTCCTTAAGCCAAATATGGAATAGACAAGAGCTACTCCTTGCTCAACGAAATGGACTCAAAACCCCATATTAAACGCCTAAGAATGTACCTGACTAGTAAGTATCTTAAAACCTATGGATTGCTATGTCTCCAAAAGAGAATCAAGCGTGTGTACAGGGGCATAAACGCAGCAGTGATAGGATTGGAGAGGTTCGGTGAGCAAATGAAGACCCTTTGAAGTCATATTGCATGGTACCTATTACACGGGTCTCAACTCTCCAGGTTTAAGGTATTCTTCCTTCAGCTAAAACATGCATGTGGAACCCAGAGTATGATCAACCATGTGAATGGGAGACGTGTTCAAATATGTCTCAGTTTTCCTCCCCTGGTACTCGGGTGCAACATTCCAGACGCTTTACTAACACTCTCCCCACTTGGAGAGTCAGTCCCTTTAACCTCCTGTTTGGCCCAGTTTGCAATTTCTGCGCAAGATGAACAGGAATAGGGAGAACCAATGAGAGGCTAGCTGGAGGTGTCTGGACGGGCAAATTTAACTCTCATTTCCCACCAGGAAGAGGAATTAACCAAAGGCTCAGCATGCCGGGCCGGAACCAGATTAGGGCCTGAAGCCATCCTGCGGTGTTGCGGCCAGGTCACAAGAAACCGAGTTGAAGAAAGGAGCTCAGGGGCACTGTAATTCACAAACCTGCAGAGTTATAAATGACAGCTATCGTCCAAAAATAGACTGAAGTAAGGCTGCCAAGAGGACTTGAAAGCGGGGCAGAATTGCAGGAAACCGATTTCAGGAGGTAGACTGGAATTGCATTGAAAGCATAGGAAAAGAGGCAGAACGTCCACAATGATGCACTTGGCCAAAAAGGGCGTATGCGTTTTTTCCTGAATATATTCAGGAAAAAACGCATACGCCCTTTTTGGCCAACCAAGCAAGCTTGCAAAGGAAATCTGCACTACAATGAAGTCTCACTTCCCCCCGGTCAAAAGGGCCATCTGAAAAAAGTGTAAAATCCAGAAAGGCAGGACAGGCCATGGAGAACTGGGAGCCTTGTTATGCTGATGGGCGGGATGCAAATTGCCAACAACCACTCGGGAGAAGTGTATGGTGTTTCCTGAAACATCTAAAAAACAAAGCAACAGAGCCTAGGGCACTTCCACTTATGGTCCTATAGCTTAGGGAAATTAAAATCAAAAAGACACAGCCACCCCAAAGTTTGCAATGGCTCTGTTTACAAGAACCTCGTTTACAGTACAAGTTCAACATCGCAGAAAGTGATAAATGGATAAAGAAGTTGTGGTATTTACTTACAAAGCAATATCACTCAGCAATGAAATCTGTGTCATCAGGCCCTTAGCAGCACAATGAGTGGATTCAGGTATGATGATTCTAACTGAAATAAGTCACACAGAAAAAGAAACATCATAAGATATCAGTAATACACGGAATGGAAACTTGGCTACACAGGAACTGAATTACAGAACAGAACAGGGTCTCAAATTTAGAAAACTAACTTATGCTTGCTTAAGGGGAAAGGTGAGTTGGGGTGCTGCATAAAACCAGAGATTGAAATGAGCACAGATAAAGTTCCTTAAGCCAAATATGGAATAGACAAGAGCTACTCCTTGCTCAACGAAATGGACTCAACACCCCATATTAAACGCCTAAGAATGTACCTGACTAGTAAGTATCTTAAAACCTATGGATTGCTATGTCTCCAAAAGAGAATCAAGCATGTGTACAGGGGCATAAACACAGCAGTGATAGGATTGGAGAGGTTCGGTGAGCAAATGAAGACCCTTTGAAGTCATATTGCATGGTACCCATTCCACGGGTTTCAACTACCCAGGTGTAAGGTATTGTTCCTTCAGCTAAAACATGCATGTGGAACCTAGAGTATGATCAAACATGTGATCGGGAGACGTGTTCAAATATGTCTCAGTTTTCCTCCCCTGGTACTCGGGTGCAACATTCCAGACGCTTTACTAACACTCTCCCCACTTGGAGAGTCAGTCCCTTTAACCTCCTGTTTGGCCCAGTTTGCAATTTCTGTGGAAGATGAATAGGAATAGCGAGAACCAATGAGAGACTAGCTGGAGGTGTCTGGCTGGGCAAATTTAACTCTCATTTCCCACCAGGAAGAGGAATTAACCAAAGGCTCAGCGTGCCGTGCCAGAACCAGATTAGGGCCTGAAGACATCATGCGGTGTTGCGGCCAGGTCACAAGAAAGCGAGTTGAAGAAAGGAGCTCAGGGGCACTGTAATTCACAAACCTGCAGAATTATAAATGACAGCTATCGTCCAAAAATAGACTGAAGTAAGGCTGCCAAGAGGACTTGAAAGCAGGGCAGAATTGCAGGAAACCGATTTCAGGAGGTAGACTGGAATTGCATTGAAAGCATAGGAAAAGAGGCAGAACGTCCACAATGATGCACTTGGCCAAAAAGGGCGTATGCATTTTTTCCTGAATATATTCAGGAAAAAACGCATACGCCCTTTTTGGCCAACCAAGCAAACTTGCAAAGGAAATCTGCACTACAATGAAGTCTCACTTCTCCCCGGTCAAAAGGGCCATCTGAAAAAAGTGTAAACTCCAGAAAGGCAGGACAGGCCATGGAGAACTGGGAGCCTTGTTATGCTGATGGGCGGGATGTAAATTGCCAACAACCACTCGGGAGAAGTGTATGGTGTTTCCTGAAACATCTAAAAAACAAAGCAACAGAGCCTAGGGCACTGCCACTTATGGTCCTATAGCTTAGGGAAATTAAAATGAAAAAGACACAGCCACCCCAAAGTTTGGAACGGCTCTGTTTACAGAACCTCGTTTACAGTACAAGTTCAACATCGCAGAAAGTGAAAAATGGATAAAGAAGTTGTGGTATTTACTTACAAAGCAATATCACTCAGCAATGAAATCTGTGTCATCAGGCCCTTAGCAGCACAATGAGTGGATTCAGGTATGATGATTCTAACTGAAATAAGTCACACAGAAAAAGAAACATCATAAGATATCACTAATACACGGAATGTAAACTTGGCTACACAGGAACTGCATTCCAAAACAGAACAGGGTCTCAAATTTAGAAAACCAACTTATGCTTGCTTAAGGGGAAAGGTGAGTTGGGGTGCTGCATAAAACCAGAGATTGAAATGAGCACAGATAAAGTTCCTTAAGCCAAATATGGAATAGACAAGAGCTACTCCTTGCTCAACGAAATGGACTCAAAACCCCATATTAAACGCCTAAGAATGTACCTGACTAGTAAGTATCTTAAAACCTATGGATTGCTATGTCTCCAAAAGAGAATCAAGCGTGTGTACAGGGGCATAAACGCAGCAGTGATAGGATTGGAGAGGTTCGGTGAGCAAATGAAGACCCTTTGAAGTCATATTGCATGGTACCCATTACACGGGTCTCAACTCTCCAGGTTTAAGGTATTCTTCCTTCAGCTAAAACATGCATGTGGAACCCAGAGTATGATCAACCATGTGAATGGGAGACGTGTTCAAATATGTCTCAGTTTTCCTCCCCTGGTACTCGGGTGCAACATTCCAGACGCTTTACTAACACTCTCCCCACTTGGAGAGTCAGTCCCTTTAACCTCCTGTTTGGCCCAGTTTGCAATTTCTGCGCAAGATGAACAGGAATAGGGAGAACCAATGAGAGGCTAGCTGGAGGTGTCTGGACGGGCAAATTTAACTCTCATTTCCCACCAGGAAGAGGAATTAACCAAAGGCTCAGCATGCCGGGCCGGAACCAGATTAGGGCCTGAAGCCATCCTGCGGTGTTGCGGCCAGGTCACAAGAAACCGAGTTGAAGAAAGGAGCTCAGGGGCACTGTAATTCACAAACCTGCAGAGTTATAAATGACAGCTATCGTCCAAAAATAGACTGAAGTAAGGCTGCCAAGAGGACTTGAAAGCGGGGCAGAATTGCAGGAAACCGATTTCAGGAGGTAGACTGGAATTGCATTGAAAGCATAGGAAAAGAGGCAGAACGTCCACAATGATGCACTTGGCCAAAAAGGGCGTATGCGTTTTTTCCTGAATATATTCAGGAAAAAACGCATACGCCCTTTTTGGCCAACCAAGCAAGCTTGCAAAGGAAATCTGCACTACAATGAAGTCTCACTTCCCCCCGGTCAAAAGGGCCATCTGAAAAAAGTGTAAAATCCAGAAAGGCAGGACAGGCCATGGAGAACTGGGAGCCTTGTTATGCTGATGGGCGGGATGCAAATTGCCAACAACCACTCAGGAGAAGTGTATGGTGTTTCCTGAAACATCTAAAAAACAAAGCAACAGAGCCTAGGGCACTTCCACTTATGGTCCTATAGCTTAGGGAAATTAAAATCAAAAAGACACAGCCACCCCAAAGTTTGGGACGCCTCCGTTTACAAGAACCTCGTTTACCGTACAAGTTCAATATCACAGAAAGTGAAAAATGGATAAAGAACTTGTGGTACTTACGTACAATGCAGTATCACTCAGCAATGAAATCTATGTCATCAGGCCCGTAGCAGCATAATGAGTGGATTCAGGTACGATGATTCTAACTGAAATAAGTGACACAGAAAAAGAAACATCATAAGATATCAGTAATACACGGAATGTAAACTTGGCTACACAGGAACTGCATTCCAAAACAGAACAGGGTCTCAAATTTAGAAAACCAACTTATGCTTGCTTAAGGGGAAAGGTGAGTTGGGGTGCTGCATAAAACCAGAGATTGAAATGAGCACAGATAAAGTTCCTTAAGCCAAATATGGAATAGACAAGAGCTACTCCTTGCTCAACGAAATGGACTCAAAACCCCATATTAAACGCCTAAGAATGTACCTGACTAGTAAGTATCTTAAAACCTATGGATTGCTATGTCTCCAAAAGAGAATCAAGCATGTGTACAGGGACATAAACGCAGCAGTGATAGGATTGGAGAGGTTCGTGAGCAAATGAAGACCCTTTGAAGTTATATTGCATGGTACCCATTACATGAGTCTTAACTCTCCAGGTTTAAGGTATTCTTCCTCCAGCTAAAACATACATGTGGAACCCAAGTATGATCAACCATGTGAACGGGAGACGTGTTCAAATATGTCTCAGTTTTCCTCCCCTGCTACTCGGGTGCAACATTCCACACGCTTTACTAACACTCTCCCCACTTGGAGAGTCAGCGCCTTTAACCTCCTGTTTGGCCCAGTTTGCAATTTCTGCGGAAGATGAACAGGAATAGCGAGAACCAATGAGAGGCTAGCTGGAGGTGTCTGAACGGGCAAATTTAACTCTCATTTGCCACCAGGAAGAGGAATTAACCAAAGGCTCAGCGTGCCGTGCCAGAACCAGATTAGGGCCTGAAGACATCCTGCGGTGTTGCGGCCAGGTCACAAGAAAGCGAGTTGAAGAAAGGAGCTCAGGGGCACTGTAATTCACAAACCTGCAGAGTTATAAATGACAGCTATCGTCCAAAAATAGACTGAAGTAAGGCTGCCAAGAGGACTTGAAAGCGGGGCAGAATTGCAGGAAACCGATTTCAGGAGGTAGACTGGAATTGCATTGAAAGCATAGGAAAAGAGGCAGAACGTCCACAATGATGCACTTGGCCAAAAAGGGCGTATGCGTTTTTTCCTGAATATATTCAGGAAAAAACGCATACGCCCTTTTTGGCCAACCAAGCAAGCTTGCAAAGGAAATCTGCACTACAATGAAGTCTCACTTCCCCCCGGTCAAAAGGGCCATCTGAGAAAAGTGTAAAATCCAGAAAGGCAACAGGCCATTGAGAACTGGGAGCCTTGTTATGCTGATGGGCGGGATGTAAATTGCCAACAACCACTCGGGAGAAGTGTATGGTGTTTCCTGAAACATCTAAAAAACAAAGCAACAGAGCCTAGGGCACTTCCACTTATGGTCCTATAGCTTAGGGAATTTAAAATCAAAAAGACACAGCCACCCCAAAGTTTCGAACGGCTCTGTTTACAAGAACCTCGTTTACAGTACAAGTTCAACATCGCAGAAAGTGAAAAATGGATAAAAAAGTTGTGGTATTTACTTACAAAGCAATATCACTCAGCAATGAAATCTGTGTCATCAGGCCCTTAGCAGCACAATGAGTGGATTCAGGTACGATGATTCTAACTGAAATAAGTCACACAGAAAAAGAAACATCATAAGATATCAGTAATACACGGAATGGAAACTTGGCTACACATGAACTGAATTACAGAACAGAACAGGGTCTCAAATTTAGAAAACCAACTTATGCTTGCTTAAGGGGAAAGGTGAGTTGGGGTGCTGCATAAAACCAGAGATTGAAATGAGAACAGATAAAGTTCCTTAAGCCAAATATGGAATAGACAAGAGCTACTCCTTGCTCAACGAAAGGGACTCAACACCGCATATTAAACGCCTAAGAATGTACCTGACTAGTAAGTATCTTAAAACCTATAGATTGCTATGTCTCCGAAAGAGAATCAAGCATGTGTACAGGGGCATAAACGCAGCAGTGATAGGATTGGAGAGGTTCAGTGAGCAAATGAAGACCCTTTGAAGTCATATTGCATGGTACCCATTCCACGGGTTTCAATTACCCAGATTTTAGGTATTCTTCCTTCAGCTAAAACATGCATGTGGAACGCAGAGTATGATCAACCATGTGATCGGGAGACGTGTTCAAATATGATCAACCATGTGATCGGGAGACGTGTTAAAATATGTCTCAGTTTTCCTCCCCTGGTACTCGGGTGCAACATTCCAGACGCTTTACTAACACTCTCCCCACTTGGAGAGTCAGCGCCTTTAACCTCCTGTTTGGCCCAGTTTGCAATTTCTGCGGAAGATGAACAGGAATAGTGAGAACCAATGAGAGGCTAGCTGGAGGTGTCTGGACGGGCAAATTTAACTCTCATTTCCCACCAGGAAGAGGAAATAACCAAAGGCTCAGCGTGCCGTACCGGAACCAGATTAGGGCCTGAAGCCATCCTGCGGTGCTGCGGCCAACTCAAAAGAAAGCGAGTTGAAGAAAGGAGCTCAGGGGCACTGTAATTCACAAACCTGCAGAGTAATAAATGACAGCTATCGTCCAAAAATATACTGAAGTAAGGCTGCCAAGAGGACTTGAAAGCGGGGCAGAATTGCAGGAAACCGATTTCAGGAGGTAGACTGGAATTGCCTTGAAAGCATAGGAAAAGAGGCAGAACGTCCACAATGATGCACTTGGCCAAAAAGGGCGTATGCGTTTTTTCCTGAATATATTCAGGAAAAAACGCATACGCCCTTTTTGGCCAACCAAGCAAGCTTGCAAAGGAAATCTGCACTACAATGAAGTCTCACTTCCCCCCGGTCAAAAGGGCCATCTGAAAAAAGTGTAAAATCCAGAAAGGCAGGACAGGCCATGGAGAACTGGGAGCCTTGTTATGCTGATGGGCGGGATGTAAATTGCCAACAACCACTCGGGAGAAGTGTATGGTGTTTCCTGAAACATCTAAAAAACAAAGCAACAGAACCTAGGGCACTTCCACTTATGGTCCTATAGCTTAGGGAAATTAAAATCAAAAAGACACAGCCACCCCAAAGTTTGGAACGGCTCTGTTTACAAGAACCTCGTTTACAGTACAAGTTCAACATCGCAGAAAGTGAAAAATGGATAAAGAAGTTGTGGTATTTACTTACAAAGCAATATCACTCAGCAATGAAATCTGTGTCATCAGGCCCTTAGCAGCACAATGAGTGGATTCAGGTATGATGATTCTAACTGAAATAAGTCACACAGAAAAAGAAACATCATAAGATATCAGTAATACACGGAATGTAAACTTGGCTACACAGGAACTGAATTACAGAACAGAACAGGGTCTCAAATTTAGAAAACCAACTTATGCTTGCTTAAGGGGAAAGGTGAGTTGGGGTGCTGCATAAAACCAGAGATTGAAATGAGCACAGATAAAGTTCCTTAAGCCAAATATGGAATAGACAAGAGCTACTCCTTGCTCAACGAAATGGACTCAACACCGCATATTAAACGCCTAAGAATATACCTGATTAGTAAGTATCTTAAAACCTATGGATTGCTATGTCTCCAAAAGAGAATCAAGCATGTGTACAGGGGCATAAACGCAGCAGTGATAGGATTGGAAAGGTTCGGTGAGCAAAGGAAGACCCTTTGAAGTCATATTGCATGGTACCCATTCCACGGGTTTCAACTACCCAGTTGTAAGGTATTCTTCCTTCAGCTAAAACATGCATGTGGAACCTAGAGTATGATCAACCATGTGATCGGGAGACGTGTTCAAATATGTCTCAGTTTTCGTACCCTGGTACTCGGGTGCAACATTCCAGACGCTTTACTAACACTCTCCCCACTTGGAGAGTCAGTCCCTTTAACCTCCTGTTTGGCCCAGTTTGCAATTTCTGTGGAAGATGAACAGGAATAGCGAGAACCAATGAGAGACTAGCTGGAGGTATCTGGATGGGCAAATTTAACTCTCATTTCCCACCAGGAAGAGGAATTAACCAAAGGCTCAGCGTGCCGTGCCAGAACCAGATTAGGGCCTGAAGACATCCTGCGGTGTTGCGGCCAGCTCACAAGAAAGCGAGTTGAAGAAAGGAGCTAAGGGGCACTGTAATTCACAAACCTGCAGAGTTATAAATGACAGCTATCGTCCAAAAATATACTGAAGTGAGGCTGCCAAGAGGACTTGAAAGCGGGGCAGAATTGCAGGAAACCGATTTCAGGAGGTAGACTGGAATTGCATTGAAAGCATAGGAAAAGAGGCAGAACGTCCACAATGATGCACTTGGCCAAAAAGGGCGTATGCGTTTTTTCCTGAATATATTCAGGAAAAAACGCATACGCCCTTTTTGGCCAACCAAGCAGGCTTGCAAAGGAAATCTGCACTACAATGAAGTCTCACTTCCCCCCGGTCAAAAGGGCCATCTGAAAAAAGTGTAAAATCCAGAAAGGCAGGACAGGCCATGGAGAACTGGGAGCCTTGTTATGCTGATGGGCGGGATGTAAATTGCCAACAACCACTCGGGAGAAGTGTATGGTGTTTCCTGAAACATCTAAAAAACAAAGCAACAGAGCCTAGGGCACTTCCACTTATGGTCCTATAGCTTAGGGAATTTTAAATCAAAAAGACACAGCCACCCCAAAGTTTGGAATGGCTCTGTTTACAAGAACCTCATTTACAGTACAAGTTCAACATCGCAGAAAGTGAAAAATGGATAAAATAGTTGTGGTATTTACTTACAAAGCAATATCACTCAGCAATGAAATCTGTCTCATCAGGCCCTTAGCAGCACAATGAGTGGATTCAGGTATGATGATTCTAACTGAAATAAGTCACACAGAAAAAGAAACATCATAAGATATCAGTAATACACGGAATGTAAACTTGGCTACACAGGAACTGAATTACAGAACAGAACAGGGTCTCAAATTTAGAAAACCAACTTATGCTTCCTTAAGGGTAAAGGTGAGTTGGGGTGCTGCATAAAACCAGAGATTGAAATGAGCACAGATAAAGTTCCTTAAGCCAAATATGGAATAGACAAGAGCTACTCCTTGCTCAACGAAATGGACTCAACACCGCATATTAAACGCCTAAGAATGTACCTGACTAGTAAGTATCTTAAAACCTATGGATTGCTATGTCTCCGAAAGAGAATCAAGCATGTGTACAGGGGCATAAACGCAGCAGTGATAGGATTGGAAAGGTTCGGTGAGCAAATGAAGACCCTTTGAAGTCATATTGCATGGTACCCATTCCACGGGTTTCAACTACCCAGGTTTAAGGTATTCTTCCTTCAGCTAAAACATGCATGTGGAACCCAAGTATGATCAACCATGTGAACGGGAGACATGTTCAAATATGTCTCAGTTTTCCTCCCCTGGTACTCGGGTGCAACATTCCAGACCCTTTACTAACACTCTCCCCACTTGGAGAGTCAGCGCCTTTAACCTCCTGTTTGGCCCAGTTTGCAATTTCTGCGGAAGATGAACAGGAATAGTGAGAACCAATGAGAGACTAGCTGGAGGTGTCTGGACGGGCAAAATTAACTCTCATTTCCCACCAGGAAGAGGAAATAACCAAAGGCTCAGCGTGCCGTGCCGGAACCAGATTAGGGCCTGAAGACATCCTGCGGTGTTGCGGCCAGGTCACAAGAAAGCGAGGTGAAGAAAGGAGCTCAGGGGCACTGTAATTCACAAACCTGCAGAGTTATAAATGACAGCTATCGTCCAAAAATAGACTGAAGTAAGGCTGCCAAGAGGACTTGAAAGTGGGGCAGAATTGCAGGAAACCGATTTCAGGAGGTAGACTGGAATTGCATTGAAAGCATAGGAAAAGAGGCAGAACGTCCACAATGATGCACTTGGCCAAAAAGGGCGTATGCGTTTTTTCCTGAATATATTCAGGAAAAAACGCATACGCCCTTTTTGGCCAACCAAGCAAGCTTGCAAAGGAAATCTGCACTACAATGAAGTCTCACTTCCCCCCGGTCAAAAGGGCCATCTGAAAAAAGTGTAAAATCCAGAAAGGCAGGACAGGCCATGGAGAACTGGGAGCCTTGTTATGCTGATGGGCGGGATGTAAATTGCCAAGAACCACTTGGGAGAAGTGTATGGTGTTTCCTGAAACAACTAAAAAACAAAGCAACAGAACCTAGGGCACTTCCACTTATGGTCCTATAGCTTAGGGAAATTAAAATGAAAAAGACACAGCCACCCCAAAGTTTGGAACGGCTCTGTTTACAAGAACCTCGTTTACAGTACAAGTTCAACATCGCAGAAAGTGAAAAATGGATAAAGAAGTTGTGGTATTTACTTACAAAGCAATATCACTCAGCAATGAAATCTGTGTCATCAGGCCCTTAGCAGCACAATGAGTGGATTCAGGTATGATGATTCTAACTGAAATAAGTCACACAGAAAAAGAAACATCATAAGATATCACTAATACACGGAATGTAAACTTGGCTACACAGGAACTGCATTCCAAAACAGAACAGGGTCTCAAATTTAGAAAACCAACTTATGCTTGCTTAAGGGGAAAGGTGAGTTGGGGTGCTGCATAAAACCAGAGATTGAAATGAGCACAGATAAAGTTCCTTAAGCCAAATATGGAATAGACAAGAGCTACTCCTTGCTCAACGAAATGGACTCAAAACCCCATATTAAACGCCTAAGAATGTACCTGACTAGTAAGTATCTTAAAACCTATGGATTGCTATGTCTCCAAAAGAGAATCAAGCGTGTGTACAGGGGCATAAACGCAGCAGTGATAGGATTGGAGAGGTTCGGTGAGCAAATGAAGACCCTTTGAAGTCATATTGCATGGTACCCATTGCACGGGTCTCAACTCTCCAGGTTTAAGGTATTCTTCCTTCAGCTAAAACATGCATGTGGAACCCAGAGTATGATCAACCATGTGAACGGGAGACGTGTTCAAATATGTCTCAGTTTTCCTCCCCTGGTACTCGGGTGCAACATTCCAGACGCTTTACTAACACTCTCCCCACTTGGAGAGTCAGTCCCTTTAACCTCCTGTTTGGCCCAGTTTGCAATTTCTGTGGAAGATGAACAGGAATAGCGAGAACCAATGAGAGGCTAGCTGGAGGTGTCTGGATGGGCAAATTTAACTCTCATTTCCCACCAGGAAGAGGAATTAACCAAAGGTTCAGCATGCCGTGCCGGAACCAGATTAGGGCCTGAAGCCATCCTGCGGTGTTGCGGCCAGCTCAAAAGAAAGCGAGTTGAAGAAAGGAGCTCAGGGGCACTGTAATTCACAAACCTGCAGAGTTATAAATGAGAGCTATCGTCCAAAAATAGACTGAAGTAAGGCTGCCAAGAGGACTTGAAAGCGGGGCAGAATTGCAGGAAACCGATTTCAGGAGGTAGACTGGAATTGCATTGAAAGCATAGGAAAAGAGGCAGAACGTCCACAATGATGCACTTGGCCAAAAAGGGCGTATGCGTTTTTTCCTGAATATATTCAGGAAAAAAAGGATACGCCCTTTTTGGCCAACCAAGCAAGCTTGCAAAGAAATCTGCACTACAATGAAGTCTCACTTCCCCCCCTGTCAAAAGGGCCATCTGAAAAAAGTGTAAAATCCAGAAAGGCAACAGGCCATTGAGAACTGGGAGCCTTGTTATGCTGATGGGCGGGATGTAAATTGCCAACAGACACTCAGGAGAAGTGTATGGTGTTTCCTGAAACATCTAAAAAACAAAGCAACAGAGCCTAGGGCACTTCCACTTATGGTCCTATAGCTTAGGGAAATTAAAATCAAAAAGACACAGCCACCCCAAAGTTTGGGATGCCTCTGTTTACAAGAACCTCGTTTACCGTACAACTTCAATATCACAGAAAGTGAAAAATGGATAAAGAAGTTGTGGTATTTACTTACAAAGCAATATCACTCAGCAATGAAATCTGTGTCATCAGGCCCTTAGCAGCACAATGAGTGGATTCAGGTATGATGATTCTAACTGAAATAAGTCACACAGAAAAAGAAACATCATAAGATATCAGTAATACACGGAATGTAAACTTGGCTACACAGGAACTGAATTACAGAACAGAACAGGGTCTCAAATTTAGAAAACCAACTTATGCTTGCTTAAGGGTAAAGGTGAGTTGGGGTGCTGCATAAAACCAGAGATTGAAATGAGCACAGATAAAGTTCCTTAAGCCAAATATGGAATAGACAAGAGCTACTCCTTGCTCAACGAAATGGACTCAACACCCCATATTAAACGCCTAAGAATGTACCTGACTTGTAAGTATCTTAAAACCTATGGATTGCTATGTCTCCGAAAGAGAATCAAGCATTTGTACAGGGGCATAAACGCAGCAGTGATAGGATTGGAGAGGTTCAGTGAGCAAATGAAGACCCTTTGAAGTCATATTGCATGGTACCCATTCCACGGGTTTCAACTCTCCAGGTTTAAGGTATTCTTCCTTCAGCTAAAACATGCATGTGGAACCTAGAGTATGATCAACCATGTGATCGGGAGACGTGTTCAAATATGTCTCAGTTTTCGTACCCTGGTACTCGGGTGCAACATTCCAGACGCTTTACTAACACTCTCCCTACTTGGAGAGTCAGTGCCTTTAACCTCCTGTTTGGCCCAGTTTGCAATTTCTGCGGAAGATGAACAGGAATAACGAGAACCAATGAGAGACTAGCTGGAGGTGTCTGGACGGGAAAATTTAACTCTCATTTCCCACCAGGAAGAGGAATTAACCAAAGGTTCAGCGTGCCGTGCCGGAACCAGATTAGGGCCTGAAGCCATCCTGCGGTGTTGCGGCCAGCTCAAAAGAAAGCGAGTTGAAGAAAGGAGCTCAGGGGCACTGTAATTCACAAACCTGCAGAGTTATAAATGACAGCTATCGTCCAAAAATACACTGAAGTAAGGCTGCCAAGAGGACTTGAAAGCGGGGCAGAATTGCAGGAAACCGATTTCAGGAGGTAGACTGGAATTGCATTGAAAGCATAGGAAAAGAGGCCGAACGTCCACAATGATGCACTTGGCCAAAAAGGGCGTATGCGTTTTTTCCTGAATATATTCAGGAAAAAACGCATACGCCCTTTTTGGCCAACCAAGCAAGCTTGCAAAGGAAATCTGCACTACAATGAAGTCTCACTTCCCCCCGGTCAAAAGGGCCATCTGAGAAAAGTGTAAAATCCAGAAAGGCAACAGGCCATTGAGAACTGGGAGCCTTGTTATGCTGATGGGCGGGATGTAAATTGCCAACAACCACTCGGGAGAAGTGTATGGTGTTTCCTGAAACATCTAAAAAACAAAGCAACAGAGCCTAGGGCACTTCCACTTATGGTCCTATAGCTTAGGGAAATTAAAATCAAAAAGACACAGCCACCCCAAAGTTTGGAACGGCTCTGTTTACAAGAACCTCGTTTACAGTACAAGTTCAACATCGCAGAAAGTGAAAAATGGATAAAGAACTTGTGGTACTTACGTACAATGCAGTATCACTCAGCAATGAAATCTATGTCATCAGGCCCGTAGCAGCATAATGAGTATATTCAGGTACGATGATTCTAACTGAAATAAGTCACACAGAAATAGAAACATCATATGATATCACTAATACACGGAATGTAAACTTGGCTACACAGGAACTGAATTCCAAAGCAGAACAGGTTCTCAAATTTAGAAAACCAACTTATGCTTGCTTAAGGGTAAAGGTGAGTTGGGTTGCTGCATAAAACCAGAGATTGAAATGAGCACAGATAAAGTTCCTTAAGCCAAATATGGAATAGACAAGAGCTACTCCTTGCTCAACGAAATGGACTCAACACCGCATATTAAACGCCTAAGAATGTACCTGACTAGTAAGTATCTTAAAACCTATGGATTGCTATGTCTCCGAAAGAGAATCAAGCATGTGTACAGGGGCATAAACGCAGCAGTGATAGGATTGGAGAGGTTCGGTGAGCAAATGAAGACCCTTTGAAGTCATATTGCATGGTACCCATTCCACAGGTTTCAACTACCCAGGTTTAAGGTATTCTTCCTTCAGCTAAAACATGCATGTGGAACCCAGAGTATGATCAACCATGTGATCGGGAGACGTGTTCAAATATGTCTCAGTTTTCCTCCCCTGGTACTCGGGTGCAACATTCCAGACGCTTTACTAACACTCTCCCCACTTGGAGAGTCAGCGCCTTTAACCTCCTGTTTGGCACACTTTGCAATTTCTGCAGAAGATGAACAGGAATAGCGAGAACCAATGAGAGGCTAGCTGGAGGTGTCTGGACGGGCAAATTTAACTCTCATTTCCCAACAGGAAGAGGAAATAACCAAAGGCTCAGCGTGCCGTACCGGAACCAGATTAGGGCCTGAAGCCATCCTGCGGTGTTGCGGCCAGCTCAAAAGAAACCGAGTTGAAGAAAGGAGCTCAGGGGCACTGTAATTCACAAACCTGCAGAGTTATAAATGACAGCTATCGTCCAAAAATAGACTGAAGTAAGGCTGCCAAGAGGACTTGAAAGCGGGGCAGAATTGCAGGAAACCGATTTCAGGAGGTAGACTGGAATTGCATTGAAAGCATAGGAAAAGAGGCAGAACGTCCACAATGATGCACTTGGCCAAAAAGGGCGTATGCGTTTTTTCCTGAATATATTCAGGAAAAAACGCATACGCCCTTTTTGGCCAACCAAGCAAGCTTGCAAAGGAAATCTGCACTACAATGAAGTCTCACTTCCCCCCGGTCAAAAGGGCCATCTGAAAAAAGTGTAAAATCCAGAAAGGCAGGACAGGCCATGGAGAACTGGGAGCCTTGTTATGCTGATGGGCGGGATGTAAATTGCCAACAACCACTCGGGAGAAGTGTATGGTGTTTCCTGAAACATCTAAAAAACAAAGCAACAGAACCTAGGGCACTTCCACTTATGGTCCTATAGCTTAGGGAAATTAAAATCAAAAAGACACAGCCACCCCAAAGTTTGGAACGGCTCTGTTTACAAGAACCTCGTTTACAGTACAAGTTCAACATCGCAGAAAGTGAAAAATGGATAAAGAAGTTGTGGTATTTACTTACAAAGCAATATCACTCAGCAATGAAATCTGTGTCATCAGGACCTTAGCAGCACAATGAGTGGATTCAGGTATGATGATTCTAACTGAAATAAGTCACACAGAAAAAGAAACATCATAAGATATCAGTAATACACGGAATGGAAACTTGGCTACACAGGAACTGAATTACAGAACAGAACAGGGTCTCAAATTTAGAAAACCAACTTATTCTTGCTTAAGGGGAAAGGTGAGTTGGGGTGCTGCATAAAACCAGAGATTGAAATGAGCACAGATAAAGTTCCTTAAGCCAAATATGGAATAGACAAGAGCTACTCCTTGCTCAACGAAATGGACTCAACACCCCATATTAAACGCCTAAGAACGTACCTGACTAGTAAGTATCTTAAAACCTATGGATTGCTATGTCTCCGAAAGAGAATCAAGCATGTGTACAGGGACATAAACGCAGCAGTGATAGGATTGGAGAGGTTCGGTGAGCAAATGAAGACCCTTTGAAGTCATATTGCATGGTACCCATTCCACGGGTTTCAACTACCCAGATTTAAGGTATTCTTCCTTCAGCTAAAACATGCATGTGGAACCCAAGTATGATCAACCATGTGAACGGGAGACGTGTTCAAATATGTCTCAGTTTTCCTCCCCTGGTACTCGGGTGCAACATTCCAGACGCTTTACTAACACTCTCCCCACTTGGAGAGTCAGTCCCTTTAACCTCCTGTTTGGCCCAGTTTGCAATTTCTGCGGAAGATGAACAGGAATAGCGAGAACCAATGAGAGGCTAGCTGGAGGTGTCTGGACGGGCAAATTTAACTCTCATTTCCCACCAGGAAGAGGAATTAACCAAAGGCTCAGCATGCCGGGCCGGAACCAGATTAGGGCCTGAAGCCATCCTGCGGTGTTGCGGCCAGCTCACAAGAAAGCGAGTTGAAGAAAGGAGCTCAGGGACACTGTAATTCACAAACCTGCAGAGTTATAAATGACAGCTATCGTCCAAAAATAGACTGAAGTAAGGCTGCCAAGAGGACTTGAAAGCGGGGCAGAATTGCAGGAAACCGATTTCAGGAGGTAGACTGGAATTGCATTGAAAGCATAGGAAAAGAGGCAGAACGTCCACAATGATGCACTTGGCCAAAAAGGGCGTATGCGTTTTTTCCTGAATATATTCAGGAAAAAACGCATACGCCCTTTTTGACCAACCAAGCAAGCTTGCAAAGGAAATCTGCACTACAATGAAGTCTCACTTCCCCCCGGTCAAAAGGGCCATCTGAAAAAAGTGTAAAATCCAGAAAGGCAGGACAGGCCATGGAGAACTGGGAGCCTTGTTATGCTGATGGGCGGGATGTAAATTGCCAACAGACACTAGGAAGAAGTGTATGGTGTTTCCTGAAACATCTAAAAAACAAAGCAACAGAGCCTAGGGCACTTCCACTTATGGTCCTATAGCGTAGGGAAATTAAAATCAAAAAGACACAGCCACCCCAAAGTTTGGAACGGCTCTGTTTACAAGAACCTCGTTTACAGTACGAGTTCAACATCGCAGAAAATGAAAAATGGATAAAGCACTTGTGGTACTTATGTACAATGCAGTATCACTCAGTAATGAAATCTATGTCATCAGGCCCGTAGCAGCATAATGAGTAGATTCAGGTACGATGATTCTAACTGAAATAAGTCACACAGAAAAAGAAACATCATAAGATATCACTAATACACGGAATGTAAACTTGGCTACACAGGAACTGAATTCCAAAACAGAACAGGTTCTCAAATTTAGAAAATCAACTTATGCTTGCTTAAGGGGAAAGGTGAGTTGGGTTGCTGCATAAAACCAGAGATTGAAATGAGCACAGATAAACTTCCTTAAGCCAAATATGGAATAGACAAGAGCTACTCCTTGCTCAACGAAATGGACTCAACACCGCATATTAAACGCCTAAGAATGTACCTGACTAGTAAGTATCTTAAAACCTATGGATTGCTATGTCTCCGAAAGAGAATCAAGCATGTGTACAGGGACATAAACGCAGCAGTGATAGGATTGGAGAGGTTCGGTGAGCAAATGAAGACCCTTTGAAGTCATATTGCATGGTACCCATTCCACGGGTTTCAACTACCCAGATTTAAGGTATTCTTCCTTCAGCTAAAACATGCATGTGGAACCCAAGTATGATCAACCATGTGAACGGGAGACGTGTTCAAATATGTCTCAGTTTTCCTCCCCTGGTACTCGGGTGCAACATTCCAGACGCTTTACTAACACTCTCCCCACTTGGAGAGTCAGTCCCTTTAACCTCCTGTTTGGCCCAGTTTGCAATTTCTGCGGAAGATGAACAGGAATAGCGAGAACCAATGAGAGGCTAGCTGGAGGTGTCTGGACGGGCAAATTTAACTCTCATTTCCCACCAGGAAGAGGAATTAACCAAAGGCTCAGCATGCCGGGCCGGAACCAGATTAGGGCCTGAAGCCATCCTGCGGTGTTGCGGCCAGCTCACAAGAAAGCGAGTTGAAGAAAGGAGCTCAGGGACACTGTAATTCACAAACCTGCAGAGTTATAAATGACAGCTATCGTCCAAAAATAGACTGAAGTAAGGCTGCCAAGAGGACTTGAAAGCGGGGCAGAATTGCAGGAAACCGATTTCAGGAGGTAGACTGGAATTGCATTGAAAGCATAGGAAAAGAGGCAGAACGTCCACAATGATGCACTTGGCCAAAAAGGGCATATGCGTTTTTTCCTGAATATATTCAGGAAAAAACGCATACGCCCTTTTTGACCAACCAAGCAAGCTTGCAAAGGAAATCTGCACTACAATGAAGTCTCACTTCCCCCCGGTCAAAAGGGCCATCTGAAAAAAGTGTAAAATCCAGAAAGGCAGGACAGGCCATGGAGAACTGGGAGCCTTGTTATGCTGATGGTCGGGATGTAAATTGCCAACAGACACTAGGAAGAAGTGTATGGTGTTTCCTGAAACATCTAAAAAACAAAGCAACAGAGCCTAGGGCACTTCCACTTATGGTCCTATAGCGTAGGGAAATTAAAATCAAAAAGACACAGCCACCCCAAAGTTTGGAACGGCTCTGTTTACAAGAACCTCGTTTACAGTACGAGTTCAACATCGCAGAAAATGAAAAATGGATAAAGCACTTGTGGTACTTATGTACAATGCAGTATCACTCAGCAATGAAATCTATGTCATCAGGCCCGTAGCAGCATAATGAGTAGATTCAGGTACGATGATTCTAACTGAAATAAGTCACACAGAAAAAGAAACATCATAAGATATCACTAATACACGGAATGTAAACTTGGCTACACAGGAACTGAATTCCAAAACAGAACAGGTTCTCAAATTTAGAAAATCAACTTATGCTTGCTTAAGGGGAAAGGTGAGTTGGGTTGCTGCATAAAACCAGAGATTGAAATGAGCACAGATAAAGTTCCTTAAGCCAAATATGGAATAGACAAGAGCTACTCCTTGCTCAACGAAATGGACTCAACACCGCATATTAAACGCCTAAGAATGTACCTGACTAGTAAGTATCTTAAAACCTATGGATTGCTATGTCTCCGAAAGAGAATCAAGCATGTGTACAGGGGCATAAACGCAGCAGTGATAGGATTGGAGAGGTTCGGTGAGCAAATGAAGACCCTTTGAAGTCATATTGCATGGTACCCATTCCACGGGTTTCAACTACCCAGGTTTTAGGTATTCTTCCTTCAGCTAAAACATGCATGTGGAACCCAGAGTATGATCAACCATGTGATCGGGAGACGTGTTCAAATATATCTCAGTTTTCTTCCCCTGGTACTCGGGTGCAACATTCCAGACGCTTTACCAACACTCTCCCCACTTGGAGAGTCAGCGCCTTTAACCTCCTGTTTGGCACAGTTTGCAATGTCTGCGGAAGATGAACAGGAATAGCGAGAACCAATGAGAGACTAGCTGGAGGTGTCTGGACGGGCAAATTTAACTCTCATTTCCCACCAGGAAGAGGAATTAACCAAAGGCTCAGCGTGCCGTGCCGGAACCAGATTAGGGCCTGAAGCCATCCTGCGGTGTTGCGGCCAGCTCACAAGAAAGCGAGTTGAAGAAAGGAGCTCAGGGGCACTGTAATTCACAAACCTGCAGAGTTATAAATGACAGCTATCGTCCAAAAATATACTGAAGTAAGGCTGCCAAGAGGACTTGAAAGCGGGGCAGAATTGCAGGAAACCGATTTCAGGAGGTAGACTGGAATTGCATTGAAAGCATAGGAAAAGAGGCAGAACGTCCACAATGATGCACTTGGCCAAAAAGGGCGTATGCGTTTTTTCCTGAATATATTCAGGAAAAAACGCATACGCCCTTTTTGGCCAACCAAGCAAGCTTGCAAAGGAAATCTGCACTACAATGAAGTCTCACTTCCCCCCGGTCAAAAGGGCCATCTGAAAAAAGTGTAAAATCCAGAAAGGCAGGACAGGCCATGGAGAACTGGGAGCCTTGTTATGCTGATGGGCGGGATGTAAATTGCCAACAACCACTCGGGAGAAGTGTATGGTGTTTCCTGAAACATCTAAAAAACAAAGCAACAGAACCTAGGGCACTTCCACTTATGGTCCTATAGCTTAGGGAAATTAAAATCAAAAAGACACAGCCACCCCAAAGTTTGGAACGGCTCTGTTTACAAGAACCTCGTTTACAGTACAAGTTCAACATCGCAGAAAGTGAAAAATGGATAAAGAAGTTGTGGTATTTACTTACAAAGCAATATCACTCAGCAATGAAATCTGTGTCATCAGGACCTTAGCAGCACAATGAGTGGATTCAGGTATGATGATTCTAACTGAAGTAAGTCACACAGAAAAAGAAACATCATAAGATATCAGTAATACACGGAATGGAAACTTGGCTACACAGGAACTGAATTACAGAACAGAACAGGGTCTCAAATTTAGAAAACCAACTTATTCTTGCTTAAGGGGAAAGGTGAGTTGGGGTGCTGCATAAAACCAGAGATTGAAATGAGCACAGATAAAGTTCCTTAAGCCAAATATGGAATAGACAAGAGCTACTCCTTGCTCAACGAAATGGACTCAACACCCCATATTAAACGACTAAGAACGTACCTGACTAGTAAGTATCTTAAAACCTATGGATTGCTATGTCTCCGAAAGAGAATCAAGCATGTGTACAGGGACATAAACGCAGCAGTGATAGGATTGGAGAGGTTCGGTGAGCAAATGAAGACCCTTTGAAGTCATATTGCATGGTACCCATTCCACGGGTTTCAACTACCCAGATTTAAGGTATTCTTCCTTCAGCTAAAACATGCATGTGGAACCCAAGTATGATCAACCATGTGATCAGGAGACGTGTTCAAATATGTCTCAGTTTTCCTCCCCTGGTACTCGGGTGCAACATTCCAGACGCTTTACTAACACTCTCCCCACTTGGAGAGTCAGTCCCTTTAACCTCCTGTTTGGCCCAGTTTGCAATTTCTGCGGAAGATGAACAGGAATAGCGAGAACCAATGAGAGGCTAGCTGGAGGTGTCTGGACGGGCAAATTTAACTCTCATTTCCCACCAGGAAGAGGAATTAACCAAAGGCTCAGCATGCCGGGCCGGAACCAGATTAGGGCCTGAAGCCATCCTGCGGTGTTGCGGCCAGCTCACAAGAAAGCGAGTTGAAGAAAGGAGCTCAGGGACACTGTAATTCACAAACCTGCAGAGTTATAAATGACAGCTATCGTCCAAAAATAGACTGAAGTAAGGCTGCCAAGAGGACTTGAAAGCGGGGCAGAATTGCAGGAAACCGATTTCAGGAGGTAGACTGGAATTGCATTGAAAGCATAGGAAAAGAGGCAGAACGTCCACAATGATGCACTTGGCCAAAAAGGGCGTATGCGTTTTTTCCTGAATATATTCAGGAAAACACGCATACGCCCTTTTTGGCCAACCAAGCAAGCTTGCAAAGGAAATCTGCACTACAATGAAGTCTCACTTCCCCCCGGTCAAAAGGGCCATCTGAAAAAAGTGTAAAATCCAGAAAGGCAGGACAGGCCATGGAGAACTGGGAGCCTTGTTATGCTGATGGTCGGGATGTAAATTGCCAACAGACACTAGGAAGAAGTGTATGGTGTTTCCTGAAACATCTAAAAAACAAAGCAACAGAGCCTAGGGCACTTCCACTTATGGTCCTATAGCGTAGGGAAATTAAAATCAAAAAGACACAGCCACCCCAAAGTTTGGAACGGCTCTGTTTACAAGAACCTCGTTTACAGTACGAGTTCAACATCGCAGAAAATGAAAAATGGATAAAGCACTTGTGGTACTTATGTACAATGCAGTATCACTCAGCAATGAAATCTATGTCATCAGGCCCGTAGCAGCATAATGAGTAGATTCAGGTACGATGATTCTAACTGAAATAAGTCACACAGAAAAAGAAACATCATAAGATATCACTAATACACGGAATGTAAACTTGGCTACACAGGAACTGAATTCCAAAACAGAACAGGTTCTCAAATTTAGAAAATCAACTTATGCTTGCTTAAGGGGAAAGGTGAGTTGGGTTGCTGCATAAAACCAGAGATTGAAATGAGCACAGATAAACTTCCTTAAGCCAAATATGGAATAGACAAGAGCTACTCCTTGCTCAACGAAATGGACTCAACACCGCATATTAAACGCCTAAGAATGTACCTGACTAGTAAGTATCTTAAAACCTATGGATTGCTATGTCTCCGAAAGAGAATCAAGCATCTGTACAGGGGCATAAACGCAGCAGTGATAGGATTGGAGAGGTTCGGTGAGCAAATGAAGACCCTTTGAAGTCATATTGCATGGTACCCATTCCACGGGTTTCAACTACCCAGGTTTTAGGTATTCTTCCTTCAGCTAAAACATGCATGTGGAACCCAGAGTATGATCAACCATGTGATCGGGAGACGTGTTCAAATATATCTCAGTTTTCTTCCCCTGGTACTCGGGTGCAACATTCCAGACGCTTTACCAACACTCTCCCCACTTGGAGAGTCAGCGCCTTTAACCTCCTGTTTGGCACAGTTTGCAATGTCTGCGGAAGATGAACAGGAATAGCGAGAACCAATGAGAGACTAGCTGGAGGTGTCTGGACGGGCAAATTTAACTCTCATTTCCCACCAGGAAGAGGAATTAACCAAAGGCTCAGCGTGCCGTGCCGGAACCAGATTAGGGCCTGAAGCCATCCTGCGGTGTTGCGGCCAGGTCACAAGAAAGCGAGTTGAAGAAAGGAGCTCAGGGGCACTGTAATTCACAAACCTGCAGAGTTATAAATGACAGCTATCGTCCAAAAATAGACTGAAGTAAGGCTGCCAAGAGGACTTGAAAGCGGGGCAGAATTGCAGGAAACCGATTTCAGGAGGTAGACTGGAATTGCATTGAAAGCATAGGAAAAGAGGCAGAACGTCCACAATGATGCACTTGGCCAAAAAGGGTGTATGCGTTTTTTCCTGAATATATTCAGGAAAAAACGCATACGCCCTTTTTGGCCAACCAAGCAAGCTTGCATAGGAAATCTGCACTACAATGAAGTCTCACTTCCCCCCGGTCAAAAGGGCCATCTGAAAAAAGTGTAAAATCCAGAAAGGCAGGACAGGCCATGGAGAACTGGGAGCCTTGTTATGCTGATGGTCGGGATGTAAATTGCCAACAGACACTAGGAAGAAGTGTATGGTGTTTCCTGAAACATCTAAAAAACAAAGCAACAGAGCCTAGGGCACTTCCACTTATGGTCCTATAGCGTAGGGAAATTAAAATCAAAAAGACACAGCCACCCCAAAGTTTGGAACGGCTCTGTTTACAAGAACCTCGTTTACAGTACGAGTTCAACATCGCAGAAAATGAAAAATGGATAAAGCACTTGTGGTACTTATGTACAATGCAGTATCACTCAGCAATGAAATCTATGTCATCAGGCCCGTAGCAGCATAATGAGTAGATTCAGGTACGATGATTCTAACTGAAATAAGTCACACAGAAAAAGAAACATCATAAGATATCACTAATACACGGAATGTAAACTTGGCTACACAGGAACTGAATTCCAAAACAGAACAGGTTCTCAAATTTAGAAAATCAACTTATGCTTGCTTAAGGGGAAAGGTGAGTTGGGTTGCTGCATAAAACCAGAGATTGAAATGAGCACAGATAAAGTTCCTTAAGCCAAATATGGAATAGACAAGAGCTACTCCTTGCTCAACGAAATGGACTCAACACCGCATATTAAACGCCTAAGAATGTACCTGACTAGTAAGTATCTTAAAACCTATGGATTGCTATGTCTCCGAAAGAGAATCAAGCATGTGTACAGGGGCATAAACGCAGCAGTGATAGGATTGGAGAGGTTCGGTGAGCAAATGAAGACCCTTTGAAGTCATATTGCATGGTACCCATTCCACGGGTTTCAACTACCCAGGTTTTAGGTATTCTTCCTTCAGCTAAAACATGCATGTGGAACCCAGAGTATGATCAACCATGTGATCGGGAGACGTGTTCAAATATATCTCAGTTTTCTTCCCCTGGTACTCGGGTGCAACATTCCAGACGCTTTACCAACACTCTCCCCACTTGGAGAGTCAGCGCCTTTAACCTCCTGTTTGGCACAGTTTGCAATGTCTGCGGAAGATGAACAGGAATAGCGAGAACCAATGAGAGACTAGCTGGAGGTGTCTGGACGGGCAAATTTAACTCTCATTTCCCACCAGGAAGAGGAATTAACCAAAGGCTCAGCGTGCCGTGCCGGAACCAGATTAGGGCCTGAAGCCATCCTGCGGTGTTGCGGCCAGCTCACAAGAAAGCGAGTTGAAGAAAGGAGCTCAGGGGCACTGTAATTCACAAACCTGCAGAGTTATAAATGACAGCTATCGTCCAAAAATATACTGAAGTAAGGCTGCCAAGAGGACTTGAAAGCGGGGCAGAATTGCAGGAAACCGATTTCAGGAGGTAGACTGGAATTGCATTGAAAGCATAGGAAAAGAGGCAGAACGTCCACAATGATGCACTTGGCCAAAAAGGGCGTATGCGTTTTTTCCTGAATATATTCAGGAAAAAACGCATACGCCCTTTTTGGCCAACCAAGCAAGCTTGCAAAGGAAATCTGCACTACAATGAAGTCTCACTTCCCCCCGGTCAAAAGGGCCATCTGAAAAAAGTGTAAAATCCAGAAAGGCAGGACAGGCCATGGAGAACTGGGAGCCTTGTTATGCTGATGGGCGGGATGTAAATTGCCAACAACCACTCGGGAGAAGTGTATGGTGTTTCCTGAAACATCTAAAAAACAAAGCAACAGAACCTAGGGCACTTCCACTTATGGTCCTATAGCTTAGGGAAATTAAAATCAAAAAGACACAGCCACCCCAAAGTTTGGAACGGCTCTGTTTACAAGAACCTCGTTTACAGTACAAGTTCAACATCGCAGAAAGTGAAAAATGGATAAAGAAGTTGTGGTATTTACTTACAAAGCAATATCACTCAGCAATGAAATCTGTGTCATCAGGACCTTAGCAGCACAATGAGTGGATTCAGGTATGATGATTCTAACTGAAGTAAGTCACACAGAAAAAGAAACATCATAAGATATCAGTAATACACGGAATGGAAACTTGGCTACACAGGAACTGAATTACAGAACAGAACAGGGTCTCAAATTTAGAAAACCAACTTATTCTTGCTTAAGGGGAAAGGTGAGTTGGGGTGCTGCATAAAACCAGAGATTGAAATGAGCACAGATAAAGTTCCTTAAGCCAAATATGGAATAGACAAGAGCTACTCCTTGCTCAACGAAATGGACTCAACACCCCATATTAAACGACTAAGAACGTACCTGACTAGTAAGTATCTTAAAACCTATGGATTGCTATGTCTCCGAAAGAGAATCAAGCATGTGTACAGGGACATAAACGCAGCAGTGATAGGATTGGAGAGGTTCGGTGAGCAAATGAAGACCCTTTGAAGTCATATTGCATGGTACCCATTCCACGGGTTTCAACTACCCAGATTTAAGGTATTCTTCCTTCAGCTAAAACATGCATGTGGAACCCAAGTATGATCAACCATGTGATCAGGAGACGTGTTCAAATATGTCTCAGTTTTCCTCCCCTGGTACTCGGGTGCAACATTCCAGACGCTTTACTAACACTCTCCCCACTTGGAGAGTCAGTCCCTTTAACCTCCTGTTTGGCCCAGTTTGCAATTTCTGCGGAAGATGAACAGGAATAGCGAGAACCAATGAGAGGCTAGCTGGAGGTGTCTGGACGGGCAAATTTAACTCTCATTTCCCACCAGGAAGAGGAATTAACCAAAGGCTCAGCATGCCGGGCCGGAACCAGATTAGGGCCTGAAGCCATCCTGCGGTGTTGCGGCCAGCTCACAAGAAAGCGAGTTGAAGAAAGGAGCTCAGGGACACTGTAATTCACAAACCTGCAGAGTTATAAATGACAGCTATCGTCCAAAAATAGACTGAAGTAAGGCTGCCAAGAGGACTTGAAAGCGGGGCAGAATTGCAGGAAACCGATTTCAGGAGGTAGACTGGAATTGCATTGAAAGCATAGGAAAAGAGGCAGAACGTCCACAATGATGCACTTGGCCAAAAAGGGCGTATGCGTTTTTTCCTGAATATATTCAGGAAAACACGCATACGCCCTTTTTGGCCAACCAAGCAAGCTTGCAAAGGAAATCTGCACTACAATGAAGTCTCACTTCCCCCCGGTCAAAAGGGCCATCTGAAAAAAGTGTAAAATCCAGAAAGGCAGGACAGGCCATGGAGAACTGGGAGCCTTGTTATGCTGATGGTCGGGATGTAAATTGCCAACAGACACTAGGAAGAAGTGTATGGTGTTTCCTGAAACATCTAAAAAACAAAGCAACAGAGCCTAGGGCACTTCCACTTATGGTCCTATAGCGTAGGGAAATTAAAATCAAAAAGACACAGCCACCCCAAAGTTTGGAACGGCTCTGTTTACAAGAACCTCGTTTACAGTACGAGTTCAACATCGCAGAAAATGAAAAATGGATAAAGCACTTGTGGTACTTATGTACAATGCAGTATCACTCAGCAATGAAATCTATGTCATCAGGCCCGTAGCAGCATAATGAGTAGATTCAGGTACGATGATTCTAACTGAAATAAGTCACACAGAAAAAGAAACATCATAAGATATCACTAATACACGGAATGTAAACTTGGCTACACAGGAACTGAATTCCAAAACAGAACAGGTTCTCAAATTTAGAAAATCAACTTATGCTTGCTTAAGGGGAAAGGTGAGTTGGGTTGCTGCATAAAACCAGAGATTGAAATGAGCACAGATAAACTTCCTTAAGCCAAATATGGAATAGACAAGAGCTACTCCTTGCTCAACGAAATGGACTCAACACCGCATATTAAACGCCTAAGAATGTACCTGACTAGTAAGTATCTTAAAACCTATGGATTGCTATGTCTCCGAAAGAGAATCAAGCATCTGTACAGGGGCATAAACGCAGCAGTGATAGGATTGGAGAGGTTCGGTGAGCAAATGAAGACCCTTTGAAGTCATATTGCATGGTACCCATTCCACGGGTTTCAACTACCCAGGTTTTAGGTATTCTTCCTTCAGCTAAAACATGCATGTGGAACCCAGAGTATGATCAACCATGTGATCGGGAGACGTGTTCAAATATATCTCAGTTTTCTTCCCCTGGTACTCGGGTGCAACATTCCAGACGCTTTACCAACACTCTCCCCACTTGGAGAGTCAGCGCCTTTAACCTCCTGTTTGGCACAGTTTGCAATGTCTGCGGAAGATGAACAGGAATAGCGAGAACCAATGAGAGACTAGCTGGAGGTGTCTGGACGGGCAAATTTAACTCTCATTTCCCACCAGGAAGAGGAATTAACCAAAGGCTCAGCGTGCCGTGCCGGAACCAGATTAGGGCCTGAAGCCATCCTGCGGTGTTGCGGCCAGGTCACAAGAAAGCGAGTTGAAGAAAGGAGCTCAGGGGCACTGTAATTCACAAACCTGCAGAGTTATAAATGACAGCTATCGTCCAAAAATAGACTGAAGTAAGGCTGCCAAGAGGACTTGAAAGCGGGGCAGAATTGCAGGAAACCGATTTCAGGAGGTAGACTGGAATTGCATTGAAAGCATAGGAAAAGAGGCAGAACGTCCACAATGATGCACTTGGCCAAAAAGGGTGTATGCGTTTTTTCCTGAATATATTCAGGAAAAAACGCATACGCCCTTTTTGGCCAACCAAGCAAGCTTGCATAGGAAATCTGCACTACAATGAAGTCTCACTTCCCCCCGGTCAAAAGGGCCATCTGAAAAAAGTGTAAAATCCAGAAAGGCAGGACAGGCCATGGAGAACTGGGAGCCTTGTTATGCTGATGGGCGGGATGTAAATTGCCAACAACCACTCGGGAGAAGTGTATGGTGTTTCCTGAAACATCTAAAAAACAAAGCAACAGAACCTAGGGCACTTCCACTTATGGTCCTATAGCTTAGGGAAATTAAAATCAAAAAGACACAGCCACCCCAAAGTTTGGAACGGCTCTGTTTACAAGAACCTCGTTTACAGTACAAGTTCAACATCGCAGAAAGTGAAAAATGGATAAAGAACTTGTGGTATTTACTTACAACGCAGTATCACTCAGCAATGAAATCTATGTCATCAGGCCCGTAGCAGCATAATGAGTGGATTCAGGTACGATGATTCTAACTGAAATAAGTCACACAGAAAAAGAAACATCATAAGATATCACTAATACACGGAATGTAAACTTGGGTACACAGGAACTGCATTCCAAAACAGAACAGGGTCTCAAATTTAGAAAACCAACTTATGCTTGCTTAAGGGTAAAGGTGAGTTGGGGTGCTGCATAAAACCAGAGATTGAAATGAGCACAGATAAAGTTCCTTAAGTCAAATATGGAATAGACAAGACCTACTACTTGCTCAACGAAATGGACTCAACACCGCATATTAAACGCCTAAGAATGTACCTGACTAGTAAGTATCTTAAAACCTATGGATTGCTATGTCTCCGAAAGAGAATCAAGCATGTGTACAGGGGCATAAACGCAGCAGTGATAGGATTGGAGAGGTTCGGTGAGCAAATGAAGACCCTTTGAAGTCATATTGCATGGTACCCATTCCACGGGTTTCAACTACCCAGGTTTAAGGTATTCTTCCTTCAGCTAAAACATGCATGTGGAACCTAGAGTATGATCAACCATGTGATCGGGAGACGTGTTCAAATATGTCTCAGTTTTCGTACCCTGGTACTCGGGTGCAACATTCCAGACGCTTTACTAACACTCTCCCGACTTGGAGAGTCAGTGTCTTTAACCTCCTGTTTGGCCCAGTTTGCAATTTCTGCGGAAGATGAACAGGAATAGCGAGAACCAATGAGAGACTAGCTGGAGGTGTCTGGACGGGCAAATTTAACTCTCATTTCCCACCAGGAAGAGGAATTAACCAAAGGCTCAGCGTGCCGTGCCGGAACCAGATTAGGGCCTGAAGCCATCCTGCGGTGTTGCGGCCAGCTCACAAGAAAGCGAGTTGAAGAAAGGAGCTCAGGGGCACTGTAATTCACAAACCTGCAGAGTTATAAATGACAGCTATCGTCCAAAAATAGACTGAAGTAAGGCTGCCAAGAGGACTTGAAAGCGGGGCAGAATTGCAGGAAACCGATTTCAGGAGGTAGACTGGAATTGCATTGAAAGCATAGGAAAAGAGGCAGAACGTCCACAATGATGCACTTGGCCAAAAAGGGCGTATGCGTTTTTTCCTGAATATATTCAGGAAAAAACGCATACGCCCTTTTTGGCCAACCAAGCAAGCTTGCAAAGGAAATCTGCACTACAATGAAGTCTCACTTCCCCCCGGTCAAAAGGGCCATCTGAAAAAAGTGTAAAATCCAGAAAGGCAGGACAGGCCATGGAGAACTGGGAGCCTTGTTATGCTGATGGGCGGGATGTAAATTGCCAACAACCACTAGGGAGAAGTGTATGGTGTTTCCTGAAACATCTAAAAAACAAAGCAACAGAGCCTAGGGCACTGCCACTTATGGTCCTATAGCTTAGGGAAATTAAAATAAAAAAGACACAGCCACCCCAAAGTTTGGGACGCCTCTGTTTACAAGAACCTCGTTTACCGTACAAGTTCAATATCACAGAAAGTGAAAAATGGATAAAGAACTTGTGGTACTTACGTACAATGCAGTATCACTCAGCAATGAAATCTATGTCATCAGGCCCGTAGCAGCATAATGAGTGGATTCAGGTACGATAATTCTAACTGAAATAAGTCACACAGAAAAAGAAACATCATAAGATATCACTAATACACAGAATGTAAACTTGGCTACACAGGAACTGAATTCCAAAACAGAACAGGGTCTCAAGTTTAGAAAAGCAACTTATGCTTGCTTAAGGTTAAAGGTGAGTTGGGGTGCTGCATAAAACCAGAGATTGAAATGAGCACAGATAAAGTTCCTTAAGCCAAATATGGAATAGACAAGAGCTACTCCTTGCTCAACGAAATGGACTCAACACCCCATATTAAACGCCTAAGAATGTACCTGACTAGTAATTATCTTAAAACCTATGGATTGCTATGTCTCCAAAAGAGAATCAAGCATGTGTACAGGGGCATAAACGCAGTAGTGATAGGATTGGAGAGGTTCGGTGAGCAAATGAAAACCCTTTGAAGTCATATTGCATGGGACCCATTCCACGGGTCTCAACTCTGCAGCTTTAAAGTATTCTTCCTTCAGCTAAAACATGCAGGTGGAACCCAGAGTATGATCAACCGTGTGAACGGGAGACGTGTTCAAATATGTCTCAGTTTTCCTCCCCTGGTACTCGGGTGCAACATTCCAGACGCTTTACTAACACTCTCCCCACTTGGAGAGTCAGCGCCTTTAACCTCCTGTTTGGCCCAGTTTGCAATTTCTGCGGACGATGAACAGGAATAGCGAGAACCAATGAGAGACTAGCTGGAGGTCTCTGGACGGGCAAATTTAACTCTCATTTCCCAACAGGAAGAGGAAATAACCAAAGGCTCAGCGTACCGTACCGGAACCAGATTAGGGCCTGAAGCCATCCTGCGGTGTTGCGGCAAGCTCAAAAGAAACCGAGTTGAAGAAAGGAGCTCAGGGGCACTGTAATTCACAAACCTGCAGAGTTATAAATGACAGCTATCGTCCAAAAATAGACTGAAGTAAGGCTGCCAAGAGGACTTGAAAGCGGGGCAGAATTGCAGGAAACCGATTTCAGGAGGTAGACTGGAATTGCATTGAAAGCATAGGAAAAGAGGCAGAACGTCCACAATGATGCACTTGGCCAAAAAGGGCGTATGCGTTTTTTCCTGAATATATTCAGGAAAAAACGCATACGCCCTTTTTGGCCAACCAAGCAAGCTTGCAAAGGAAATCTGCACTACAATGAAGTCTCACTTCCCCCCGGTCAAAAGGGCCATCTGAAAAAAGTGTAAAATCCAGAAAGGCAGGACAGGCCATGGAGAACTGGGAGCCTTGTTATGCTGATGGGCGGGATGTAAATTGTCAACAACCACTCGGGAGAAGTGTATGGTGTTTCCTGAAACATCTAAAAAACAAAGCAACAGAACCTAGGGCACTTCCACTTATGGTCTTATAGCTTAGGGAAATTAAAATCAAAAAGACACAGCCACCCCAAAGTTTGGAACGGCTCTGTTTACAAGAACCTCGTTTACAGTACAAGTTCAACATCGCAGAAAGTGAAAAATGGATAAAGAAGTTGTGGTATTTACTTACAAAGCAATATCACTCAGCAATGAAATCTGTGTCATCAGGCCCTTAGCAGCACAATGAGTGGATTCAGGTATGATGATTCTAACTGAAATAAGTCACACAGAAAAAGAAACATCATAAGATATCAGTAATACACGGAATGTAAACTTGGCTACACAGGAACTGAATTACAGAACAGAACAGGGTCTCAAATTTAGAAAACCAACTTATGCTTGCTTAAGGGGAAAGGTGAGTTGGGGTGCTGCATAAAACCAGAGATTGAAATGAGCACAGATAAAGTTCCTTAAGCCAAATATGGAATAGACAAGAGCTACTCCTTGCTCAACGAAATGGACTCAACACCGCATATTAAACGGCTAAGAATGTACCTGACTAGTAAGTATCACAAAACCTATAGATTGCTATGTCTCCGAAAGAGAATAAAGCATGTGTACAGGGGCATAAACGCAGCAGTGATAGGATTGGAGAGGTTCGGTGAGCAAATGAAGACCCTTTGAAGTCATATTGCATGGTACTCATTCCACGGGTTTCAACTACCCAGGTTTTAGGTATTCTTCCTTCAGCTAAAACATGCATGTGGAACCCAGAGTATGATCAACCATGTGATCGGGAGACGTGTTCAAATATGTCTCAGTTTTCCTCCCCTGGTACTCGTGTGCAACATTCCAGACGCTTTACTAACACTCTCCCCACTTGGAGAGTCAGCGCCTTTAACCTCCTGTTTGGCACAGTTTGCAATTTCTGCGGAAGATGAACAGGAATAGCGAGAACCAATGAGAGGCTAGCTGGAGGTGTCTGGACGGGCAAATTTAACTCTCATTTCCCACCAGGAGGAGGAAATAAACAAAGGTTCAGCGTGCCGTGCCAGAACCAGCTTAGGGCCTGAAGCCATCCTGCGCTGTTGCGGCCAGGTCACAAGAAAGCGAGTTGAAGAAAGGAGCTCAGGGGCACTGTAATTCACAAACCTGCAGAGTTATAAATGACAGCTATCGTCCAAAAATAGACGGAATTAACGCTGCCAAGAGGACTTGAAAGCGGGGCAGAATTGCAGGAAACCAATTTCAGGAGGTAGACTGGAATTGCATTGAAAGCGTAGGAAAAGAGGCCGAACGTCCACAATGATGCACTTGGCCAAAAAGGGCGTATGCGTTTTTTCCTGAATATATTCAGGAAAAAACGCATACGCCCTTTTTGGCCAACCAAGCAAGCTTGCAAAGGAAATCTGCACTACAATGAAGTCTCACTTCCCCCCGGTCAAAAGGGCCATCTGAAAAAAGCGTAAAATCCAGAAAGGCAGGACAGGCCATGGAGAACTGGGAGCCTTGTTATGCTGATGGGCGGGATGTAAATTGTCAACAACCACTCCGGAGAAGTGTATGGTGTTTCCTGAAACATCTAAAAAACAAAGCAACAGAGCCTAGGGCACTGCCACTTATGGTCCTATAGCTTAGGGAAATTAAAATCAAAAAGACACAGCCACCCCAAAGTTTGGGACGCCTCTGTTTACAAGAACCTCGTTTACAGTACAAGTTCAACATCGCAGAAAGTGAAAAATGGATAAAGAAGTTGTGGTATTTACTTACAAAGCAATATCACTCAGCAATGAAATCTGTGTCATCAGGCCCTTAGCAGAACAATGAGTGGATTCAGGTATGATGATTCTAACTGAAATAAGTCACACAGAAAAAGAAACATCATAAGATATCAGTAATACACGGAATGGAAACTTGGCTACACAGGAACTGAATTACAGAACAGAACAGGGTCTCAAATTTAGAAAAACAACTTATGCTTGCTTAAGGGGAAAGGTGAGTTGGGGTGCTGCATAAAACCAGAGATTGAAATGAGCACAGATAAAGTTCCTTAAGCCAAATATGGAATAGACAAGAGCTACTCCTTGCTCAACGAAATGGACTCAACACCGCATATTAAACGGCTAAGAATGTACCTGACTAGTACGTATCTTAAAACCTATAGATTGCTATGTCTCCGAAAGAGAATAAAGCATGTGTACAGGGGCATAAACGCAGCAGTGATAGGATTGGAGAGGTTCGGTGAGCAAATGAAGACCCTTTGAAGTCATATTGCATGGTACCCATTCCACGGGTTTCAACTACCCAGGTTTTAGGTATTCTTCCTTCAGCTAAAACATGCATGTGGAACCCAGAGTATGATCAACCATGTGATCGGGAGACGTGTTCAAATATGTCTCAGTTTTCCTCCCCTGGTACTCGGGTGCAACATTCCAGACGCTTTACTAACACTCTCCCCACTTGGAGAGTCAGCGCCTTTAACCTCCTGTTTGGCCCAGTTTGCAATTTCTGCGGAAGATGAACAGGAATAGCGAGAACCAATGAGAGGCTAGCTGGAGGTGTCTGGACGGGCAAATTTAACTCTCATTTCCCACCAGGAAGAGGAAATAACCAAAGGATCATCGTGCCGTGCCAGAACCAGGTTAGGGCCTGAAGCCATCCTGCGGTGTTGCGGCCAGGTCACAAGAAAGCGAGTTGAAGAAAGGAGCTCAGGGGCACTGTAATTCACAAACCTGCAGAGTTATAAATGACAGCTATCGTCCAAAAATAGACTGAAGTAAGGCTGCCAAGAGGACTTGAAAGCGGGGCAGAATTGCAGGAAACCGATTTCAGGAGGTAGACTGGAATTGCATTGAAAGCATAGGAAAAGAGGCAGAACGTCCACAATGATGCACTTGGCCAAAAAGGGCGTATGCGTTTTTTCCTGAATATATTCAGGAAAAAACGCATACGCCCGTTTTGGCCAACCAAGCAAGCTTGCAAAGGAAATCTGCACTACAATGAAGTCTCACTTCCCCCCGGTCAAAAGGGCCATCTGAAAAAAGTGTAAAATCCAGAAAGGCAGGACAGGCCATGGAGAACTGGGAGCCTTGTTATGCTGATGGGCGGGATGTAAATTGCCAACAGACACTCGGGAGAAGTGTATGGTGTTTCCTGAAACATCTAAAAAACAAAGCAACAGAGCCTAGGGCACTGCCACTTATGGTCCTATAGCTTAGGGAAATTAAAATAAAAAAGACACAGCCACCCCAAAGTTTGGGACGCCTCTGTTTACAAGAACCTCGTTTACCGTACAAGTTCAATATCACAGAAAGTGAAAAATGGATAAAGAACTTGTGGTACTTACGTACAATGCAGTATCACTCAGCAATGAAATCTATGTCATCAGGCCCGTAGCAGCATAATGAGTGGATTCAGGTACGATAATTCTAACTGAAATAAGTCACACAGAAAAAGAAACATCATAAGATATCACTAATACACAGAATGTAAACTTGGCTACACAGGAACTGAATTCCAAAACAGAACAGGGTCTCAAGTTTAGAAAAGCAACTTATGCTTGCTTAAGGTTAAAGGTGAGTTGGGGTGCTGCATAAAACCAGAGATTGAAATGAGCACAGATAAAGTTCCTTAAGCCAAATATGGAATAGACAAGAGCTACTCCTTGCTCAACGAAATGGACTCAACACCCCATATTAAACGCCTAAGAATGTACCTGACTAGTAATTATCTTAAAACCTATGGATTGCTATGTCTCCAAAAGAGAATCAAGCATGTGTACAGGGGCATAAACGCAGCAGTGATAGGATTGGAGAGGTTCGGTGAGCAAATGAAGACCCTTTGAAGTCATATTGCATGGGACCCATTCCACGGGTCTCAACTCTGCAGCTTTAAAGTATTCTTCCTTCAGCTAAAACATGCAGGTGGAACCCAGAGTATGATCAACCGTGTGAATGGGAGACGTGTTCAAATATGTCTCAGTTTTCCTCCCCTGGTACTCGGGTGCAACATTCCAGACGCTTTACTAACACTCTCCCCACTTGGAGAGTCAGCGCCTTTAACCTCCTGTTTGGCCCAGTTTGCAATTTCTGCGGACGATGAACAGGAATAGCGAGAACCAATGAGAGACTAGCTGGAGGTGTCTGGACGGGCAAATTTAACTCTCATTTCCCAACAGGAAGAGGAAATAACCAAAGGCTCAGCGTACCGTACCGGAACCAGATTAGGGCCTGAAGCCATCCTGCGGTGTTGCGGCAAGCTCAAAAGAAACCGAGTTGAAGAAAGGAGCTCAGGGGCACTGTAATTCACAAACCTGCAGAGTTATAAATGACAGCTATCGTCCAAAAATAGACTGAAGTAAGGCTGCCAAGAGGACTTGAAAGCGGGGCAGAATTGCAGGAAACCGATTTCAGGAGGTAGACTGGAATTGCATTGAAAGCATAGGAAAAGAGGCAGAACGTCCACAATGATGCACTTGGCCAAAAAGGGCGTATGCGTTTTTTCCTGAATATATTCAGGAAACAACGCATACGCCCTTTTTGGCCAACCAAGCAAGCTTGCAAAGGAAATCTGCACTACAATGAAGTCTCACTTCCCCCCGGTCAAAAGGGCCATCTGAAAAAAGTGTAAAATCCAGAAAGGCAGGACAGGCCATGGAGAACTGGGAGCCTTGTTATGCTGATGGGCGGGATGTAAATTGCCAACAACCACTCGGGAGAAGTGTATGGTGTTTCCTGAAACATCTAAAAAACAAAGCAACAGAACCTAGGGCACTTCCACTTATGGTCTTATAGCTTAGGGAAATTAAAATCAAAAAGACACAGCCACCCCAAAGTTTGGAACGGCTCTGTTTACAAGAACCTCGTTTACAGTACAAGTTCAACATCGCAGAAAGTGAAAAATGGATAAAGAAGTTGTGGTATTTACTTACAAAGCAATATCACTCAGCAATGAAATCTGTGTCATCAGGCCCTTAGCAGCACAATGAGTGGATTCAGGTATGATGATTCTAACTGAAATAAGTCACACAGAAAAAGAAACATCATAAGATATCAGTAATACACGGAATGTAAACTTGGCTACACAGGAACTGAATTACAGAACAGAACAGGGTCTCAAATTTAGAAAACCAACTTATGCTTGCTTAAGGGGAAAGGTGAGTTGGGGTGCTGCATAAAACCAGAGATTGAAATGAGCACAGATAAAGTTCCTTAAGCCAAATATGGAATAGAAAAGAGCTACTCCTTGCTCAACGAAATGGACTCAACACCGCATATTAAACGGCTAAGAATGTACCTGACTAGTAAGTATCTTAAAACCTATAGATTGCTATGTCTCCGAAAGAGAATAAAGCATGTGTACAGGGGCATAAACGCAGCAGTGATAGGATTGGAGAGGTTCGGTGAGCAAATGAAGACCCTTTGAAGTCATATTGCATGGTACCCATTCCACGGGTTTCAACTACCCAGGTTTTAGGTATTCTTCCTTCAGCTAAAACATGCATGTGGAACCCAGAGTATGATCAACCATGTGATCGGGAGACGTGTTCAAATATGTCTCAGTTTTCCTCCCCTGGTACTCGTGTGCAACATTCCAGACGCTTTACTAACACTCTCCCCACTTGGAGAGTCAGCGCCTTTAACCTCCTGTTTGGCACAGTTTGCAATTTCTGCGGAAGATGAACAGGAATAGCGAGAACCAATGAGAGGCTAGCTGGAGGTGTCTGGACGGGCAAATTTAACTCTCATTTCCCACCAGGAGGAGGAAATAAACAAAGGTTCAGCGTGCCGTGCCAGAACCAGCTTAGGGCCTGAAGCCATCCTGCGCTGTTGCGGCCAGGTCACAAGAAAGCGAGTTGAAGAAAGGAGCTCAGGGGCACTGTAATTCACAAACCTGCAGAGTTATAAATGACAGCTATCGTCCAAAAATAGACTGAAGTAAGGCTGCCTAGAGGACTTGAAAGCGGGGCAGAATTGCAGGAAACCGATTTCAGGAGGTAGACTGGAATTGCATTGAAAGCATAGGAAAAGAGGCAGAACGTCCACAATGATGCACTTGGCCAAAAAGGGCGTATGCGTTTTTTCCTGAATATATTCAGGAAAAAACGCATACGCCCTTTTTGGCCAACCAAGCAAGCTTGCAAAGGAAATCTGCACTACAATGAAGTCTCACTTCCCCCCGGTCAAAAGGGCCATCTGAAAAAAGTGTAAAATCCAGAAAGGCAGGACAGGCCATGGAGAACTGGGAGCCTTGTTATGCTGATGGGCGGGATGTAAATTGCCAACAGACACTCGGGAGAAGTGTATGGTGTTTCCTGAAACATCTAAAAAACAAAGCAACAGAGCCTAGGGCACTTCCACTTATGGTCCTATAGCTTAGGGAAATTAAAATAAAAAAGACACAGCCACCCCAAAGTTTGGGACGCCTCTGTTTACAAGAACCTCGTTTACCGTACAAGTTCAATATCACAGAAAGTGAAAAATGGATAAAGAACTTTTGGTACTTACGTACAATGCAGTATCACTCAGCAATGAAATCTATGTCATCAGGCCCGTAGCAGCATAATGAGTGGATTCAGGTACGATGATTCTAACTGAAATAAGTCACACAGAAAAAGAAATATCATAAGATATCACTAATACACAGAATGTAAACTTGGCTACACAGGAACTGAAATCCAAAACAGAACAGGGTCTCAAATTTAGAGAAGCAACTTATGCTTGCTTAAGGGGAAAGGTGAGTTGGGGTGCTGCATAAAACCAGAGATTGAAATGAGCACAGATAAAGTTCCTTAAGCCAAATATGGAATAGACAAGAGCTACTCCTTGCTCAACGAAATGGACTCAACACCCCATATTAAACGCCTAAGAATGTACCTGACTAGTAAGTATCTTAAAACCTATGGATTGCTATGTCTCCAAAAGAGAATCAAGCGTGTGTACAGGGGCATAAACGCAGCAGTGATAGGATTGGAGAGGTTCGGTGAGCAAATGAAGACCCTTTGAAGTCATATTGCATGGGACCCATTCCACGGGTCTCAACTCTGCAGGTTTAAAGTATTCTTCCTTCAGCTAAAACATGCAAGTGGAACCCAGAGTATGATCAACCGTGTGAACGGGAGACGTGTTCAAATATGTCTCAGTTTTCCTCCCCTGGTACTCGGGTGCAACATTCCAGACGCTTTACTAACACTCTCCCCACTTGGACAGTCAGCGCCTTTAACCTCCTGTTTGGCTCAGTTTGCAATTTCTGCAGAAGATGAACAGGAATAGCGTGAACCAATGAGAGGCTAGCTGGAGGTGTCTGGACGGGCAAATTTAACTCTCATTTCCCACCAGGAAGAGGAAATAACCAAAGGCTCAGCGTGCCGTGCCGGAACCAGATTAGGGCCTGAAGCCATCCTGCGGTGTTGCGGCCAGCTCAAAAAAAAGCGAGTTGAAGAAAGGAGCTCAGGGGCACTGTAATTCACAAACCTGCAGAGTTATAAATGACAGCTATCGTCCAAAAATAGACTGAAGTAAGGCTGCCAAGAGGACTTGAAAGCGGGGCAGAATTGCAGGAAACCGATTTCAGGAGGTAGACTGGAATTGCATTGAAAGCATAGGAAAAGAGGCAGAACGTCCACAATGATGCACTTGGCCAAAAAGGGCGTATGCGTTTTTTCCTGAATATATTCAGGAAAAAACGCATACGCCCTTTTTGGCCAACCAAGCAAGCTTGCAAAGGAAATCTGCACTACAATGAAGTCTCACTTCCCCCCGGTCAAAAGGGCCATCTGAAAAAAGTGTAAAATCCAGAAAGGCAGGACAGGCCATGGAGAACTGGGAGCCTTGTTATGCTGATGGGCGGGATGTAAATTGCCAACAACCACTCGGGAGAAGTGTATGGTGTTTCCTGAAACATCTAAAAAACAAAGCAACAGAACCTAGGGCACTTCCACTTATGGTCCTATAGCTTAGGGAAATTAAAATCAAAAAGACACAGCCACCCCAAAGTTTGGGACGCCTCTGTTTACAAGAACCTCGTTTACAGTACAAGTTCAACATCGCAGAAAGTGAAAAATGGATAAAGAACTTGTGGTATTTACTTACAACGCAGTATCACTCAGCAATGAAATCTATGTCATCAGGCCCGTAGCATCATACTGAGTGGATTCAGGTACGATGATTCTAACTGAAATAAGTCACACAGAAAAAGAAACATCATAAGATATCACTAATACACGGAATGTAAACATGGCTACACAGGAACTGCATTCCAAAACAGAACAGGGTCTCAAATTTAGAAAACCAACTTATGCTTGCTTAAGGGTAAAGGTGAGTTGGGGTGCTGCATAAAACCACAGATTGAAATGAGCACAGATAAAGTTCCTTAAGTCAAATATGGAATAGACAAGAGCTACTCCTTGCTCAACGAAATGGACTCAACACCGCATATTAAACGCCTAAGAATGTACCTGACTAGTAAGTATCGTAAAACCTATGGATGGCTATGTCTCCAAAAGAGAATCAAGCGTGTGTACAGGGGCATAAACGCAGCAGTGATAGGATTGGAGAGGTTCGGTGAGCAAATGAAGATCCTTTGAAGTCATATTGCATGGGACCCATTACACGGGTCTCAACTCTCCAGGTTTAAGGTATTCTTCCTTCAGCTAAAACATGCATGTGGAACCCAAGTAAGATCAACCATGTGAACGGGAGACGTGTTCAAATATGTCTCAGTTTTCCTCCCCTGGTACTCGGGTGCAACATTCCAGACGCTTTACTAACACTCTCCCCACTTGGAGAGTCAGCGCCTTTAACCTCCTGTTTGGCTCAGTTTGCAATTTCTGCGGAAGATGAACAGGAATAGCGAGAACCAATGAGAGGCTAGCTGGAGGTGTCTGGACGGGCAAATTTAACTCTCATTTCCCACCAGGAAGAGGAAATAACCAAAGGCTCAGTGTGCCGTGCCGGAACCAGATTAGGGCCTGAAGCCATCCTGCGGTGTTGCGGCCAGCTCACAAGAAAGCGAGTTGAAGAAAGGAGCTCAGGGGCACTGTAATTCACAAACCTGCAGAGTTATAAATGACAGCTATCGTCCAAAAATAGACTGAAGTAAGGCTGCCAAGAGGACTTGAAAGTGGGGCAGAATTGCAGGAAACCGATTTCAGGAGGTAGACTGGAATTGCATTGAAAGCATAGGAAAAGAGGCAGAACGTCCACAATGATGCACTTGGCCAAAAAGGGCGTATGCGTTTTTTCCTGAATATATTCAGGAAAAAACGCATACGCCCTTTTTGGCCAACCAAGCAAGCTTGCAAAGGAAATCTGCACTACAATGAAGTCTCACTTCCCCCCGGTCAAAAGGGCCATCTGAAAAAAGTGTAAAATCCAGAAAGGCAGGACAGGCCATGGAGAACTGGGAGCCTTGTTATGCTGATGGGCGGGATGTAAATTGCCAACAACCACTCGGGAGAAGTGTATGGTGTTTCCTGAAACATCTAAAAAACAAAGCAACAGAGCCTAGGGCACTTCCACTTATGGTCCTATAGCTTAGGGAATTTAAAATCAAAAAGACACAGCCACCCCAAAGTTTGGAACGGCTCTGTTTACAAGAACCTCGTTTACAGTACAAGTTCAACATCGCAGAAAGTGAAAAATGGATAAAGAAGTTGTGGTATTTACTTACAAAGCAATATCACTCAGCAATGAAATCTGTGTCATCAGGCCCTTAGCAGCACAATGAGTGGATTCAGGTATGATGATTCTAACTGAAATAAGTCACACAGAAAAAGAAACATCATAAGATATCAGTAATACACGGAATGGAAACTTGGCTACACAGGAACTGAATTACAGAACAGAACAGGGTCTCAAATTTAGAAAAACAACTTATGCTTGCTTAAGGGGAAAGGTGAGTTGGGGTGCTGCATAAAACCAGAGATTGAAATGAGCACAGATAAAGTTCCTTAAGCCAAATATGGAATAGACAAGAGCTACTCCTTGCTCAACGAAATGGACTCAACACCGCATATTAAACACCTAAGAATGTAGCTGACTAGTAAGTATCTTAAAACCTATGGATTGCTATGTCTCCAAAAGAGAATCAAGCATGTGTACAGGGGCATAAACGCAGCAGTGATAGGATTGGAGAGGTTCGGTGAGCAAATGAAGACCCTTTGAAGTCATATTGCATGGTACCCATTCCACGGGTTTCAACTACCCAGGTTTAAGGTATTCTTCCTTCAGCTAAAACATGCATGTGGAACCTAGAGTATGATCAACCATGTGATCGGGAGACGTGTTCAAATATGTCTCAGTTTTCGTACCCTGGTACTCGGGTGCAACATTTCAGACGCTTTACTAACACTCTCCTGACTTGGAGAGTCAGTCCCTTTAACCTCCTGTTTGGCCCAGTTTGCAATTTCTGCGGAAGATGAACAGGAATAGCGAGAACCAATGGAGACTAGCTGGAGGTGTCTGGACGGGCAAATTTAACTCTCATTTCCTACCAGGAAGAGGAATTAACCAAAGGCTCGGCGTGCCATGCCAGAACCAGATTAGGGCCTGAAGCCATCCTGCGGTGTTGCGGCCAGCTCACAAGAAAGCGAGTTGAAGAAAGGAGCTCAGGGGCACTGTAATTCACAAACCTGCAGAGTTATAAATGACAGCTATCGTCCAAAAATAGACGGAAGTAAGGCTGCCAAGAGGACTTGAAAGCGGGGCAGAATTGCAGGAAACCGATTTCAGGAGGTAGACTGGAATTGCATTGAAAGCATAGGAAAAGAGGCCGAACGTCCACAATGATGCACTTGGCCAAAAAGGGCGTATGCGTTTTTTCCTGAATATATTCAGGAAAAAACGCATACGCCCTTTTTGGCCAACCAAGCAAGCTTGCAAAGGAAATCTGCACTACAATGAAGTCTCACTTCCCCCCGGTCAAAAGGGCCATGTGAAAAAAGTGTAAAATCCAGAAAGGCAGGACAGGCCATGGAGAACTGGGAGCCTTGTTATGCTGATGGGCGGGATGTAAATTGCCAACAACCACTCGGGAGAAGTGTATGGTGTTTCCTGAAACATCTAAAAAACAAAGCAACAGAACCTAGGGCACTTCCACTTATGGTCCTATAGCTTAGGGAAATTAAAATCAAAAAGACACAGCCACCCCAAAGTTTGGGACGCCTCTGTTTACAAGAACCTCGTTTACAGTACAAGTTCAACATCGCAGAAAGTGAAAAATGGATAAAGAACTTGTGGTATTTACTTACAATGCAGTATCACTCAGCAATGAAATCTGTGTCATCAGGCCCTTAGCAGCACAATGAGTGGATTCAGGTATGATGATTCTAACTGAAATAAGTCGCACAGAAAAAGAAACATCATAAGATATCAGTAATACACGGAATGTAAACTTGGCTACACAGGAACTGAATTACAGAACAGAACAGGGTCTCAAATTTAGAAAAACAACTTATGCTTGCTTAAGGGTAAAGGTGAGTTGGGGTGCTGCATAAAACCAGAGATTGAAATGAGCACAGATAAAGTTCCTTAAACCAAATATGGAATAGACAAGAGCTACTCCTTGCTCAACGAAATGGACTCAACACCGCATATTAAAAGCCTAAGAATGTACCTGACTTGTAAGTATCTTAAAACCTATGGATTGCTATGTCTCCGAAAGAGAATCAAGCATTTGTACAGGGGCATAAACGCAGCAGTGATAGGATTGGAGAGGTTCAGTGAGCAAATGAAGACCCTTTGAAGTCATATTGCATGGTACCCATTCCACGGGTTTCAACTACCCAGGTTTAAGGTATTCTTCCTTCAGCTAAAACATGCATGTGGAACCTAGAGTATGATCAACCATGTGATCGGGAGACGTGTTCAAATATGTCTCAGTTTTCGTACCCTGGTAGTCGGGTGCAACATTCCAGACGCTTTACTAACACTCTCCCGACTTGGAGAGTCAGTCCCTTTAACCTCCTGTTTGGCCCAGTTTGCAATTTCTGCGGAAGATGAACAGGAATAGCGAGAACCAATGGAGACTAGCTGGATGTGTCTGGACGGGCAAATTTAACTCTCATTTCCTACCAGGAAGAGGAATTAACCAAAGGCTCAGCGTGCCATGCCAGAACCAGATTAGGGCCTGAAGCCATCCTGCGGTGTTGCGGCCAGCTCACAAGAAAGCGAGTTGAAGAAAGGAGCTCAGGGGCACTGTAATTCACAAACCTGCAGAGTTATAAATGACAGCTATCGTCCAAAAATAGACTGAAGTAAGGCTGCCAAGAGGACTTGAAAGCGGGGCAGAATTGCAGGAAACCGATTTCAGGAGGTAGACTGGAATTGCATTGAAAGCATAGGAAAAGAGGCAGAACGTCCACAATGATGCACTTGGCCAAAAAGGGCGTATGCGTTTTTTCCTGAATATATTCAGGAAAAAACGCATACGCCCTTTTTGGCCAACCAAGCAAGCTTGCAAAGGAAATCTGCACTACAATGAAGTCTCACTTCCCCCCGGTCAAAAGGGCCATCTGAAAAAAGTGTAAAATCCAGAAAGGCAGGACAGGCCATGGAGAACTGGGAGCCTTGTTATGCTGATGGGCGGGATGTAAATTGCCAACAGACACTCGGGAGAAGTGTATGGTGTTTCCTGAAACATCTAAAAAACAAAGCAACAGAGCCTAGGGCACTTCCACTTATGGTCCTATAGCTTAGGGAAATTAAAATCAAAAAGACACAGCCACCCCAAAGTTTGGGACGCCTCTGTTTACAAGAACCTCATTTACAGTACAAGTTCAACATCGCAGAAAGTGAAAAATGGATAAAGAACTTGTGGTATTTACTTACAATGCAGTATCACTCAGCAATGAAATCTGTGTCATCAGGCCCTTAGCAGCACAATGAGTGGATTCAGGTACGATGATTCTAACTGAAATAAGTCGCACAGAAAAAGAAACATCATAAGATATCAGTAATACACGGAATGTAAACTTGGCTACACAGGAACTGAATTACAGAACAGAACAGGGTCTCAAATTTAGAAAAACAACTTATGCTTGCTTAAGGGTAAAGGTGAGTTGGGGTGCTGCATAAAACCAGAGATTGAAATGAGCACAGATAAAGTTCCTTAAGCCAAATATGCAATAGACAAGAGCTACTCCTTGCTCAACGAAATGGACTCAACACCGCATATTAAACGCCTAAGAATGTACCTGACTTGTAAGTATCTTAAAACCTATGGATTGCTATGTCTCCGAAAGAGAATCAAGCATTTGTACAGGGGCATAAAGGCAGCAGTGATAGGATTGGAGAGGTTCAGTGAGCAAATGAAGACCCTTTGAAGTCATATTGCATGGTACCCATTCCACGGGTTTCAACTACCCAGGTTTAAGGTATTCTTCCTTCAGCTAAAACGTGCATGTGGAACCTAGAGTATGATCAACCATGTGATCGGGAGACGTGTTCAAATATGTCTCAGTTTTCGTACCCTGGTACTCGGGTGCAACATTCCAGACGCTTTACTAACACTCTCCGGACTTGGAGAGTCAGTGCCTTTAACCTCCTGTTTGCCCCAGTTTGCAATTTCTGCGGAAGATGAACAGGAATAGCGAGAACCAATGAGAGACTAGCTGGAGGTGTCTGGACGGGCAAATTTAACTCTCATTTCCCACCAGGAAGAGGAATTATCCAAAGGCTCAGCGTGCCGTGCCGGAACCAGATTAGGGCCTGAAGCCATCCTGCGGTGTTGCGGCCAGCTCACAAGAAAGCGAGTTGAAGAAAGGAGCTCAGGGGCACTGTAATTCACAAACCTGCAGAGTTATAAATGACAGCTATCGTCCAAAAATAGACTGAAGTAAGGCTGCCAAGAGGACTTGAAAGCGGGGCAGAATTGCAGGAAACCGATTTCAGGAGGTAGACTGGAATTGCATTGAAAGCATAGGAAAAGAGGCCGAACGTCCACAATGATGCACTTGGCCAAAAAGGGCGTATGCGTTTTTTCCTGAATATATTCAGGAAAAAACGCATACGCCCTTTTTGGCCAACCAAGCAAGCTTGCAAAGGAAATCTGCACTACAATGAAGTCTCACTTCCCCCCGGTCAAAAGGGCCATGTGAAAAAAGTGTAAAATCCAGAAAGGCAGGACAGGCCATGGAGAACTGGGAGCCTTGTTATGCTGATGGGCGGGATGTAAATTGCCAACAACCACTCGGGAGAAGTGTATGGTGTTTCCTGAAACATCTAAAAAACAAAGCAACAGAACCTAGGGCACTTCCACTTATGGTCCTATAGCTTAGGGAAATTAAAATCAAAAAGACACAGCCACCCCAAAGTTTGGGACGCCTCTGTTTACAAGAACCTCGTTTACAGTACAAGTTCAACATCGCAGAAAGTGAAAAATGGATAAAGAACTTGTGGTATTTACTTACAATGCAGTATCACTCAGCAATGAAATCTGTGTCATCAGGCCCTTAGCAGCACAATGAGTGGATTCAGGTATGATGATTCTAACTGAAATAAGTCGCACAGAAAAAGAAACATCATAAGATATCAGTAATACACGGAATGTAAACTTGGCTACACAGGAACTGAATTACAGAACAGAACAGGGTCTCAAATTTAGAAAAACAACTTATGCTTGCTTAAGGGTAAAGGTGAGTTGGGGTGCTGCATAAAACCAGAGATTGAAATGAGCACAGATAAAGTTCCTTAAGCCAAATATGGAATAGACAAGAGCTACTCCTTGCTCAACGAAATGGACTCAACACCGCATATTAAAAGCCTAAGAATGTACCTGACTTGTAAGTATCTTAAAACCTATGGATTGCTATGTCTCCGAAAGAGAATCAAGCATCTGTACAGGGGCATAAACGCAGCAGTGATAGGATTGGAGAGGTTCAGTGAGCAAATGAAGACCCTTTGAAGTCATATTGCATGGTACCCATTCCACGGGTTTCAACTACCCAGGTTTTAGGTATTCTTCCTTCAGCTAAAACATGCATGTGGAACCTAGAGTATGATCAACCATGTGATCGGGAGACGTGTTCAAATATGTCTCAGTTTTCGTACCCTGGTAGTCGGGTGCAACATTCCAGACGCTTTACTAACACTCTCCCGACTTGGAGAGTCAGTCCCTTTAACCTCCTGTTTGGCCCAGTTTGCAATTTCTGCGGAAGATGAACAGGAATAGCGAGAACCAATGGAGACTAGCTGGATGTGTCTGGACGGGCAAATTTAACTCTCATTTCCTACCAGGAAGAGGAATTAACCAAAGGCTCAGCGTGCCATGCCAGAACCAGATTAGGGCCTGAAGCCATCCTGCGGTGTTGCGGCCAGCTCACAAGAAAGCGAGTTGAAGAAAGGAGCTCAGGGGCACTGTAATTCACAAACCTGCAGAGTTATAAATGACAGCTATCGTCCAAAAATAGACTGAAGTAAGGCTGCCAAGAGGACTTGAAAGCGGGGCAGAATTGCAGGAAACCGATTTCAGGAGGTAGACTGGAATTGCATTGAAAGCATAGGAAAAGAGGCAGAACGTCCACAATGATGCACTTGGCCAAAAAGGGCGTATGCGTTTTTTCCTGAATATATTCAGGAAAAAACGCACACGCCCTTTTTGGCCAACCAAGCAAGCTTGCAAAGGAAATCTGCACTACAATGAAGTCTCACTTCCCCCCGGTCAAAAGGGCCATCTGAAAAAAGTGTAAAATCCAGAAAGGCAGGACAGGCCATGGAGAACTGGGAGCCTTGTTATGCTGATGGGCGGGATGTAAATTGCCACCAGACACTTGGGAGAAGTGTATGGTGTTTCCTGAAACATCTAAAAAACAAAGCAACAGAGCCTAGGGCACTTCCACTTATGGTCCTATAGCTTAGGGAAATTAAAATCAAAAAGACACAGCCACTCCAAAGTTTGGGACGCCTCTGTTTACAAGAACCTCGTTTACAGTACAAGTTCAACATCGCAGAAAGTGAAAAATGGATAAAGAACTTGTGGTATTTACTTACAATGCAGTATCACTCAGCAATGAAATCTGTGTCATCAGGCCCTTAGCAGCACAATGAGTGGATTCAGGTACGATGATTCTAACTGAAATAAGTCGCACAGAAAAAGAAACATCATAAGATATCAGTAATACACGGAATGTAAACTTGGCTACACAGGAACTGAATTACAGAACAGAACAGGGTCTCAAATTTAGAAAAACAACTTATGCTTGCTTAAGGGTAAAGGTGAGTTGGGGTGCTGCATAAAACCAGAGATTGAAATGAGCACAGATAAAGTTCCTTAAGCCAAATATGCAATAGACAAGAGCTACTCCTTGCTCAACGAAATGGACTCAACACCGCATATTAAACGCCTAAGAATGTACCTGACTTGTAAGTATCTTAAAACCTATGGATTGCTATGTCTCCGAAAGAGAATCAAGAATTTGTACAGGGGCATAAAGGCAGCAGTGATAGGATTGGAGAGGTTCAGTGAGCAAATGAAGACCCTTTGAAGTCATATTGCATGGTACCCATTCCACGGGTTTCAACTACCCAGGTTTAAGGTATTCTTCCTTCAGCTAAAACGTGCATGTGGAACCTAGAGTATGATCAACCATGTGATCGGGAGACGTGTTAAAATGTCTCAGTTTTCGTACCCTGGTACTCGGGTGCAACATTCCAGACGCTTTACTAACACTCTCCGGACTTGGAGAGTCAGTGCCTTTAACCTCCTGTTTGCCCCAGTTTGCAATTTCTGCGGAAGATGAACAGGAATAGCGAGAACCAATGAGAGACTAGCTGGAGGTGTCTGGACGGGCAAATTTAACTCTCATTTCCCACCAGGAAGAGGAATTATCCAAAGGCTCAGCGTGCCGTGCCGGAACCAGATTAGGGCCTGAAGCCATCCTGCGGTGTTGCGGCCAGCTCACAAGAAAGCGAGTTGAAGAAAGGAGCTCAGGGGCACTGTAATTCACAAACCTGCAGAGTTATAAATGACAGCTATCGTCCAAAAATAGACTGAAGTAAGGCTGCCAAGAGGACTTGAAAGCGGGACAGAATTGCAGGAAACCGATTTCAGGAGGTAGACTGGAATTGCATTGAAAGCATAGGAAAAGAGGCCGAACGTCCACAATGATGCACTTGGCCAAAAAGGGCGTATGCGTTTTTTCCTGAATATATTCAGGAAAAAACGCATACGCCCTTTTTGGCCAACCAAGCAAGCTTGCAAAGGAAATCTGCACTACAATGAAGTCTCACTTCCCCCCGGTCAAAAGGGCCATGTGAAAAAAGTGTAAAATCCAGAAAGGCAGGACAGGCCATGGAGAACTGGGAGCCTTGTTATGCTGATGGGCGGGATGTAAATTGCCAACAACCACTCGGGAGAAGTGTATGGTGTTTCCTGAAACATCTAAAAAACAAAGCAACAGAGCCTAGGGCACTTCCACTTATGATCCTATAGCTTAGGGAATTTAAAATCAAAAAGACACAGCCACCCCAAATTTTCGAACGGCTCTGTTTACAAGAACCTCGTTTACAGTACAAGTTCAACATCGCAGAAAGTGAAAAATGGATAAAGAATTTGTGGTATTTACTTACAAAGCAATATCACTCAGCAATGAAATCTGTGTCATCAGGCCCTTAGCAGCACAATGAGTGGATTCAGGTATGATGATTGTAACTGAAATAAGTCACACAGAAAAAGAAACATCATAAGATATCAGTAATACACGGAATGGAAACTTGGCTACACAGGAACTGAATTACAGAACAGAACAGGGTCTCAAATTTCGGAAACCAACTTATGCTTGCTTAAGGGGAAAGGTGAGTTGGAGTGCTGCATAAAACCAGAGATTGAAATGAGCACAGATAAAGTTCCTTAAGCCAAATATGGAATAGACAAGAGCTACTCCTTGCTCAACGAAATGGACTCAACACCGCATATTAAACGCCTAAGAATGTACCTGACTAGTAAGTATCTTAAAACCTATGCATTGCTATGTCTCCAAAAGAGAATCAAGCATGTGTACAGGGGCATAAACGCAGCAGTGATAGGATTGGAGAGGTTCGGTGAGCAAATGAAGACCCTTTGAAGTCATATTGCATGGTACCCAATCCACGGGTTTCAACTACCCAGGTTTTAGGTATTCTTCCTTCAGCTAAAACATGCATGTGGAACCCAGAGTATGATCAACCATGTGATCGGGAGACGTGTTCAAATATGTCTCAATTTTCCTCCCCTGGTACAAGGGTGCAACATTCCAGACGCTTTACTAACACTCTCCCCACTTGGAGAGTCAGTCCCTTTAACCTCCTGTTTGGCCCAGTTTGCAATTTCTGCGGAAGATGAACAGGAATAGCGAGAACCAATGAGAGACTAGCTGGAGGTGTCTGGACGGGCAAATTTAACTCTCATTTCCCACCAGGAAGAGGAATTAACCAAAGGCTCAGCGTGCCGTGCCGGAACCAGATTAGGGCCTGAAGCCATCCTGCGGTGTTGCGGCCAGCTCACAAGAAAGCGAGTTGAAGAAAGGAGCTCAGGGGCACTGTAATTCACAAACCTGCAGAGTTATAAATGACAGCTATCGTCCAAAAATAGACTGAAGTAAGGCTGCCAAGAGGACTTGAAAGCGGGGCAGAATTGCAGGAAACCGATTTCAGGAGGTAGACTGGAATTGCATTGAATGCATAGGAAAAGAGGCAGAACGTCCACAATGATGCACTTGGCCAAAAAGGGCGTATGCGTTTTTTCCTGAATATATTCAGGAAAACACGCATACGCCCTTTTTGGCCAACCAAGCAAGCTTGCAAAGGAAATCTGCACTACAATGAAGTCTCACTTCCCCCCGGTCAAAAGGGCCATCTGAAAAAAGTGTAAAATCCAGAAAGGCAGGACAGGTCATGGAGAACTGGGAGCCTTGTTATGCTGATGGACGGGATGTAAATTGCCAACAACCACTTGGGAGAAGTGTATGGTGTTTCCTGAAACATCTAAAAAACAAAGCAACAGAGCCTAGGGCACTTCCACTTATGGTCCTATAGCTTAGGGAATTTAAAATCAAAAAGACACAGCCACCCCAAAGTTTGGAACGGCTCTGTTTACAAGAACCTCGTTTACAGTACAAGTTCAACATCGCAGAAAGTGAAAAATGGATAAAGAAGTTGTGGTATTTACTTACAAAGCAATATCACTCAGCAATGAAATCTGTGTCATCAGGCCCTTAGCAGCACAATGAGTGGATTCAGGTATGATGATTCTAACTGAAATAAGTCACACAGAAAAAGAAACATCATAAGATATCAGTAATACATGGAATGTAAACTTGGCTACAGAGGAACTGAATTACAGAACAGAACAGGGTCTCAAATTTAGAAAACCAACTTATGCTTGCTTAAGGGTAAAGGTGAGTTGGGGTGCTGCATAAAACCAGAGATTGAAATGAGCACAGATAAAGTTCCTTAAGCCAAATATGCAATAGACAAGAGCTACTCCTTGCTCAACGAAATGGACTCAACACCGCATATTAAACGCCTAAGAATGTACCTGACTTGTAAGTATCTTAAATACTATGGATTGCTATGTCTCCGAAAGAGAATCAAGCATTTGTACAGGGGCATAAAGGCAGCAGTGATAGGATTGGAGAGGTTCAGTGAGCAAATGAAGACCCTTTGAAGTCATATTGCATGGTACCCATTCCACGGGTTTCAACTACCCAGGTTTAAGGTATTCTTCCTTCAGCTAAAACGTGCATGTGGAACCTAGAGTATGATCAACCATGTGATCGGGAGACGTGTTCAAATATGTCTCAGTTTTCGTACCCTGGTACTCGGGTGCAACATTCCAGACGCTTTACTAACACTCTCCGGACTTGGAGAGTCAGTGCCTTTAACCTCCTGTTTGCCCCAGTTTGCAATTTCTGCGGAAGATGAACAGGAATAGCGAGAACCAATGAGAGACTAGCTGGAGGTGTCTGGACGGGCAAATTTAACTCTCATTTCCCACCAGGAAGAGGAATTATCCAAAGGCTCAGCGTGCCGTGCCGGAACCAGATTAGGGCCTGAAGCCATCCTGCGGTGTTGCGGCCAGCTCACAAGAAAGCGAGTTGAAGAAAGGAGCTCAGGGGCACTGTAATTCACAAACCTGCAGAGTTATAAATGACAGCTATCGTCCAAAAATAGACTGAAGTAAGGCTGCCAAGAGGACTTGAAAGCGGGGCAGAATTGCAGGAAACCGATTTCAGGAGGTAGACTGGAATTGCATTGAAAGCATAGGAAAAGAGGCCGAACGTCCACAATGATGCACTTGGCCAAAAAGGGCGTATGCGTTTTTTCCTGAATATATTCAGGAAAAAACGCATACGCCCTTTTTGGCCAACCAAGCAAGCTTGCAAAGGAAATCTGCACTACAATGAAGTCTCACTTCCCCCCGGTCAAAAGGGCCATGTGAAAAAAGTGTAAAATCCAGAAAGGCAGGACAGGCCATGGAGAACTGGGAGCCTTGTTATGCTGATGGGCGGGATGTAAATTGCCAACAACCACTCGGGAGAAGTGTATGGTGTTTCCTGAAACATCTAAAAAACAAAGCAACAGAACCTAGGGCACTTCCACTTATGGTCCTATAGCTTAGGGAAATTAAAATCAAAAAGACACAGCCACCCCAAAGTTTGGGACGCCTCTGTTTACAAGAACCTCGTTTACAGTACAAGTTCAACATCGCAGAAAGTGAAAAATGGATAAAGAACTTGTGGTATTTACTTACAATGCAGTATCACTCAGCAATGAAATCTGTGTCATCAGGCCCTTAGCAGCACAATGAGTGGATTCAGGTATGATGATTCTAACTGAAATAAGTCGCACAGAAAAAGAAACATCATAAGATATCAGTAATACACGGAATGTAAACTTGGCTACACAGGAACTGAATTACAGAACAGAACAGGGTCTCAAATTTAGAAAAACAACTTATGCTTGCTTAAGGGTAAAGGTGAGTTGGGGTGCTGCATAAAACCAGAGATTGAAATGAGCACAGATAAAGTTCCTTAAGCCAAATATGGAATAGACAAGAGCTACTCCTTGCTCAACGAAATGGACTCAACACCGCATATTAAAAGCCTAAGAATGTACCTGACTTGTAAGTATCTTAAAACCTATGGATTGCTATGTCTCCGAAAGAGAATCAAGCATTTGTACAGGGGCATAAACGCAGCAGTGATAGGATTGGAGAGGTTCAGTGAGCAAATGAAGACCCTTTGAAGTCATATTGCATGGTACCCATTCCACGGGTTTCAACTACCCAGGTTTAAGGTATTCTTCCTTCAGCTAAAACATGCATGTGGAACCTAGAGTATGATCAACCATGTGATCGGGAGACGTGTTCAAATATGTCTCAGTTTTCGTACCCTGGTAGTCGGGTGCAACATTCCAGACGCTTTACTAACACTCTCCCGACTTGGAGAGTCAGTCCCTTTAACCTCCTGTTTGGCCCAGTTTGCAATTTCTGCGGAAGATGAACAGGAATAGCGAGAACCAATGGAGACTAGCTGGATGTGTCTGGACGGGCAAATTTAACTCTCATTTCCTACCAGGAAGAGGAATTAACCAAAGGCTCAGCGTGCCATGCCAGAACCAGATTAGGGCCTGAAGCCATCCTGCGGTGTTGCGGCCAGCTCACAAGAAAGCGAGTTGAAGAAAGGAGCTCAGGGGCACTGTAATTCACAAACCTGCAGAGTTATAAATGACAGCTATCGTCCAAAAATAGACTGAAGTAAGGCTGCCAAGAGGACTTGAAAGCGGGGCAGAATTGCAGGAAACCGATTTCAGGAGGTAGACTGGAATTGCATTGAAAGCATAGGAAAAGAGGCAGAACGTCCACAATGATGCACTTGGCCAAAAAGGGCGTATGCGTTTTTTCCTGAATATATTCAGGAAAAAACGCACACGCCCTTTTTGGCCAACCAAGCAAGCTTGCAAAGGAAATCTGCACTACAATGAAGTCTCACTTCCCCCCGGTCAAAAGGGCCATCTGAAAAAAGTGTAAAATCCAGAAAGGCAGGACAGGCCATGGAGAACTGGGAGCCTTGTTATGCTGATGGGCGGGATGTAAATTGCCACCAGACACTTGGGAGAAGTGTATGGTGTTTCCTGAAACATCTAAAAAACAAAGCAACAGAGCCTAGGGCACTTCCACTTATGGTCCTATAGCTTAGGGAAATTAAAATCAAAAAGACACAGCCACTCCAAAGTTTGGGACGCCTCTGTTTACAAGAACCTCGTTTACAGTACAAGTTCAACATCGCAGAAAGTGAAAAATGGATAAAGAACTTGTGGTATTTACTTACAATGCAGTATCACTCAGCAATGAAATCTGTGTCATCAGGCCCTTAGCAGCACAATGAGTGGATTCAGGTACGATGATTCTAACTGAAATAAGTCGCACAGAAAAAGAAACATCATAAGATATCAGTAATACACGGAATGTAAACTTGGCTACACAGGAACTGAATTACAGAACAGAACAGGGTCTCAAATTTAGAAAAACAACTTATGCTTGCTTAAGGGTAAAGGTGAGTTGGGGTGCTGCATAAAACCAGAGATTGAAATGAGCACAGATAAAGTTCCTTAAGCCAAATATGCAATAGACAAGAGCTACTCCTTGCTCAACGAAATGGACTCAACACCGCATATTAAACGCCTAAGAATGTACCTGACTTGTAAGTATCTTAAAACCTATGGATTGCTATGTCTCCGAAAGAGAATCAAGAATTTGTACAGGGGCATAAAGGCAGCAGTGATAGGATTGGAGAGGTTCAGTGAGCAAATGAAGACCCTTTGAAGTCATATTGCATGGTACCCATTCCACGGGTTTCAACTACCCAGGTTTAAGGTATTCTTCCTTCAGCTAAAACGTGCATGTGGAACCTAGAGTATGATCAACCATGTGATCGGGAGACGTGTTAAAATGTCTCAGTTTTCGTACCCTGGTACTCGGGTGCAACATTCCAGACGCTTTACTAACACTCTCCGGACTTGGAGAGTCAGTGCCTTTAACCTCCTGTTTGCCCCAGTTTGCAATTTCTGCGGAAGATGAACAGGAATAGCGAGAACCAATGAGAGACTAGCTGGAGGTGTCTGGACGGGCAAATTTAACTCTCATTTCCCACCAGGAAGAGGAATTATCCAAAGGCTCAGCGTGCCGTGCCGGAACCAGATTAGGGCCTGAAGCCATCCTGCGGTGTTGCGGCCAGCTCACAAGAAAGCGAGTTGAAGAAAGGAGCTCAGGGGCACTGTAATTCACAAACCTGCAGAGTTATAAATGACAGCTATCGTCCAAAAATAGACTGAAGTAAGGCTGCCAAGAGGACTTGAAAGCGGGACAGAATTGCAGGAAACCGATTTCAGGAGGTAGACTGGAATTGCATTGAAAGCATAGGAAAAGAGGCCGAACGTCCACAATGATGCACTTGGCCAAAAAGGGCGTATGCGTTTTTTCCTGAATATATTCAGGAAAAAACGCATACGCCCTTTTTGGCCAACCAAGCAAGCTTGCAAAGGAAATCTGCACTACAATGAAGTCTCACTTCCCCCCGGTCAAAAGGGCCATGTGAAAAAAGTGTAAAATCCAGAAAGGCAGGACAGGCCATGGAGAACTGGGAGCCTTGTTATGCTGATGGGCGGGATGTAAATTGCCAACAACCACTCGGGAGAAGTGTATGGTGTTTCCTGAGACATCTAAAAAACAAAGCAACAGAGCCTAGGGCACTTCCACTTATGATCCTATAGCTTAGGGAATTTAAAATCAAAAAGACACAGCCACCCCAAATTTTCGAACGGCTCTGTTTACAAGAACCTCGTTTACAGTACAAGTTCAACATCGCAGAAAGTGAAAAATGGATAAAGAATTTGTGGTATTTACTTACAAAGCAATATCACTCAGCAATGAAATCTGTGTCATCAGGCCCTTAGCAGCACAATGAGTGGATTCAGGTATGATGATTGTAACTGAAATAAGTCACACAGAAAAAGAAACATCATAAGATATCAGTAATACACGGAATGGAAACTTGGCTACACAGGAACTGAATTACAGAACAGAACAGGGTCTCAAATTTCGGAAACCAACTTATGCTTGCTTAAGGGGAAAGGTGAGTTGGAGTGCTGCATAAAACCAGAGATTGAAATGAGCACAGATAAAGTTCCTTAAGCCAAATATGGAATAGACAAGAGCTACTCCTTGCTCAACGAAATGGACTCAACACCGCATATTAAACGCCTAAGAATGTACCTGACTAGTAAGTATCTTAAAACCTATGCATTGCTATGTCTCCAAAAGAGAATCAAGCATGTGTACAGGGGCATAAACGCAGCAGTGATAGGATTGGAGAGGTTCGGTGAGCAAATGAAGACCCTTTGAAGTCATATTGCATGGTACCCAATCCACGGGTTTCAACTACCCAGGTTTTAGGTATTCTTCCTTCAGCTAAAACATGCATGTGGAACCCAGAGTATGATCAACCATGTGATCGGGAGACGTGTTCAAATATGTCTCAATTTTCCTCCCCTGGTACAAGGGTGCAACATTCCAGACGCTTTACTAACACTCTCCCCACTTGGAGAGTCAGTCCCTTTAACCTCCTGTTTGGCCCAGTTTGCAATTTCTGCGGAAGATGAACAGGAATAGCGAGAACCAATGAGAGACTAGCTGGAGGTGTCTGGACGGGCAAATTTAACTCTCATTTCCCACCAGGAAGAGGAATTAACCAAAGGCTCAGCGTGCCGTGCCGGAACCAGATTAGGGCCTGAAGCCATCCTGCGGTGTTGCGGCCAGCTCACAAGAAAGCGAGTTGAAGAAAGGAGCTCAGGGGCACTGTAATTCACAAACCTGCAGAGTTATAAATGACAGCTATCGTCCAAAAATAGACTGAAGTAAGGCTGCCAAGAGGACTTGAAAGCGGGGCAGAATTGCAGGAAACCGATTTCAGGAGGTAGACTGGAATTGCATTGAATGCATAGGAAAAGAGGCAGAACGTCCACAATGATGCACTTGGCCAAAAAGGGCGTATGCGTTTTTTCCTGAATATATTCAGGAAAACACGCATACGCCCTTTTTGGCCAACCAAGCAAGCTTGCAAAGGAAATCTGCACTACAATGAAGTCTCACTTCCCCCCGGTCAAAAGGGCCATCTGAAAAAAGTGTAAAATCCAGAAAGGCAGGACAGGTCATGGAGAACTGGGAGCCTTGTTATGCTGATGGACGGGATGTAAATTGCCAACAACCACTTGGGAGAAGTGTATGGTGTTTCCTGAAACATCTAAAAAACAAAGCAACAGAGCCTAGGGCACTTCCACTTATGGTCCTATAGCTTAGGGAATTTAAAATCAAAAAGACACAGCCACCCCAAAGTTTGGAACGGCTCTGTTTACAAGAACCTCGTTTACAGTACAAGTTCAACATCGCAGAAAGTGAAAAATGGATAAAGAAGTTGTGGTATTTACTTACAAAGCAATATCACTCAGCAATGAAATCTGTGTCATCAGGCCCTTAGCAGCACAATGAGTGGATTCAGGTATGATGATTCTAACTGAAATAAGTCACACAGAAAAAGAAACATCATAAGATATCAGTAATACATGGAATGTAAACTTGGCTACAGAGGAACTGAATTACAGAACAGAACAGGGTCTCAAATTTAGAAAACCAACTTATGCTTGCTTAAGGGGAAAGGTGAGTTGGGGTGCTGCATAAAACCAGAGATTGAAATGAGCACAGATAAAGTTCCTTAAGCCAAATATGGAATAGACAAGAGCTACTCCTTGCTCAACGAAATGGACTCAACACCGCATATTAAACGCCTAAGAATGTACCTGACTAGTAAGTATCTTAAAACCTATGGATTGCTATGTCTCCGAAAGAGAATCAAGCATGTGTACAGGGGCATAAACGCAGCAGTGATAGGATTGGAGAGGTTCGGTGAGCAAATGAAGACCCTTTGAAGTCATATTGCATGGTACCCATTCCACGGGTTTCAACTACCCAGGTTTTAGGTATTCTTCCTTCAGCTAAAACATGCATGTGGAACCCAAGTATGATCAACCATGTGAACGGGAGACGTGTTCAAATATGTCTCAGTTTTCCTCCCCTGGTACTCGGGTGCAACATTCCAGACGCTTTACTAACACTCTCCCCACTTGGAGAGTCAGCGCCTTTAACCTCCTGTTTGGCCCAGTTTGCAATTTCTGCGGAAGATGAACAGGAATAGCGAGAACCAATGAGAGTCTAGCTGGAGGTGTCTGGACGGGCAAATTTAACTCTCATTTCCCACCAGGAAGAGGAAATAACCAAAGGCTCAGTGTGCCGTGCCGGAACCAGATTAGGGCCTGAAGCCATCCTGCGGTGTTGCGGCCAGCTCACAAGAAAGCGAGTTGAAGAAAGGAGCTCAGGGGCACTGTAATTCACAAACCTGCAGAGTTATAAATGACAGCTATCGTCCAAAAATAGACTGAAGTAAGGCTGCCAAGAGGACTTGAAAGCGGGGCAGAATTGCAGGAAACCGATTTCAGGAGGTAGACTGGAATTGCATTGAAAGCATAGGAAAAGAGGCAGAACGTCCACAATGATGCACTTGGCCAAAAAGGGCGTATGCGTTTTTTCCTGAATATATTCAGGAAAAAACGCATACGCCCTTTTTGGCCAACCAAGCAAGCTTGCAAAGGAAATCTGCACTACAATGAAGTCTCACTTCCCCCCGGTCAAAAGGGCCATCTGAAAAAAGTGTAAAATCCAGAAAGGCAGGACAGGCCATGGAGAACTGGGAACCTTGTTATGCTGAAGGGTGGGATGTAAATTGCCAACAACCACTCGGGAGAAGTGTATGGTGTTTCCTGAAACATCTAAAAAACAAAGCAACAGAGCCTAGGGCACTTCCACTTATGGTCCTATAGCTTAGGGAATTTAAAATCAAAAAGACACAGCCACCCCAAAGTTTCGAACGGCTCTGTTTACAAGAACCTCGTTTACAGTACAAGTTCAACATCGCAGAAAGTGAAAAATGGATAAAGAAGTTGTGGTATTTACTTACAAAGCAATATCACTCAGCAATGAAATCTGTGTCATCAGGCCCTTAGCAGCACAATGAGTGGATTCAGGTATGATGATTCTAACTGAAATAAGTCACACAGAAAAAGAAACATCATAAGATATCACTAATACACGGAATGTAAACTTGGCTACACAGGAACTGAATTACAGAACAGAACAGGGTCTCAAATTTAGAAAACCAACTTATGCTTGCTTAAGGGGAAAGGTGAGTTGGGGTGCTGCATAAAACCAGAGATTGAAATGAGCACAGATAAAGTTCCTTAAGCCAAATATGGAATAGACAAGAGCTACTCCTTGCTCAACGAAATGGACTCAACACCGCATATTAAACGCCTAAGAATGTACCTGACTAGTAAGTATCTTAAAACCTATGGATTGCTATGTCTCCGAAAGAGAATCAAGCATGTGTACAGGGGCATAAACGCAGCAGTGATAGGATTGGAGAGGTTCGGTGAGCAAATGAAGACCCTTTGAAGTCATATTGCATGGTACCCATTCCACGGGTTTCAACTACCCAGGTTTTAGGTATTCTTCCTTCAGCTAAAACATGCATGTGGAACCCAAGTATGATCAACCATGTGAACGGGAGACGTGTTCAAATATGTCTCAGTTTTCCTCCCCTGGTACTCGGGTGCAACATTCCAGACGCTTTACTAACACTCTCCCCACTTGGAGAGTCAGCGCCTTTAACCTCCTGTTTGGCACAGTTTGCAATTTCTGCGGAAGATGAACAGGAATAGCGAGAACCAATGAGAGGCTAGCTGGAGGTGTCTGGACGGGCAAATTTAACTCTCATTTCCCACCAGGAAGAGGAAATAACCAAAGGCTCAGTGTGCCGTGCCGGAACCAGATTAGGGCCTGAAGCCATCCTGCGGTGTTGCGGCCAGCTCACAAGAAAGCGAGTTGAAGAAAGGAGCTCAGGGGCACTGTAATTCACAAACCTGCAGAGTTATAAATGACAGCTATCGTCCAAAAATAGACTGAAGTAAGGCTGCCAAGAGGACTTGAAAGCGGGGCAGAATTGCAGGAAACCGATTTCAGGAGGTAGACTGGAATTGCATTGAAAGCATAGGAAAAGAGGCAGAACGTCCACAATGATGCACTTGGCCAAAAAGGGCGTATGCGTTTTTTCCTGAATATATTCAGGAAAAAACGCATACGCCCTTTTTGGCCAACCAAGCAAGCTTGCAAAGGAAATCTGCACTACAATGAAGTCTCACTTCCCCCCGGTCAAAAGGGCCATCTGAAAAAAGTGTAAAATCCAGAAAGGCAAAAGGCCATTGAGAACTGGGAGCCTTGTTATGCTGATGGGCGTGATGTAAATTGCCAACAGACACTTGGGAGAAGTGTATGGTGTTTCCTGAAACATCTAAAAAACAAAGCAACAGAGCCTAGGGCACTTCCACTTATGGACCTATAGCTTAGGGAAATTAAAATCAAAAAGACACAGCCACCCCAAAGTTTGGAACGGCTCTGTTTACAAGAACCTCGTTTACAGTACAAGTTCAACATCACAGAAAGTGAAAAATGGATAAAGAAGTTGTGGTATTCACTTACAAAGCAATATCACTCAGCAATGAAATCTATGTCATCAGGCCCTTAGCAGCACAATGAGTGGATTCAGGTATGATGATTCTAACTTAAATAAGTCACACAGAAAAAGAAACATCATAAGATATCAGTAATACACGGAATGGAAACTTGGCTACACAGGAACTGAATTACAGAACAGAACAGGGTCTCAAATTTAGAAAACCAACTTATGCTTGCTTAAGGGGAAAGGTGAGTTGGGGTGCTGCATAAAATGAGAGATTGAAATGAGCACAGATAAAGTTCCTTAAGCCAAATATGGAATAGACAAGAGCTACTCCTTGCTCAACGAAATGGACTCAACACCCCATATTAAACGCCTAAGACTGTACCTGACTAGTAAGTATCTTAAAACCTATGGATTGCTATGTCTCCGAAAGAGAATCAAGCATGTGTACAGGGGCATAAACGCAGCAGTGATAGGATTGGAGAGGTTCGTGAGCAAATGAAGACCTTTGAAGTCATATTGCATGGTACCCATTCCACGGGTTTCAACTACCCAGGTTTAAGTTATTCTTCCTTCATCTAAAACATGCATGTGGAACCTAGAGTATGATCAACCATGTGATCGGGAGACGTGTTCAAATATGTCTCAGTTTTCCTCCCCTGGTACTCGGGTGCAACATTCCAGACGCTTTACTAACACTCTCCCCACTTGGAGAGTCAGTCCCTTTAACCTCCTGTTTGGCCCAGTTTTCAATTACTGTGGAAGATGAACAGGAATAGCGAGAACCAATGAAAGACTAGCTGGAGGTGTCTGGATGGGCAAATTTAACTCTCATTTCCCACCAGGAAGAGGAATTAACCAAAGGCTCAGTTCCGTGTCGGAACCACATTAGGGCCTGAAGTCATCATGCGGTGTTGCGGCCAGCTCACAAGAAAGCGAGTTGAAGAAAGGAGCTCAGGGGCACTGTAATTCACAAACCTGCAGAGTTATAAATGACAGCTATCGTCCAAAAATAGACTGAAGTAAGGCTGCCAAGAGGACTTGAAAGCGGGGCAGAATTGCAGGAAACCGATTTCAGGAGGTAGACTGGAATTGCATTGAAAGCATAGGAAAAGAGGCAGAACGTCCACAATGATGCACTTGGCCAAAAAGGGCGTATGCGTTTTTTCCTGAATATATTCAGGAAAAAACGCATACGCCCTTTTTGGCCAACCAAGCAAGCTTGCAAAGGAAATCTGCACTACAATGAAGTCTCACTTCCCCCCGGTCAAAAGGGCCATCTGAAAAAAGTGTAAAATCCAGAAAGGCAGGACAGGCCATGGAGAACTGGGAGCCTTGTTATGCTGATGGGCGGGATGTAAATTGCCAACAGACACTCCGGAGAAGTGTATGGTGTTTCCTGAAACATCTAAAAAACAAAGCAACAGAGCCTAGTGCACTTCCACTTATGGTCCTATAGCTTAGGGAAATTAAAATAAAAAAGACACAGCCACCCCAAAGTTTGGAACGGCTCTGTTTACAAGAACCTCGTTTACCGTACAAGTTCAATATCACAGATAGTGAAAAATGGATAAAGAAGTTGTGGTACTCATGTACAAAGCAATATCACTCAGCAATGAAATCTATGTCACCAGGCCCGGAGCAGCATAATGAGTGGATTCGGGTATGGTGATTCTAACTGAAATAAGTCACACAGAAAAAGAAACATCAAAAAATATCACTAATACATGGAATTTAAACTTGGCTACAGAGGAACTGAATTACAAAACAGAACAGGGTCTCAAATTTAGAAAACCAACTTATGCTTGCTTAAGTGGAAAGGTGAGTTGGGGTGCTGCATAAAACCAGAGATTGAAATGAGCACAGATAAAGTTCCTTAAGCCAAATATGGAATAGACAAGAGCTACTCCTTGCTCAACGAAATGGACTCCACACCCCATATTAAACGCCTAAGAATATACCTGACTAGTAATTATCTTAAAACCTATGGATTGCTATGTCTCCAAAAGAGAATCAAGCGTGTATACAAGGGTCATAAACGCAGCAGTGATAGGATTGGAGAGGTTCGGTGAGCAAATGAAGACCCTTTGAAGTCATATTGCATGGTACCCATTCCACGGGTCTCAACTCTCCAGGTTTAAGGTATTCTTCCTTCAGCTAAAACATGCATGTGGAACCCAGAGTATGATCAACCGTGTGATCGGGAGACGTGTTCAAATATGTCTCAGTTTTCCTCCCCTGGTACTCGGGTGCAACATTCCAGACGCTTTACTAACACTCTCCCGACTTGGACAGTCAGTGCCTTTAACCTCCTGTTTGGCCCAGTTTGCAATTTCTGCGGAAGATGAACAGGAATAGGGAGAACCAATGAGAGACTAGCTGGAGGTGTCTGGACGGGCAAATTTAACTCTCATTTCCCACTAGGAAGAGGAATTAACCAAAGGCTCAGCGTGCCGTGGCCGAAACAGATTAGGGCCTGAAGCCATCCTGCGGTGTTGCGGCCAGCTCACAAGAAAGTGAGTTGAAGAAAGGAGTTCAGGGGCTCTGTAATTCACAAACCTGCAGAGTTATAAATGACAGCTATCGTCGAAAAATAGACTGAAGTAAGGCTGCCAAGAGGACTTGAAAGCGGGGCAGAATTGCAGGATACCGATTTCAGGAGGTAGACTGGAATTGCATTGAAAGCGTAGGAAAAGAGGCAGAACGTCCACAATGATGCACTTTGCCAAAAGGGCATATGCGTTTTTTCCTGAATATATTCAGGAAAAAACGCATACGCCCTTTTTGGCCAACCAAGCAAGCTTGCAAAGGAAATCTGCACTACAATGAAGTCTCACTTCCCCCCGGTCAAAAGGGCCATCAGAATAAAGTGTAAAATCCAGAAAGGCAGGACAGGCCATGGAGAACTGGGAGCCTTGTTATGCTGATGGGCGGGATGTAAATTGCCAACAGACACTCGGGAGAAGTGTATGGTGTTTCCTGAAACATCTAAAAAACAAAGCAACAGAGCCTAGGGCACTTCCACTTATGGTCCTATAGCTTAGGGAAATTAATATCAAAAAGACACAGCAACCCCAAAATTTGGGACGGCTCTTTTTACAGGAATCTCTTCTACGGCGCAAGTTAAATATCCCAGAGAGCAAATAATGGATAAAGAAGTTGCGGTACTTCTGTACAACAGAATACCACTCAGCAATGAAATCTATGTCACCAGGCCCGTACCAGCATAATGAGTGCATTGAGGCACGATGATTCTAAGTGAAATAAGTCACACAGAAAAAGAAACATCATAAGGTATCACTAATACACGGAATGTGAACTTGGCTACACATGAACTGAATTACAAAACAGAACAGGGTCTCAAGTTTAGAAAACCAACTTATGCCTGCTTAAGGGGGAAGGTGAGTTGGGGTGCTGCATAAAAGCAGAGTTTGAAATTAGCACAGATACCGTTCCATAAGCCAAATATGTAATAGACAAGAGCTACCCCTTGCTCAACGAAATGGATTCAACAATGAGGTATCACCTCACACCTGGTAGAATAGGCATCATTGAAAATCTACAAACAAAAAATGCTGGAAAGGTTGTGGAGAAAAGGAACCCTCTTCCACTATTGTTGGGAATATAAATTGATACAGTCATTATGGAGAACAATATGGAATTTCTTAAGAAACTAACAATAGAATTACCATATGATACAGCAATCCCAGTACTGGACATATACCCAGACAAAACCATAAATCAAAAAGAGTCATTCACCGCAATGTTCATTGCATCACTATTTACAATATCGAGGTAATGGAAGCAACCTAAATGCCCACAGACAGACGAATGCATAAAGCTGTGGTACATATATAAAATGGAATATTACTAAGCCATGAAAAGGAATGAAATTGGGTCATTTGTAGAGACGTCGATGGATCTAGAGACTGTCATACAGAGTGAAGTAAGTCAGAAAGAGAAAAACAAATCTTGTATATTCATGCATATATGTGGAACCTAGAAAAACTGTACAGATTAACCGTTTTGCAAGGCATAAATAGAGCAACAGATGTAGACAACAAACGTATGGACAACAAGGGGGGAAAGCTGTTGGGGGGTGGTGGTGGGAGGAGTTGAGAGACTGGGATTGGCATGTATACATTTATATGTATAAAATAGATAACCAATAAGAACCTGCTGTATAAAAATATAAAATAAAATTCAAAATTAAAAAGAAATAAAATTTAAAAAATAAAACAGAAAAAACAATTATTCCCTGCACATACATGTATTTATATGAATAAATTATTTCCATGCTTATATCTGTAAATACAAAAAAGAGGAATAAAACCTACCTTGAACCAAAAACGAAAAAGAGAAAAAAAACACAGAACCCACCAGTTACACAGAGGAAAACCGTATCAGGGCACTTGCTCCAGTTGTAAACAATTCTGAAGTTGGTCAGTGGTGGGGAATCGTCTCCCATTCAGCCAGCAGCCCCCACGCAACAAGCGTCCTCATTGCAAAGCTGGGGCACCGTGCCGAGGCATCTGTGAGTAAACGTGAGCTGAGCCCCAGGCCAGTTGCTGCTGAACTATTCCCACCCGTCCCAGGTAAAACACCTGAATATATACAAGGACTTGAAAGCCTAGAGGAAGGGCCATAGAGCCACACGAGTGACAGCATGCCGGCCGACTTGGTGCCTGCAGGCCAGCCAGGATGGTCCTGGCCCTGGGTGCTCTTCTGGAAGATTTCCATTTCCCTGCCTGAGATACCCGTCCTGTCCCTGCCCCCACTGCTTTTTTCCTTCCTCACCTCTGCCCAGGGAGAAATTCCAGCAGCAGGTATGGGTGACACATCCTCTTCTTTAGCAGGTGGCAGCCTGGCAACTGCTGCAGAAAGTCCAGCAGAGCCCCACTCACACTGGGCCACCCACAAAGCCGTGGCCTCTCACTCCCTCCCACCAGCCCAGCCCCGAGACTGCTGACAGGGCAGAGAAAATGGCGTCAGGCACGGCTGCAGGGGCTCTTGCTGCCTGGAGTGGTATTTATATTGATCTCAACCCAGGCACACCTGGGGAGGGCTGGCCGGCACGGTAAGGCTGCCCAGGTCAGCCAATCATCACCCCTCAGGGGCTCACAGTTGCAGAAAATGGAACTTGCTGAACCGGCCAGGTCCAAGGAACAGGTGTGGGCTCCTGAGAGTCAGGATAGACAAGGGGCTGCAGCTTTGGCTTGTTTTCTAATCATTTTATCTGGCCCATGAGTGGGAGACAACTTCAAGAAAACCCTCTCCTAATGAGAGGAACCCAGGAGTCAGGCAGAGGAGGGGTGGGTGGTGGTTGGAGACAGAGGCCTGGTGCCCCGGGTGCAGTGGAAGTCTCTGGAAGACCAGGTGGAGGGAGGCCTCACGGAGTGATGCCCAGGGTCACAGACCTGTCGCAGCTGCTGTTTGTTAGTTCAAGTCCTGCTCTGAGGTGCTCTGTGTCAGCTCTGAGCGACACGTGAGCTGGGGGTGCTCTGCAATGAGGGCTATGTGCACGGTTCCTGTGTGCCCAGCCCTGCCACGGTACCTGCAAGGGTAGCTCTGTATCCTGGGAGGGGCCTGACCACGAGAGCCCCGTGGGCTGGGGTGGGGGTGGGGTACCTGCCCAGGTGAGCTCCATATTCTGGGATTGGTCTGACCACGAGAGCCCCATGGGCTGCTGGGGACCTGGTAAAGGATGTCAGGACAGTCAGTGAAGCCACCGAGGATATACCTCCAGTTGCTCCTAATTCCTACACCCTGCTGGTCATTCTACCAACCACCAGGACATGGTATTCTGTATTAGTCTTCAATGATGCCTTCTTTTGTATTCCATTAGTCCCAGAGTCACAAGAAATTTTGGCTTGTGAGTGGCAGGACTCAACATACAACTAAAACAATACTTCCGGGCCGTCTGGCCCCAAGGGTGCAAAAATTCCCACACCATCTTTGGGGAAAGCTTAGCTAAAGACCTAAAAGTTCTACCTCTGGAAAAGGAAACCCTCCTTCAATATGCAGACGACATTCTGATCACCAGCCCTACTAAGGAGGCCTCTGAACTACCAAGCCAATAAAGGATAGAAGTTGTCCAAGAAAAAGCTCAAATATCACAGACTGCAGTGACCTGCCTGGGCTTCATTCTCACAGAAGGTCAGAGAAGCCCATCCCAGGAAAGGGAAGAAACCATTTTCAGCCTTACCCCTTTCTAAAACTAGAAGACAGCTTAGGGGTTCCTGGGGAGGCCAGGGTTTGCTGCTTCTGGATCCCTAACTACAGTCTACTAGCTGGGCCTCTATATGAAACACTGAAAGGAAAAGATGATGATCCTTTTGAATAGAATCCAGAAGTGGCCTTTCAAGAATGGAAAGAGCAGTCAATTCAGACCCTTGCCCTGGAACTCCCTAATTTAGCTAAACCCTTTGACCTTTACATTCCCTGTGAAAGGTGAATCGCCATTGGAGAATTAGTGCAAAAACTGGGACCGCTTGAAATGGAACAATGCAAGAATGCCATCCAGGTAGGATAAACTACGGTCACTAAGGGGCTTGGCCCACTGCCACATCTGGCCAAGATACTGGCGGTATCTAAAAACCTGGAAATCAGCAGCCCAAAAGGCCACCTCCCTCCTAAGGGAAAAGGACCCCACGTGGTGATCCTAACCACCAACCATGCCCTGAAGTTGCAGGGTTCGCTCCGTGGGCACACCGACCTCGAGTGAGGAGGCCCTCCAACTCCAACATCCAGAGAGATAACCGGGGGCAACAGGGCACCATGACGACTCGTGTGAACATCACTTGACCTGGAGTTTCTCTCATAAAACAACAAGAGTGTGTCCCAAAAGAGTAGACTACTGCTTGCAGGACTTACTGCACCCAGAGGGGAGCTAATAATCTTGGCGGGGGAACAGTATACCACACTGTCACCATAGAAAAGCCTACAGACACCGTGATGATGGTGGCCAATAAGACCGGCTGGACTCCTGTTTACTTCAAAAGGCTGTTGACTCAGTAGCCATCATGGTCCTTGGTCACCACTGACCCTGGACTGTCTGGGAGTTGAGCGGGCAGGGCTCTGACACCTGGTGCTGTTTGTACGTTAATTCAGGGGCCTAACTGAAGAAAGCGCAGACTACTGGTCAGAGCATCTAGGCTGGCAGAGACGGTCAGCCTAAGGTGGCCGAACAAATGTGGGGCGGGGTGAAACCGGCCCCCACAGCGTCTCTGCACATCTCTTTCCTGGACCCTTAAAGGTCATTAGAATCTATAACACTTCCAATGCTGGTGCTCAGGTGGACGAGCAGGGAGGCAGGGGTCCTGGGGACAATCAACGTCACCGGGAGGCTGCTGGGGAGAAGCTCTGACCCTCGCCCCAGGGTATGAGGGCTCCCAACTCAGCACTCAGCAGTTACAGAAGAAGGGTCTGCACCCTCAGCACTCCAAGAATGAGGAACGGGACAAAAGGCAGAGGAGGGGTTTGTCCCCAGCAAAGCCCATTAAAAATCCCTGGGAGATAAAAATAGAATCTGGGCAATAAAGTCAAGTCTAACCTTTTTTATCCTTTGTGCTTTGTCTAATTTCACGTGCTCCTAGGGTCCCGCATGCAGAGGTTCCACACCCGGCACTTCAGACCAGATTTCCTAGTGCAGAATGGCTGGGTCGACACCTCAGCTCCTGGGGCCCAGTGCAGACTCCACGATATAGAGCCTGAGCTACAGCCAACCCGGCCCTCGAGAGCTCCGCCGCCTCCCTCCCTCCCACTGACTCTGACAGGATCTCTACACAGCAGCCCAGCCCACAGCCCACAGCCCACAGCCCACAGCCCACAGCCCACGGGGTAGTGCATGCTCTCACCTCTCCATTCTCTGATCAAAATATAAAGTTTCCTTTGCTTGTGAACCAAACTCAGTCTCGATCTGTTGGCCCCAATGACACTGGGCAGGGGGACACTTGTTGGGGTCCACTCTGGAGGATCAGTAACAGAAATTGAGACTATTGTAACCTCAATGAACAGATGTGTGAGCCAAACTGTAGTTAACATAGAACAGTGTATAAGGCTCGGGTAAAATAAGATGTTTTTAACACTTCCATTTGATATTTCCATCACTTTTTATAAGCAAGTTCAGTGAAAAGGTTTGTCTTATTTGTCAGGTCAATATTAGAGAAACGAAGTGATTTCTTTCCAAGGATGTACAGCTAATAATCTTGGTTAAACCTTCAATCTTGTTTTAAATGCTTTTCCATTGAAAATGATACCTCTCTTTCAGCTCCCCCATTTCTGAGAAGTATAAAATCTTATAATTTATTATTACCAAAGGGGAAAGGTGGGAGGAGGGATCAATTAACAGTTTGGAATGAACACATACACACTGCTATGTATAAAATAGATCATCAACAAGGAACTACTGTATAGCACAGGGAACTACACTCAACATTTTGCAATAACCTATAAGGGGAAATAATCTGAAAAAGAATAGATATTTTTATTGACATCATCTATCAATGACAGTTAAAGTGTAGCCTAAGGGAAGCTGGTGGTGAGTGCTTCTGACCCTGAAGACTTCAATCATCTAAAGTTTGGACTCTGCCTGCTTCCCAAGGCCCTTAATGAACATATGTGTAGCCGTAGCTTAAAAAATTCCCCAGTTTGGGTTTCGGGGAGACACTGATTTTGAAAAAGCCCTGGTGTTCTCCTTACATGAATGGGACTCTTCCTACTGCTAAAACATGTCTGTCACACCCAGAGGATGGTATACCGTCTGATCGGGAAGAGTTTGGAAAAGGCATCTCATCTCCTCATCTCCTGGTGCTCGGGTTCACCCCTCCAGCGTCTTTACTAACAGTCTCCCCACTTGGAGATGTCAGCACTGTCAACATCCTGTTGCGTACAGTTTGGAATTTGTCCAGAGGATGAAGCGGAAGGATGAGGAACAATGAGAGACAAGTCCTAGGTGTTCAGACAGGCACATGTCACTCTAATTTCCAATCAGGAAGACGAATTGACCAAAGGCTAGGGTTGCCCATGGAAACAGTATAGGGCTTGAGGAAATCCCGCTGCTTTGTGGCCAGTTCCCATAAACACGAGTTGAACAATGGAACTCAGGGGCAGTAAAATTCACAAAACTGCAGAGTTGAAAATATCCATCACTGAAAAATGTCTTGAGGAAAGTCAGAGAAAAGGACTTGTAAGCAAGGGAGAATGGCAGGAAAGGGATTTGAGGAGGTAGAAAGGACTCGCCATTAAGCACAAGAAAAGGAGCTGAACATTGCCAACATTGCAGTTGGCCAAAAAGGGTGTATGCGTTCTTTTCTGTATATATTCAAGAAAAGGGCATACACTTTTTTAGCCAACCAAACAGGTGGGCACTGGAAGTCAATACTACAAAAGATATCACTTCGCATCAGTCAGAAGAGCCATCCTCATAAAGCGTAAACAACAGAAATGCAGGACAGGGCAACGAGAAGAGGGAGCCCTGTGAGACTTATAGTGGAAATGTATATTGCCAACGGCCATTCTGGAGAAGTGTATTGTGTTTACTAAAGCATCTAAAAAATGAGCTACAGAGCATAGGGCACTTGCACTCATGGGCGTATATCTTGGGAAAAACAAAAATCGAGAGGACACAGGCACCCCAATGTTTACCCCCTCTCTGTTTAAAAGATCCTCGACTAGGATATAACTTAAATGTCTCTGGAGGGAAAAAATGGATAGAGATGTGGTACTTAGGTAGAGTGGAATATTATTCAGCCTGGAAATCAATGAAATATGGCCAGTTGTAACAACTCCGGAGGAGTTACGTATGATCATTCTAAGTGACAGAATTCAAAAAGAAAAAGACACATATCATAAGATATCACTTAAAGGTGGAATCCAAAATGGCTACACATGAAATAACTTACAAAACAAAAACATAGTCAAATATGTAGAAAACACGCATAAGGCTGCTAAACGGGAAAGGTGGGGAGGGGTGAGGCATCATCCAGGAGGTTGAAATTAGCAAAGATACCATTCCAAATACCAAACTGATAATCAACAAGGCCTACACGGTAGCTAAAAGAACTGCACTCAGCACACTCAAGTCACCGGAAAAGAATATATACGACTGGTAAGAATCTGAAAAAGAATTTATTGATGTCTCTCTGTACGCGAATCAAGTGGATGTACAGCAGCAAGAAACAGAGCTTTGAAAATCAGCTGTAACCAATATAGTAATAAATTGAAAAAAATAAACGACAGAGAGACAGAGAAAACCTCTTACAACTTTTCCTCAGGGACGGTGATGCAACATGGATTGAACACATCTAGACCCACAGCAGGATGAGACATAAGGCTGGAAACTGTTTGCGCTAAGAGAAATGTGAGGTTGGGTGAGGAAATGCACACCCTTTAAAGTAATACTACCTGGTACCCATTCAATGGGTCCCAAATCTGCAGGTTCAAGGGATCTTCCTACAGCTAAAACATGCATGGAAAACCCAGAGGACTGTACACCATGTGATCGGGAGATGTGTCTAAAATGCACCTCATTTATCCTCTCCTGGTGCTCCTGTTCACCATTCCAGCCACGCTACTTAGAATCTCCCCACTTGGAGAATCAGCACATTTAAACTTCTGTTTCACACATTTTGCAAATTGTGAGGAGGATGAACGGGAAGAGGGGGAACCAATGAGAGAAGAGTTGTAGGGGTTTGGACGGGCACATATCACTCTAATTTCCCATTAAGAGTAAGAATTAAAGAAAGGCTCAGCCTGCCTCGCCGGAGCCAAAATAGGGCCTGAAGCAATCCTGCGGGTTTGAGGCCAGCTCACAAAAGAGCAACTTAAAAAATGGAGCTCAGGGTCACTGCAATTCACAAACCTGCAGAGTTATAAATGAAAACTAACGTCCAAAAATATGTTGAGGTAAGGCAAAGAAGAGGATCTGAATGCAAGACAGAATTGCAAGAAACAGATTTCAAGAGATAGATTGGACTCGTCTTTAACGCACATGAAAAGCGGCAGAATTTCGACAATGATGCAGTTGGCCCAAAAGGGCGTATGCGTTTTTTCCTGATTATATCCAGGAAAAAACGCATACGCACTTTATGGGCAACGAAGCAAGCAAGCAATGCAAATGTGCACAACAAAGAAGTCTCACTTCCCACCGGTCAAAAGGGCCATCCTAAAAAATTGTAAAAACCAGAAATGCAGGACAGGCCATGGAGAACAGGGAGCCTTTATACGCTGATGGGCAGTGTGTGAACTGCCGAGAGCCACTCTGGAGAAGTGTATGGTGGTTCCTAAATCATCTAAAAAACAGAGCTACAGAGCATAGGACACTTCCAATCATGGGAGTATATCTAGGGAAGTCTAAAAATCAACAAGACACAAGCACACCACAGTTTAGGGCTACTCTGTTTACAAGAACCTCAACTTCAGTACACCTTAAGTATCCCAGGAAAGAGAACAATGGATAAAGAAGATGTGGTACTTATGTACAATGGAATATCTCTTCACCATGAAATCAATGTAATAAGGCTAGTAGAAGGATAAAGAGTGGATTTAGGTCTGATAATACTACTTGAAATAAGTCAAACAGAAAAAGAAACATATCATAAGATATCACTTATAGAGGGAGGGTAAATATGGCTGCACAAGAAATGAATTACAGAACAGAACAGTGTCTCACATTTAGAAAACACACTTATGTCAGCTTAAGGGGAAAGGAGAGGTGGGGTGATGCATAAAACCAGAGTTTGAAATTAGCACAGATACCGTTCAATAAACCAAATAGGTATTAGACAAGATCTACACCTTGCTCAATGAACAGGCCTCAACACACCCTATACACCGCAGAGAAATATATCTGAGGAATAAGAATCTTAAAACGCATGTATTGATATATCTCCATAAGGGAATCAAGTGTGTGCAGAGCGGCACAAACACAGCAGTGAAAAGGAGCTAAACCCCATTATAGAAATAAATTTTAAAAACAAAACGCTGAAACAATGAAAGAGAGAAAAATTCTTACAAAATTCGCTCAGGGGCTGTGATGCAACCTGGATTGAACACATATAAACCCACAGCTGGATAAGACATAAGGCTGGACACTTGGGGCTGACAGGATTGGTGAGCTTTGGTGAGCAACTGCCGAAAGTTTAATGCAATACTTCATGCTACTCAGTCCAAGGGTCCCAACACTCCAGGTTGAAGGGAATCTTCCTACAGCTAAACCATGCTTGGGAAACCCAGCGACTGGTATACCATATGATCGGGAAAGGTTTCTAAAACGCACCTCATTTTTCCTCTCCTGGGGCTCCGGATCGACATTCCAGCCGCTTTACTAACAACATCCCCACATGGAGTCAATGCCTTTAAGTTCTGGTATCGCACAGTCTGCAGTTAGTGCAGAGGATGAATGGGAATAGGGGGAACCAGGGAGAAACTAGCTGTAGCGGTTTCAATGGGCACATGTCACTCTAATATCACATCAGTAAGAAGAATTAACCAAAGGCACAGCAAGGTGCCCCAGAAGAAAAATAGGGCTTCAAGGAATCCTGTGGTTACGGGGCAAGACCACAAAAATAAGAGCTAAAAAATGGAGCTAAGGGCCACTGCAATTCAAAAACCTGCAGAGTTATAAAGGCCAACTATTTTTAAAAAATATATTGAGGTAAGGCTATGAAGAGGCATTGAAAGCAAGGCAGAATTGCAGGAAACCGATTTCAGGAGGTAGACTGGAATTGCATTGAAAACATATGAAGAGAGTCAGAAACTCGAAAATGATGCACTTGGCCAAAAAGGGCGTATGCGTTTTTTCCTGAATATATTCAGGAAAAAACGCATACGCACTTTTTGGCCAACCAGGCAAGCTTGCAAAGGAAATCTGCACTACAATGAAGTCTCACTTCCACCTGGTCAAAAGGGCCATCTGAAAAAAGTGTAAAATCCATAAAGGCACGACAGGCCATGGAGAACTGGGAGCCTTCTTATGCTGATGGGCGGGATGTAAATTGCCAACAGCCACTCTGGAGAAGTGTATGGTGTTTCCTGAAACATCTAAAAAACAAAGCAACAGAGCCTAGGGCACTTCCGCTTATGGTCCTATAGATTAGGGAAATTAAAATCAAAAAGACACAGCCACCCCAAAGTTTGGGACGGCTCTCTTTACAAGAACCTCGTTTATGGTACAAGTTCAATATCGCAGAAAGTGAAAAATGGATAAAGAACTTGTGGTACTTACGTACAATGCAATATCACTCAGCAATGAAATCTATGTCATCAGGCAAGTAGCAGCATAATGAGTGGTTTCAGGTATGATGATTCGAACTGAAATAAGTCACACAGAAAAGAAACATCATAAGGTATCACTAATACACAGAATGTGAACTTGGCTACACATGAACTGAATTACAAAACAGAACAGTGTCTCAAGTTTAGAAAACCAACTTACGCTTGCTTAACGGGGAAGGTGAGTTGACGTGCTGCATAAAACCAGAGATTGAAATGAGCACAGATAAAGTTCCTTAAGCCAAATATGGAATAGACAAGAGCTACTCCTTGCTCAACGAAATGGACTCAACACCCCATATTAAACGCCTAAGAATGTACCTGACTAGTAAGTATCTTAAAACCTATGGATTGCTATGTCTCCAAAAGAGAATCAAGCGTTTGTACAGGGGCATAAACGCAGCAGTGATAGGATTGGAGAGGTTCGGTGAGCAAATGAAGACCCTTTGAAGTCATATTGCATGGTACCCATTACACAGGTCTCAACTCTCCAGGTTTAAGGTATTCTTCCTTCAGCTAAAACATGCATGTGGAACCCAGAGTATGATCGACGGTGTGAACGGGAGACGTGTTCAAATATGTCTCAGTTTTCCTCCCCTGGTACTCGGGTGCAACATTCCAGATGCTTTACTAACACTCTCCCTACTTTGAGAGTCAGTGCCTTTAACCTCCTGTTTGGCCCAGTTTGCAATTTCTGCGGAAGATGAACAGGAATAGCGAGAACCAATGAGAGAATACCTGGAGGTGTCTGAACGGGCAAATTTAACTCTCATTTCCCACCAGGAAGAGGAATTAACCAAAGGCTCAGCGTGCCATGCCGGAACCAGATTAGGGCCGGAAGCCATCCTGCGGTGTTGCGGCCAGGTCACAAGAAAGCGAGATGAAGAAAGGAGCTCAGGGGCACTGTAATTCACAAACCTGCAGAGTTATAAATGACAGCTATCGTCCAAAAATATACTGAAGTAAGGCTGCCAAGAGGACTTGAAAGTGGGGCAGAATTGCAGGAAACCGATTTCAGGAGGTAGACAGGAATTGCATTTCAAGCATAGGAAAAGAGGCAGAACGTCCACAGTGATGCACTTGGCCAAAAAGGGCGTATGCGTTTTTTCCTGAATATATTCAGGAAAACACGCATACGCCCTTTTTGGCCAACCAAGCAAGCTTGCAAAGGAAATCTGCACTACAATGAAGTCTCACTTCCCCCCGGTCAAAAGGGCCATCTGAAAAAAGTGCAAAATCCAGAAAGGCAGGACAGGCCATGGAGAACTGGGAGCCTTGTTATGCTGATGGGCGGGATGTAAATTGCCAACAGACACTCGGGAGAAGTGTATGGTGTTTCCTGAAACATCTAAAAAACAAAGCAACAGAGCCTAGGGCACTTCCACTTATGGTCCTATAGCTTAGGGAATTTAAAATCAAAAAGACACAGCCACCCCAAAGTTTGGAACGGCTCTGTTTACAAGAACCTCGTTTACAGTACAAGTTCAACATCGCAGAAAGTGAAAAATGGATAAAGAAGTTGTGGTATTTACTTACAAAGCAATATCACTCAGCAATGAAATCTGTGTCATCAGGCCCTTAGCAGCACAATGAGTGGATTCACGTATGATGATTCTAACTGAAATAAGTCACACAGAAAAAGAAACATCATAAGATATCAGTAATACACGGAATGGAAACGTGGCTACACAGGAACTGAATTACAGAACAGAACAGGGTCTCAAATTTAGAAAAACAACTTAGGCTTGCTTAAGGGGAAAGGTGAGTTGGGGTGCTGCATAAAACCAGAGATTGAAATGAGCACAGATAAAGTTCCTTAAGCCAAATATGGAATAGACAAGAGCTACTCCTTGCTCAACGAAATGGACTCAACACCGCATATTAAACGCCTAAGAATGTACCTGACTTGTAAGTATCTTAAAACCTATGGATTGCTATGTCTCCGAAAGAGAATCAAGCATGTGTACAGGGGCATAAACGCAGCAGTGATAGGATTGGAGAGGTTCGGTGAGCAAATGAAGACCCTTTGAAGTCATATTGCATGGTACCCATTCCACGGGTTTCAACTACCCAGGTTTAAGGTATTCTTCCTTCAGCTAAAACATGCATGTGGAACCTAGAGTATGATCAACCATGTGATCGGGAGACGTGTTCAAATATGTCTCAGTTTTCCTCCCCTGGTACTCGGGTGCAACATTCCAGACGCTTTACTAACACTCTCCCCACTTGGAGAGTCAGTCCCTTTAACCTCCTGTTTGGCCCAGTTTGCAATTTCTGCGGAAGATGAACAGGAATAGCGAGAACCAATGAGAGTCTAGCTGGAGGTGTCTGGACGGGCAAATTTAACTCTCATTTCCCACCAGGAAGAGGAAATAATCAAAGGCTCAGCGTGCCGTACTGGAACCAGATTAGGGCCTGAAGCCATCCTGCGGTGTTGCGGCCAGCTCAAAAGAAACCGAGTTGAAGAAAGGAGCTCAGGGGCACTGTAATTCACAAACCTGCAGAGTTATAAATGACAGCTATCGTCCAAAAATATACTGAAGTAAGGCTGCCAAGAGGACTTGAAAGCGGGGCAGAATTGCAGGAAACCGATTTCAGGAGGTAGACTGGAATTGCATTGAAAGCATAGGAAAAGAGGCAGAACGTCCACAATGATGCACTTGGCCAAAAAGGGCGTATGCGTTTTTTCCTGAATATATTCAGGAAAAAACGCATACGCCCTTTTTGGCCAACCAAGCAAGCTTGCAAAGGAAATCTGCACTACAATGAAGTCTCACTTCCCCCCGGTCAAAAGGGCCATCTGAAAAAAGTGTAAAATCCAAAAAGGCAGGACAGGCCATGGAGAACTGGGAGCCTTGTTATGCTGATGGGCGGGATGTAAATTGCCAACAACCACTCGGGAGAAGTGTATGGTGTTTCCTGAAACATCTAAAAAACAAAGCAACAGAACCTAGGGCACTTCCACTTATGGTCCTATAGCTTAGGGAAATTAAAATCAAAAAGACACAGCCACCCCAAAGTTTCGAACGGCTCTGTTTACAAGAACCTCGTTTACAGTACAAGTTCAACATCGCAGAAAGTGAAAAATGGATAAAGAAGTTGTGGTATTTACTTACAAAGCAATATCACTCAGCAATGAAATCTGTGTCATCAGGCCCGTAGCAGCACAATGAGTGGATTCAGGTATGATGATTCTAACTGAAGTAAGTCACACAGAAAAAGAAACATCATAAGATATCAGTAATACACGGAATGGAAACTTGGCTACACAGGAACTGAATTCCAAAACAGAACAGGGTCTCAAATTTAGAAAAGCAACTTATGCTTGCTTAAGGGGAAAGGTGAGTTGGGGTGCTGCATAAAACCATAGAGTGAAATGAGCACAGATAAAGTTCCTTAAGCCAAATATGGTATAGACAAGAGCTACTCCTTGCTCAACGAAATGGACTCAACACCCCATATTAAACGCCTAAGAATGTACCTGACTAGTAAGTATCTTAAAACCTATGGATTGCTATGTCTCCAAAAGAGAATCAAGCATGTGTACAGGGGCATAAACGCAGCAGTGATAGGATTGGAGAGGTTCGGTGAGCAAATGAAGACCCTTTGAAGTCATATTGCATGGTACCCATTCCACGGGTCTCAACTACCCAGGTTTTAGGTATTCTTCCTTCAGCTAAAACATGCATGTGGAACCCAGAGTATGATCAACCATGTGATCGGGAGACGTGTTCAAATATGTCTCAGTTTTCCTCCCCTGGTACTCGGGTGCAACATTCCAGACGCTTTACTAACACTCTCCCCACTTGGAGAGTCAGCGCCTGTAACCTCCTGTTTGGCCCAGTTTGCAATTTCTGCGGAAGATGAACAGGAATAGCGAGAACCAATGAGAGGCTAGCTGGAGGTGTCTGGACGGGCAAATTTAACTCTCATTTCCCACCAGGAGGAGGAAATAACCAAAGGCTCAGTGTGCCGTGCCGGAACCAGATTAGGGCCTGAAGCCATCCTGCGGTGTTGCGGCCAGGTCACAAGAAAGCGAGTTGAAGAAAGGAGCTCAGGGGCACTGTAATTCACAAACCTGCAGAGTTATAAATGACAGCTATCGTCCAAAAATATACTGAAGTAAGGCTGCCAAGAGGACTTGAAAGCGGGGCAGAATTGCAGGAAACCGATTTCAGGAGGTAGACTGGAATTGCATTGAAAGCATAGGAAAAGAGGCAGAACGTCCACAATGATGCACTTGGCCAAAAAGGGCGTATGCGTTTTTTCCTGAATATATTCAGGAAAAAACGCATACGCCCTTTTTGGCCAACCAAGCAAGCTTGCAGAGGAAATCTGCACTACAATGAAGTCTCACTTCCCCCCGGTCAAAAGGGCCATCTGAAAAAAGTGTAAAATCCAGAAAGGCAGGACAGGCCATGGAGAACTGGGAGCCTTGTTATGCTGATGGGCGGGATGTAAATTGCCAACAACCACTCGGGAGAAGTGTATGATGTTTCCTGAAATATCGAAAAAACAAAGCAACAGAGCCTACGGCACTTCCACTTATGGTCCTATAGCTTAGGGAAATTAAAATCAAAAAGACACAGCCACCCCAAAGTTTGGAACGGCTCTGTTTACAAGAACCTCGTTTACAGTACAAGTTCAACATCGCAGAAAGTGAAAAATGGATAAAGAAGTTGTGGTATTTACTTACAAAGCAATATCACTCAGCAATGAAATCTGTGTCATCAGGCCCTTAGCAGCACAATGAGTGGATTCAGGTATGATGATTCTAACTGAAATAAGTCACACAGAAAAAGAAACATCATAAGATATCAGTAATACACGGAATCGAAACTTGGCTACACAGGAACTGAATTACAGAACAGAACAGGGTCTCAAATTTAGAAAACTAACTTATGCTTGCTTAAGGGGAAAGGTGAGTTGGGGTGCTGCATAAAACCAGAGATTGAAATGAGCACAGATAAAGTTCCTTAAGCCAAATATGGAATAGACAAGAGCTACTCCTTGCTCAACGAAATGGACTCAACACCGCATATTAAACGGCTAAGAATGTACCTGACTAGTAAGTATCTTAAAACCTATAGATTGCTATGTCTCCGAAAGAGAATCAAGCATGTGTACAGGGGCATAAACGCAGCAGTGATAGGATTGGAGAGGTTCGGTGAGCAAATGAAGACCCTTTGAAGTCATATTGCATGGTACACATTCCACGGGTTTCAACTACCCAGGTTTTAGGTATTGTTCCTTCAGCTAAAACATGCATGTGGAACCCAGAGTATGATCAACCATGTGATCGGGAGACGTGTTCAAATATGTCTCAGTTTTCCTCCCCTGGTACTCGGGTGCAACATTCCAGACGCTTTACTAACACTCTCCCCACTTGGAGAGTCAGCGCCTTTAACCTCCTGTTTGGCCCAGTTTGCAATTTCTGCGGAAGATGAACAGGAATAGCGAGAACCAATGAGAGGCTAGCTGGAGGTGTCTGGACGGGCAAATTTAACTCTCATTTCCCACCAGGAGGAGGAAATAACCAAAGGTTCAGCGTGCCGTGCAAGAACCAGATTAGGGCCTGAAGCCATCCTGCGGTGTTGCGGCCAGGTCACAAGAAAGCGAGTTGAAGAAAGGAGCTCAGGGGCACTGTAATTCACAAACCTGCAGAGTTATAAATGACAGCTATCATCCAAAAATATACTGAAGTAAGGCTGCCAAGAGGACTTGAAAGCGGGGCAGAATTGCAGGAAACCGATTTCAGGAGGTAGACTGGAATTGCATTGAAAGCATAGGAAAAGAGGCAGAACGTCCACAATGATGCACTTGGCCAAAAAGGGCGTATGCGTTTTTTCCTGAATATATTCAGGAAAAAACGCATACGCCCTTTTTGGCCAACCAAGCAAGCTTGCAAAGGAAATCTGCACTACAATGAAGTCTCACTTCCCCCCGGTCAAAAGGGCCATCTGAAAAAAGTGTAAAATCCAGAAAGGCAGGACAGGCCATGGAGAACTGGGAGCCTTGTTATGCTGATGGGCGGGATGTAAATTGCCAACAACCTCTCGGGAGAAGTGTATGGTGTTTCCTGAAATATCGAAAAAACAAAGCAACAGAACCTAGGGCACTTCCACTTATGGTCCTATAGCTTAGGGAAATTAAAATCAAAAAGACACAGCCACCCCAAAGTTTGGAACGGCTCTGTTTACAAGAACCTCGTTTACAGTACAAGTTCAACATCGCAGAAAGTGAAAAATGGATAAAGAAGTTGTGGTATTTACTTACAAAGCAATATCACTCAGCAATGAAATCTGTGTCATCAGGCCCGTAGCAGCACAATGAGTGGATTCAGGTATGATGATTCTAACTTAAGTAAGTCACACAGAAAAAGAAACATCATAAGATATCAGTAATACACGGAATGGAAACATGGCTACACAGGAACTGAATTACAGAACAGAACAGGGTCTCAAATTTAGAAAACCAACTTATGCTTGCTTAAGGGGAAAGGTGAGTTGGGGTGCTGCATAAAACCAGAGATTGAAATGAGCACAGATAAAGTTCCTTAAGCCAAATATGGAATAGACAAGAGCTACTCCTTGCTCAACGAAATGGACTCAACACCGCATATTAAACGCCTAAGAATGTACCTGACTAGTAAGTATCTTAAAACCTATGGATTGCTAAGTCTCCGAAAGAGAATCAAGCATGTGTACAGGGGTATAAACGCAGCAGTGATAGGATTGGAGAGGTTCGGTGAGCAAATGAAGACCCTTTGAAGTCATATTGCATGGTACCCATTCCACGGGTCTTAACTCTCCAGGTTTAAGGTATTCTTCCTTCAGCTAAAGCATGCATGTGGAACCCAAGTATGATCAACCATGTGAACGGGAGACGTGTTCAAATATGTCTCAGTTTTCCTCCCCTGGTACTCGGGTGCAACATTCCAGATGCTTTACTAACACTCTCCCCACTTGGAGAGTCAGCGCCTTTAACCTCCTGTTTGGCCCAGTTTGCAATTTCTGCGGAAGATGAACAGGAATAGCGAGAACCAATGAGAAACTAGCTGGAGGTGTCTGGACGGGCAAATTTAACTCTCATTTCCCACCAGGAAGAGGAATTAACCAAAGGCTCAGCATGCCGGGCCGGAACCAGATTAGGGCCTGAAGCCATCCTGCGGTGTTGCGGCCAGGTCACAAGAAAGCGAGTTGAAGAAAGGAGCTCAGGGGCACTGTAATTCACAAACCTGCAGAGTTATAAATGACAGCTATCGTCCACAAATATACTGAAGTAAGACTGCCAAGAGGACTTGAAAGCGGGGCAGAATTGCAGGAAACCGATTTCAGGAGGTAGACTGGAATTGCATTGAAAGCATAGGAAAAGAGGCAGAACGTCCACAATGATGCACTTGGCCAAAAAGGGCGTATGCGTTTTTTCCTGAATATATTCAGGAAAAAACGCATACGCCCTTTTTGGCCAACCAAGCAAGCTTGCAAAGAAATCTGCACTACAATGAAGTCTCACTTCACCCCGGTCAAAAGGGCAATCTGAAAAAAGTGTAAAATCCAGAAAGGCAGGACAGGCCATGGAGAACTGGGAGCCTTGTTATGCTGATGGGCGGGATGTAAATTGCCAACAGACACTCGGGAGAAGTGTATGGTGTTTCCTGAAATATCGAAAAAACAAAGCAACAGAGCCTAGGGCAATTCCACTTATGGTCCTATAGCTTAGGGAAATTAAAATCAAAAAGACACAGCCACCCCAAAGTTTGGGACGCCTCTGTTTACAAGAACCTCATTTACCGTACAAGTTCAATATCACAGAAAGTGAAAAATGGATAAAGAACTTGTGGTACTTACGTACAATGCAGTATCACTCAGCAATGAAATCTATGTCATCAGTCCCGTAGCAGCATAATGAGTGGATTAAGGTACGATGATTCTAACTGAAATAAGTCACACAGAAATAGAAACATCATAAGATATCACTAATACACAGAATGTAAACTTGGCTACACAGGAACTGAATTCCAAAACAGAAAAGGGTCTCAAATTTAGAAAACCATCTTATGCTTGCTTAAGGGGAAAGGTGAGTTGGGGTGCTGCATAAAACCAGAGATTGAAATGAGCACAGATAAAGTTCCTTAAGCCAAATATGGAATAGACAAGAGCTACTCCTTGCTCAACGAAATGGACTCAACACCGCATATTAAACGCCTAAGAATGTACCTGACTAGTAAGTATCTTAAAACCTATGGATTGCTATGTCTCCGAAAGAGAATCAAGCATGTGTACAGGGGCATAAACGCAGCAGTGATAGGATTGGAGAGGTTCGGTGAGCAAATGAAGACCCTTTGAAGTCATATTGCATGGTACCCATTCCACGGGTTTCAACTACCCAGGTTTTAGGTATTCTTCCTTCAGCTAAAACATGCATGTGGAACCCAGAGTATGATCAACCATGTGATCGGGAGACGTGTTAAAATATGTCTCAGTTTTCGTACCCTGGTACTCGGGTGCAACATTCCAGACGCTTTACTAACACTCTCCCGACTTGGAGAGTCAGTCCCTTTAACCTCCTGTTTGGCCCAGTTTGCAATTTCTGCGGAAGATGAACAGGAATAGCGAGAACCAATGAGAGACTAGCTGGAGGTGTCTGGACGGGCAAATTTAACTCTCATTTCCCACCATGAAGAGGAATTAACCAAAGGCTCAGCGTGCCGGGCCGGAACCAGATTAGGGCCTGAAGACATCCTGCGGTGTTGCGGCCAGCTCACAAGAAAGCGAGTTGAAGAAAGGAGCTCAGGGGCACTGTAATTCACAAACCTGCAGAGTTATAAATGACAGCTATCATCCAAAAATAGACTGAAGTAAGGCTGCCAAGAGGACTTGAAAGCGGGGCAGAATTGCAGGAAACCGATTTCAGGAGGTAGACTGGAATTGCATTGAAAGCATAGGAAAAGAGGCAGAACGTCCACAATGATGCACTTGGCCAAAAAGGGCGTATGCGTTTTTTCCTGAATATATTCAGGAAAAAACGCATACGCCCTTTTTGGCCAACCAAGCAAGCTTGCAGAGGAAATCTGAACTACAATGAAGTCTCACTTCCCCCCGGTCAAAAGGGCCATCTGAAAAAAGTGTAAAATCCAGAAAGGCAGGACAGGCCATGGAGAACTGGGAGCCTTGTTATGCTGATGGGCGGGATGTAAATTGCCAACAGACACTCGGGAGAAGTGTATGGTGTTTCCTGAAATATCGAAAAAACAAAGCAACAGAGCCTAGGGCACTTCCACTTATGGTCCTATAGCTTAGGGAAATTAAAATCAAAAAGACACAGCCACCCCAATGTTTGGAACGGCTCTGTTTACAAGAACCTCGTTTACAGTACAAGTTCAACATCGCAGAAAGTGAAAAATGGATAAAGAAGTTGTGGTATTCACTTACAAAGCAATATCACTCAGCAATGAAATCTATGTCATCAGGCCCTTAGCAGCACAATGAGTGGATTCAGGTATGATGATTCTAACTGAAATAAGTCACACAGAAAAAGAAACATCATAAGATATCAGTAATACACGGAATGGAAACTTGGCTACACAGGAACTGAATTACAGAACAGAACAGGGTCTCAAATTTAGAAAACCAACTTATGCTTGCTTAAGGGGAAAGGTGAGTTGGGGTGCTGCATAAAACCAGAGATTGAAATGAGCACAGATAAAGTTCCTTAAGCCAAATATGGAATAGACAAGAGCTACTCCTTGCTCAACGAAATGGACTCAACACCGCATATTAAACGCCTAAGAATGTACCTGACTAGTAAGTATCTTAAAACCTATGGATTGCTATGTCTCCAAAAGAGAATCAAGCATGTGTACAGGTGCATAAACGCAACAGTGTTAGGATTGGAGAGGTTCGGTGAGCAAATGAAGACCCTTTGAAGTCATATTGCATGGTACCCATTACACGGGTTTCAACTACCCAGGTTTTAGGTATTCTTCCTTCAGCTAAAACATGCATGTGGAACCTAGAGTATGATCAACCATGTGATCGGGATACGTGTTCAAATATGTCTCAGTTTTCGTACCCTGGTACTCGGGTGCAACATTCCAGAGGCTTTACTAACACTCTCCCCACTTGGAGAGTCAGCGCCTTTAACCTCCTGTTTGGCACAGTTTGCAATTTCTGCGGAAGATGAACAGGAATAGCGAGAACCAATGAGAGGCTAGCTGGAGGTGTCTGGACGGGCAAATTTAACTCTCATTTCCCACCAGGAAGAGGAAATAACCAAAGGCTCAGCGTGCCGTACCGGAACCAGATTAGGGCCTGAAGCCATCCTGCGGTGTTGCGGCCAGCTCAAAAGAAAGCGAGTTGAAGAAAGGAGCTCAGGGGCACTGTAATTCACAAACCTGCAGAGTTATAAATGACAGCTATCGTCCAAAAATAGACTGAAGTAAGGCTGCCAAGAGGACTTGAAAGCGGGGCAGAATTGCAGGAAACCGATTTCAGGAGGTAGACTGGAATTGCATTGAAAGCATAGGAAAAGAGGCAGAACGTCCACAATGATGCACTTGGCCAAAAAGGGCGTATGCGTTTTTTCCTGAATATATTCAGGAAAAAACGCATACGCTCTTTTTGGCAAACCAAGCAAGCTTGCAAAGGAAATCTGCACTACAATGAAGTCTCACTTCCCCCCAGTCAAAAGGGCCATCTGAAAAAAGTGTAAAATCCAGAAAGGCAGGACAGACCATGGAGAACTGGGAGCCTTGTTATGCTGATGGGCGGGATGTAAATTGCCAACAACCACTCGGGAGAAGTGTATGGTGTTTCCTGAAACATCTAAAAAACAAAGCAACAGAGCCTAGGGCACTTCCACTTATGGTCCTATAGCTTAGGGAAATTAAAATCAAAAAGACACAGCCACCCCAAAGTTTGCAATGGCTCTGTTTACAAGAACCTCGTTTACAGTACAAGTTCAACATCGCAGAAAGTGATAAATGGATAAAGAAGTTGTGGTATTTACTTACAAAGCAATATCACTCAGCAATGAAATCTGTGTCATCAGGCCCTTAGCAGCACAATGAGTGGATTCAGGTATGATGATTCTAACTGAAATAAGTCACACAGAAAAAGAAACATCATAAGATATCAGTAATACACGGAATGGAAACTTGGCTACACAGGAACTGAATTACAGAACAGAACAGGGTCTCAAATTTAGAAAACTAACTTATGCTTGCTTAAGGGGAAAGGTGAGTTGGGGTGCTGCATAAAACCAGAGATTGAAATGAGCACAGATAAAGTTCCTTAAGCCAAATATGGAATAGACAAGAGCTACTCCTTGCTCAACGAAATGGACTCAACACCCCATATTAAACGCCTAAGAATGTACCTGACTAGTAAGTATCTTAAAACCTATGGATTGCTATGTCTCCAAAAGAGAATCAAGCATGTGTACAGGGGCATAAACACAGCAGTGATAGGATTGGAGAGGTTCGGTGAGCAAATGAAGACCCTTTGAAGTCATATTGCATGGTACCCATTCCACGGGTTTCAACTACCCAGGTGTAAGGTATTGTTCCTTCAGCTAAAACATGCATGTGGAACCTAGAGTATGATCAAACATGTGATCGGGAGACGTGTTCAAATATGTCTCAATTTTCCTCCCCTGGTACTCGGGTGCAACATTCCAGACGCTTTACTAACACTCTCCCCACTTGGAGAGTCAGTCCCTTTAACCTCCTGTTTCGCCCAGTTTGCAATTTCTGTGGAAGATGAATAGGAATAGCGAGAACCAATGAGAGACTAGCTGGAGGTGTCTGGCTGGGCAAATTTAACTCTCATTTCCCACCAGGAAGAGGAATTAACCAAAGGCTCAGCGTGCCGTGCCAGAACCAAATTAGGGCCTGAAGACATCCTGCGGTGTTGCGGCCAGGTCACAAGAAAGCGAGTTGAAGAAAGGAGCTCAGGGGCACTGTAATTCACAAACCTGCAGAGTTATAAATGACAGCTATCGTCCAAAAATAGACTGAAGTAAGGCTGCCAAGAGGACTTGAAAGCGGGGCAGAATTGCAGGAAACCGATTTCAGGAGGTAGACTGGAATTGCATTGAAAGCATAGGAAAAGAGGCAGAACGTCCACAATGATGCACTTGGCCAAAAAGGGCGTATGCGTTTTTTCCTGAATATATTCAGGAAAAAACGCATACGCCCTTTTTGGCCAACCAAGCAAACTTGCAATGGAAATCTGCACTACAATGAAGTCTCACTTCTCCCCGGTCAAAAGGGCCATCTGAAAAAAGTGTAAACTCCAGAAAGGCAGGACAGGCCATGGAGAACTGGGAGCCTTGTTATGCTGATGGGCGGGATGTAAATTGCCAACAGACACTCAGGAGAAGTGTATGATGTTTCCTGAAACATCTAAAAAACAAAGCAACAGAGCCTAGGGCACTTCCACTTATGGTCCTATAGCTTAGGGAAATTAAAATCAAAAAGACACAGCCACCCCAAAGTTTGGGACGCCTCCGTTTACAAGAACCTCGTTTACCGTACAAGTTCAATATCACAGAAAGTGAAAAATGGATAAAGAACTTGTGGTACTTACGTACAATGCAGTATCACTCAGCAATGAAATCTATGTCATCAGGCCCGTAGCAGCATAATGAGTGGATTCAGGTACGATGATTCTAACTGAAATAAGTGACACAGAAAAAGAAACATCATAAGATATCAGTAATACACGGAATGTAAACTTGGTTACACAGGAACTGCATTCCAAAACAGAACAGGGTCTCAAATTTAGAAAAGCAACTTATGCTTGCTTAAGGGGAAAGGTGAGTTGGGGTGCTGCATAAAACCAGAGATTGAAATGAGCACAGATAAAGTTCCTTAAGCCAAATATGGAATAGACGAGAGCTACTCCTTGCTCAACGAAATGGACTCAAAACCCCATATTAAACGCCTAAGAATGTACCTGACTAGTAAGTATCTTAAAACCTATGGATTGCTATGTCTCCAAAAGAGAATCAAGCATGTGTACAGGGGCATAAACGCAGCAGTGATAGGATTGGAGAGGTTCGTGAGCAAATGAAGACCCTTTGAAGTCATATTGCATGGTACCCATTACACGAGTCTTAACTCTCCAGGTTTAAGGTATTCTTCCTTCAGCTAAAACATGCATGTGGAACCCAAGTATGATCAACCATGTGAACGGGAGACGTGTTCAAATATGTCTCAGTTTTCCTCCCCTGGTACTCGGGTGCAACATTCCAGACGCTTTACTAACACTCTCCCCACTTGGAGAGTCAGCGCCTTTAACCTCCTGTTTGGCCCAGTTTGCAATTTCTGCGGAAGATGAACAGGAATAGCGAGAACCAATGAGAGACTAGCTGGAGGTGTCTGGACGGGCAAATTTAACTCTCATTTCCCACCAGGAAGAGGAAATAACCAAAGGCTCAGCGTGCCGTGCCGGAACCAGATTAGGGCCTGAAGCCATCCTGCGGTGTTGCGGCCAGCTCACAAGAAAGCGAGTTGAAGAAAGGAGCTCAGGGGCACTGTAATTCACAAACCTGCAGAGTTATAAATGACAGCTATCGTCCAAAAATAGACTGAAGTAAGGCTGCCAAGAGGACTTGAAAGCGGGGCAGAATTGCAGGAAACCGATTTCAGGAGGTAGACTGGAATTGCATTGAAAGCATAGGAAAAGAGGCAGAACGTCCACAATGATGCACTTGGCCAAAAAGGGCGTATGCGTTTTTTCCTGAATATATTCAGGAAAAAACGCATACGCCCTTTTTGGCCAACCAAGCAAGCTTGCAAAGGAAATCTGCACTACAATGAAGTCTCACTTCCCCCCGGTCAAAAGGGCCATCTGAAAAAAGTGTAAAATCCAGAAAGGCAGGACAGGCCATGGAGAACTGGGAGCCTTGTTATGCTGATGGGCGGGATGTAAATTGCCAACAACCACTTGGGAGAAGTGTATGGTGTTTCCTGAAACATCTAAAAAACAAAGCAACAGAGCCTAGGGCACTTCCACTTATGGTCCTATAGTTTAGGGAAATTAAAATCAAAAAGACACAGCCACCCCAAAGTTTGGAACGGCTCTGTTTACAAGAATCTCGTTTACAGTACAAGTTCAACATCGCAGAAAGTGAAAAATGGATAAAGAAGTTGTGGTATGTACTTACAAAGCAATATCACTCAGCAATGAAATCTGTGTCATCAGGCCCTTAGCAGCACAATGAGTGGATTCAGGTATGATGTTTCTAACTGAAATAAGTCACACAGAAAAAGAAACATCATAAGATATCACTAATACACGGAATGTAAACTTGGCTACACAGGAACTGCATTCCAAAACAGAACAGGGTCTCAAATTTAGAAAACCAACTTATGCTTGCTTAAGGGGAAAGGTGAGTTGGGGTGCTGCATAAAACCAGAGATTGAAATGAGCACAGATAAAGTTTCTTAAGCCAAATATGGAATAGACAAGAGCTACTCCTTGCTCAACGAAATGGACTCAAAACCCCATATTAAACGCCTAAGAATGTACCTGACTAGTAAGTATCTTAAAACCTATGGATTGCTATGTCTCCAAAAGAGAATCAAGCGTGTGTACAGGGGCATAAACGCAGCAGTGATAGGATTGGAGAGGTTCGGTGAGCAAATGAAGACCCTTTGAAGTCATATTGCATGGTACCCATTTCACGGGTCTCAACTCTCCAGGTTTAAGGTACTCTTCCTTCAGCTAAAACATGCATGTGGAACCCAGAGTATGATCAACCATGTGAACGGGAGACGTGTTCAAATATGTCTCAGTTTTCCTCCCCTGGTACTCGGGTGCAACATTCCAGACGCTTTACTAACACTCTCCCGACTTGCAGAGTCATTCCCTTTAACCTCCTGTTTGGACCAGTTTTCAATTTCTGCGGAAGATGAACAGGAATAGCGAGAACCAATGAGAGGCTAGCTGGAGGTGTCTGGACGGGCAAATTTAACTCTCATTTCCCACCAGGAAGAGGAATTAACCAAAGGCTCAGCATGCCGGGCCGGAACCAGATTAAGGCCTGAAGCCATCCTGCGGTGTTGCGGCCAGGTCACAAGAAAGCGAGTTGAAGAAAGGAGCTCAGGGGCACTGCAATTCACAAACCTGCAGAGTTATAAATGACAGCTATCGTCCAAAAATAGACTGAAGTAAGGCTGCCAAGAGGACTTGAAAGCGGGGCAGAATTGCAGGAAACCGATTTCAGGAGGTAGACTGGAATTGCATTGAAAGCATAGGAAAAGAGGCAGAACGTCCACAATGATGCACTTGGCCAAAAAGGGCGTATGCGTTTTTTCCTGAATATATTCAGGAAAAAACGCATACGCCCTTTTTGGCCAACCACGCAAGCTTGCAAAGGAAATCTGCACTACAATGAAGTCTCACTTCCCCCCGGTCAAAAGGGCCATCTGAAAAAAGTGTAAAATCCAGAAAGGCAACATATCATTGAGAACTGGGAGCCTTGTTATGCTGATGGGCGGGATGTAAATTGCCAACAGACACTTGGGAGAAGTGTATGGTGTTTCCTGAAACATCTAAAAAACAAAGCAACAGAGCCTAGGGCACTTCCACTTATGGTCCTATAGCTTAGGGAAATTAAAATCAAAAAGACACAGCCACCCCAATGTTTGGAACGGCTCTGTTTACAAGAACCTCGTTTACAGTACAAGTTCAACATCGCAGAAAGTGAAAAATGGATAAAGAAGTTGTGGTATTCACTTACAAAGCAATATCACTCAGCAATGAAATCTATGTCATCAGGCCCTTAGCAGCACAATGAGTGGATTCAGGTATGATGATTCTAACTGAAATAAGTCACACAGAAAAAGAAACATCATAAGATATCAGTAATACACGGAATGGAAACTTGGCTACACAGGAACTGAATTACAGAACAGAACAGGGTCTCAAATTTAGAAAACCAACTTATGCTTGCTTAAGGGGAAAGGTGAGTTGGGGTGCTGCATAAAACCAGAGATTGAAATGAGCACAGATAAAGTTCCTTAAGCCAAATATGGAATAGACAAGAGCTACTCCTTGCTCAACGAAATGGACTCAACACCGCATATTAAACGCCTAAGAATGTACCTGACTAGTAAGTATCTTAAAACCTATGGATTGCTATGTCTCCGAAAGAGAATCAAGCATGTGTACAGGTGCATAAACGCAGCAGTGTTAGGATTGGAGAGGTTCGGTGAGCAAATGAAGACCCTTTGAAGTCATATTGCATGGTACCCATTACACGGGTTTCAACTACCCAGGTTTTAGGTATTCTTCCTTCAGCTAAAACATGCATGTGGAACCTAGAGTATGATCAAACATGTGATCGGGAGACGTGTTCAAATATGTCTCAATTTTCCTCCCCTGGTACTCGGGTGCAACATTCCAGACGCTTTACTAACACTCTCCCCACTTGGAGAGTCAGTCCCTTTAACCTCCTGTTTCGCCCAGTTTGCAATTTCTGTGGAAGATGAATAGGAATAGCGAGAACCAATGAGAGACTAGCTGGAGGTGTCTGGCTGGGCAAATTTAACTCTCATTTCCCACCAGGAAGAGGAATTAACCAAAGGCTCAGCGTGCCGTGCCAGAACCAAATTAGGGCCTGAAGACATCCTGCGGTGTTGCGGCCAGGTCACAAGAAAGCGAGTTGAAGAAAGGAGCTCAGGGGCACTGTAATTCACAAACCTGCAGAGTTATAAATGACAGCTATCGTCCAAAAATAGACTGAAGTAAGGCTGCCAAGAGGACTTGAAAGCGGGGCAGAATTGCAGGAAACCGATTTCAGGAGGTAGACTGGAATTGCATTGAAAGCATAGGAAAAGAGGCAGAACGTCCACAATGATGCACTTGGCCAAAAAGGGCGTATGCGTTTTTTCCTGAATATATTCAGGAAAAAACGCATACGCCCTTTTTGGCCAACCAAGCAAACTTGCAATGGAAATCTGCACTACAATGAAGTCTCACTTCTCCCCGGTCAAAAGGGCCATCTGAAAAAAGTGTAAACTCCAGAAAGGCAGGACAGGCCATGGAGAACTGGGAGCCTTGTTATGCTGATGGGCGGGATGTAAATTGCCAACAGACACTCAGGAGAAGTGTATGATGTTTCCTGAAACATCTAAAAAACAAAGCAACAGAGCCTAGGGCACTTCCACTTATGGTCCTATAGCTTAGGGAAATTAAAATCAAAAAGACACAGCCACCCCAAAGTTTGGGACGCCTCCGTTTACAAGAACCTCGTTTACCGTACAAGTTCAATATCACAGAAAGTGAAAAATGGATAAAGAACTTGTGGTACTTACGTACAATGCAGTATCACTCAGCAATGAAATCTATGTCATCAGGCCCGTAGCAGCATAATGAGTGGATTCAGGTACGATGATTCTAACTGAAATAAGTGACACAGAAAAAGAAACATCATAAGATATCAGTAATACACGGAATGTAAACTTGGTTACACAGGAACTGCATTCCAAAACAGAACAGGGTCTCAAATTTAGAAAAGCAACTTATGCTTGCTTAAGGGGAAAGGTGAGTTGGGGTGCTGCATAAAACCAGAGATTGAAATGAGCACAGATAAAGTTCCTTAAGCCAAATATGGAATAGACGAGAGCTACTCCTTGCTCAACGAAATGGACTCAAAACCCCATATTAAACGCCTAAGAATGTACCTGACTAGTAAGTATCTTAAAACCTATGGATTGCTATGTCTCCAAAAGAGAATCAAGCATGTGTACAGGGGCATAAACGCAGCAGTGATAGGATTGGAGAGGTTCGTGAGCAAATGAAGACCCTTTGAAGTCATATTGCATGGTACCCATTACACGAGTCTTAACTCTCCAGGTTTAAGGTATTCTTCCTTCAGCTAAAACATGCATGTGGAACCCAAGTATGATCAACCATGTGAACGGGAGACGTGTTCAAATATGTCTCAGTTTTCCTCCCCTGGTACTCGGGTGCAACATTCCAGACGCTTTACTAACACTCTCCCCACTTGGAGAGTCAGCGCCTTTAACCTCCTGTTTGGCCCAGTTTGCAATTTCTGCGGAAGATGAACAGGAATAGCGAGAACCAATGAGAGACTAGCTGGAGGTGTCTGGACGGGCAAATTTAACTCTCATTTCCCACCAGGAAGAGGAAATAACCAAAGGCTCAGCGTGCCGTGCCGGAACCAGATTAGGGCCTGAAGCCATCCTGCGGTGTTGCGGCCAGCTCACAAGAAAGCGAGTTGAAGAAAGGAGCTCAGGGGCACTGTAATTCACAAACCTGCAGAGTTATAAATGACAGCTATCGTCCAAAAATAGACTGAAGTAAGGCTGCCAAGAGGACTTGAAAGCGGGGCAGAATTGCAGGAAACCGATTTCAGGAGGTAGACTGGAATTGCATTGAAAGCATAGGAAAAGAGGCAGAACGTCCACAATGATGCACTTGGCCAAAAAGGGCGTATGCGTTTTTTCCTGAATATATTCAGGAAAAAACGCATACGCCCTTTTTGGCCAACCAAGCAAGCTTGCAAAGGAAATCTGCACTACAATGAAGTCTCACTTCCCCCCGGTCAAAAGGGCCATCTGAAAAAAGTGTAAAATCCAGAAAGGCAGGACAGGCCATGGAGAACTGGGAGCCTTGTTATGCTGATGGGCGGGATGTAAATTGCCAACAACCACTTGGGAGAAGTGTATGGTGTTTCCTGAAACATCTAAAAAACAAAGCAACAGAGCCTAGGGCACTTCCACTTATGGTCCTATAGTTTAGGGAAATTAAAATCAAAAAGACACAGCCACCCCAAAGTTTGGAACGGCTCTGTTTACAAGAATCTCGTTTACAGTACAAGTTCAACATCGCAGAAAGTGAAAAATGGATAAAGAAGTTGTGGTATGTACTTACAAAGCAATATCACTCAGCAATGAAATCTGTGTCATCAGGCCCTTAGCAGCACAATGAGTGGATTCAGGTATGATGTTTCTAACTGAAATAAGTCACACAGAAAAAGAAACATCATAAGATATCACTAATACACGGAATGTAAACTTGGCTACACAGGAACTGCATTCCAAAACAGAACAGGGTCTCAAATTTAGAAAACCAACTTATGCTTGCTTAAGGGGAAAGGTGAGTTGGGGTGCTGCATAAAACCAGAGATTGAAATGAGCACAGATAAAGTTTCTTAAGCCAAATATGGAATAGACAAGAGCTACTCCTTGCTCAACGAAATGGACTCAAAACCCCATATTAAACGCCTAAGAATGTACCTGACTAGTAAGTATCTTAAAACCTATGGATTGCTATGTCTCCAAAAGAGAATCAAGCGTGTGTACAGGGGCATAAACGCAGCAGTGATAGGATTGGAGAGGTTCGGTGAGCAAATGAAGACCCTTTGAAGTCATATTGCATGGTACCCATTTCACGGGTCTCAACTCTCCAGGTTTAAGGTACTCTTCCTTCAGCTAAAACATGCATGTGGAACCCAGAGTATGATCAACCATGTGAACGGGAGACGTGTTCAAATATGTCTCAGTTTTCCTCCCCTGGTACTCGGGTGCAACATTCCAGACGCTTTACTAACACTCTCCCGACTTGCAGAGTCATTCCCTTTAACCTCCTGTTTGGACCAGTTTTCAATTTCTGCGGAAGATGAACAGGAATAGCGAGAACCAATGAGAGGCTAGCTGGAGGTGTCTGGACGGGCAAATTTAACTCTCATTTCCCACCAGGAAGAGGAATTAACCAAAGGCTCAGCATGCCGGGCCGGAACCAGATTAAGGCCTGAAGCCATCCTGCGGTGTTGCGGCCAGGTCACAAGAAAGCGAGTTGAAGAAAGGAGCTCAGGGGCACTGCAATTCACAAACCTGCAGAGTTATAAATGACAGCTATCGTCCAAAAATAGACTGAAGTAAGGCTGCCAAGAGGACTTGAAAGCGGGGCAGAATTGCAGGAAACCGATTTCAGGAGGTAGACTGGAATTGCATTGAAAGCATAGGAAAAGAGGCAGAACGTCCACAATGATGCACTTGGCCAAAAAGGGCGTATGCGTTTTTTCCTGAATATATTCAGGAAAAAACGCATACGCCCTTTTTGGCCAACCACGCAAGCTTGCAAAGGAAATCTGCACTACAATGAAGTCTCACTTCCCCCCGGTCAAAAGGGCCATCTGAAAAAAGTGTAAAATCCAGAAAGGCAACATATCATTGAGAACTGGGAGCCTTGTTATGCTGATGGGCGGGATGTAAATTGCCAACAGACACTTGGGAGAAGTGTATGGTGTTTCCTGAAACATCTAAAAAACAAAGCAACAGAGCCTAGGGCACTTCCACTTATGGTCCTATAGCTTAGGGAAATTAAAATCAAAAAGACACAGCCACCCCAATGTTTGGAACGGCTCTGTTTACAAGAACCTCGTTTACAGTACAAGTTCAACATCGCAGAAAGTGAAAAATGGATAAAGAAGTTGTGGTATTCACTTACAAAGCAATATCACTCAGCAATGAAATCTATGTCATCAGGCCCTTAGCAGCACAATGAGTGGATTCAGGTATGATGATTCTAACTGAAATAAGTCACACAGAAAAAGAAACATCATAAGATATCAGTAATACACGGAATGGAAACTTGGCTACACAGGAACTGAATTACAGAACAGAACAGGGTCTCAAATTTAGAAAACCAACTTATGCTTGCTTAAGGGGAAAGGTGAGTTGGGGTGCTGCATAAAACCAGAGATTGAAATGAGCACAGATAAAGTTCCTTAAGCCAAATATGGAATAGACAAGAGCTACTCCTTGCTCAACGAAATGGACTCAACACCGCATATTAAACGCCTAAGAATGTACCTGACTAGTAAGTATCTTAAAACCTATGGATTGCTATGTCTCCGAAAGAGAATCAAGCATGTGTACAGGTGCATAAACGCAGCAGTGTTAGGATTGGAGAGGTTCGGTGAGCAAATGAAGACCCTTTGAAGTCATATTGCATGGTACCCATTACACGGGTTTCAACTACCCAGGTTTTAGGTATTCTTCCTTCAGCTAAAACATGCATGTGGAACCTAGAGTATGATCAACCATGTGATCGGGATACGTGTTCAAATATGTCTCAGTTTTCGTACCCTGGTACTCGGGTGCAACATTCCAGACGCTTTACTAACACTCTGCCCACTTGGAGAGTCAGCGCCTTTAACCTCCTGTTTGGCACTGTTTGCAATTTCTGCGGAAGATGAACAGGAATAGCGAGAACCAATGAGAGGCTAGCTGGAGGTGTCTGGACGGGCAAATTTAACTCTCATTTCCCACCAGGAAGAGGAAATAACCAAAGGCTCAGCGTGCCGTACCGGAACCAGATTAGGGCCTGAAGCCATCATGCGGTGTTGCGGCCAGCTCAAAAGAAAGCGAGTTAAAGAAAGGAGCTCAGGGGCACTGTAATTCACAAACCTGCAGAGTTATAAATGACAGCTATCGTCCAAAAATAGACTGAAGTAAGGCTGCCAAGAGGACTTGAAAGCGGGGCAGAATTGCAGGAAACCGATTTCAGGAGGTAGACTGGAATTGCATTGAAAGCATAGGAAAAGAGGCAGAACGTCCACAATGATGCACTTGGCCAAAAAGGGCGTATGCGTTTTTTCCTGAATATATTCAGGAAAAAACGCATACGCTCTTTTTGGCCAACCAAGCAAGCTTGCAAAGGAAATCTGCACTACAATGAAGTCTCACTTCCCCCCGGTCAAAAGGGCCATCTGAAAAAAGTGTAAAATCCAGAAAGGCAGGACAGACCATGGAGAACTGGGAGCCTTGTTATGCTGATGGGCGGGATGTAAATTGCCAACAACCACTCGGGAGAAGTGTATGGTGTTTCCTGAAACATCTAAAAAACAAAGCAACAGAGCCTAGGGCACTTCCACTTATGGTCCTATAGCTTAGGGAAATTAAAATCAAAAAGACACAGCCACCCCAAAGTTTGGAACGGCTCTGTTTACAAGAACCTCGTTTACAGTACAAGTTCAACATCGCAGAAAGTGATAAATGGATAAAGAAGTTGTGGTATTTACTTACAAAGCAATATCACTCAGCAATGAAATCTGTGTCATCAGGCCCTTAGCAGCACAATGAGTGGATTCAGGTATGATGATTCTAACTGAAATAAGTCACACAGAAAAAGAAACATCATAAGATATCAGTAATACACGGAATGGAAACTTGGCTACACAGGAACTGAATTACAGAACAGAACAGGGTCTCAAATTTAGAAAACTAACTTATGCTTGCTTAAGGGGAAAGGTGAGTTGGGGTGCTGCATAAAACCAGAGATTGAAATGAGCACAGATAAAGTTCCTTAAGCCAAATATGGAATAGACAAGAGCTACTCCTTGCTCAACGAAATGGACTCAACACCCCATATTAAACGCCTAAGAATGTACCTGACTAGTAAGTATCTTAAAACCTATGGATTGCTATGTCTCCAAAAGAGAATCAAGCATGTGTACAGGGGCATAAACACAGCAGTGATAGGATTGGAGAGGTTCGGTGAGCAAATGAAGACCCTTTGAAGTCATATTGCATGGTACCCATTCCACGGGTTTCAACTACCCAGGTGTAAGGTATTGTTCCTTCAGCTAAAACATGCATGTGGAACCTAGAGTATGATCAAACATGTGATCGGGAGACGTGTTCAAATATGTCTCAGTTTTCCTCCCCTGGTACTCGGGTGCAACATTCCAGACGCTTTACTAACACTCTCCCCACTTGGAGAGTCAGTCCCTTTAACCTCCTGTTTGGCCCAGTTTGCAATTTCTGTGGAAGATGAATAGGAATAGCGAGAACCAATGAGAGACTAGCTGGAGGTGTCTGGCTGGGCAAATTTAACTCTCATTTCCCACCAGGAAGAGGAATTAACCAAAGGCTCAGCGTGCCGTGCCAGAACCAAATTAGGGCCTGAAGACATCCTGCGGTGTTGCGGCCAGGTCACAAGAAAGCGAGTTGAAGAAAGGAGCTCAGGGGCACTGTAATTCACAAACCTGCAGAGTTATAAATGACAGCTATCGTCCAAAAATAGACTGAAGTAAGGCTGCCAAGAGGACTTGAAAGCGGGGCAGAATTGCAGGAAACCGATTTCAGGAGGTAGACTGGAATTGCATTGAAAGCATAGGAAAAGAGGCAGAACGTCCACAATGATGCACTTGGCCAAAAAGGGCGTATGCCTTTTTTCCTGAATATATTCAGGAAAAAACGCATACGCCCTTTTTGGCCAACCAAGCAAGCTTGCAAAGGAAATCTGCACTACAATGAAGTCTCACTTCCCCCCGGTCAAAAGGGCCATCTGAAAAAAGTGTAAAATCCAGAAAGGCAGGACAGGCCATGGAGAACTGGGAGCCTTGTTATGCTGATGGGCGGGATGTAAATTGCCAACAGACACTCAGGAGAAGTGTATGATGTTTCCTGAAACATCTAAAAAACAAAGCATCAGAGCCTAGGGCACTTCCACTTATGGTCCTATAGCTTAGGGAAATTAAAATCAAAAAGACACAGCCACCCCAAAGTTTGGGACGCCTCCGTTTACAAGAACCTCGTTTACCGTACAAGTTCAATATCACAGAAAGTGAAAAATGGATAAAGAACTTGTGGTACTTACGTACAATGCAGTATCACTCAGCAATGAAATCTATGTCATCAGGCCCGTAGCAGCATAATGAGTGGATTCAGGTACGATGATTCTAACTGAAATAAGTCACACAGAAAAAGAAACATCATAAGATATCACTAATACACGGAATGTAAACTTGGCTACACAGGAACTGCATTCCAAAACAGAACAGGGTCTCAAATTTAGAAAACCAACTTATGCTTGCTTAAGGGGAAAGGTGAGTTGGGGTGCTGCATAAAACCAGAGATTGAAATGAGCACAGATAAAGTTCCTTAAGCCAAATATGGAATAGACAAGAGCTACTCCTTGCTCAACGAAATGGACTCAAAACCCCATATTAAACGCCTAAGAATGTACCTGACTAGTAAGTATCTTAAAACCTATGGATTGCTATGTCTCCAAAAGAGAATCAAGCATGTGTACAGGGGCATAAACGCAGCAGTGATAGGATTGGAGAGGTTCGTGAGCAAATGAAGACCCTTTGAAGTCATATTGCATGGTACCCATTACACGAGTCTTAACTCTCCAGGTTTAAGGTATTCTTCCTTCAGCTAAAACATGCATGTGGAACCCAAGTATGATCAACCATGTGAACGGGAGACGTGTTCAAATATGTCTCAGTTTTCCTCCCCTGGTACTCGGGTGCAACATTCCAGACGCTTTACTAACACTCTCCCCACTTGGAGAGTCAGCGCCTTTAACCTCCTGTTTGGCCCAGTTTGCAATTTCTGCGGAAGATGAACAGGAATAGCGAGAACCAATGAGAGACTAGCTGGAGGTGTCTGGACGGGCAAATTTAACTCTCATTTCCCACCAGGAAGAGGAAATAACCAAAGGCTCAGCGTGCCGTGCCGGAACCAGATTAGGGCCTGAAGCCATCCTGCGGTGTTGCGGCCAGCTCACAAGAAAGCGAGTTGAAGAAAGGAGCTCAGGGGCACTGTAATTCACAAACCTGCAGAGTTATAAATGACAGCTATCGTCCAAAAATAGACTGAAGTAAGGCTGCCAAGAGGACTTGAAAGCGGGGCAGAATTGCAGGAAACCGATTTCAGGAGGTAGACTGGAATTGCATTGAAAGCATAGGAAAAGAGGCAGAACGTCCACAATGATGCACTTGGCCAAAAAGGGCGTATGCGTTTTTTCCTGAATATATTCAGGAAAAAACGCATACGCCCTTTTTGGCCAACCAAGCAAGCTTGCAAAGGAAATCTGCACTACAATGAAGTCTCACTTCCCCCCGGTCAAAAGGGCCATCTGAAAAAAGTGTAAAATCCAGAAAGGCAGGACAGGCCATGGAGAACTGGGAGCCTTGTTATGCTGATGGGCGGGATGTAAATTGCCAACAACCACTTGGGAGAAGTGTATGGTGTTTCCTGAAACATCTAAAAAACAAAGCAACAGAGCCTAGGGCACTTCCACTTATGGTCCTATAGCTTAGGGAAATTAAAATCAAAAAGACACAGCCACCCCAAAGTTTGGAACGGCTCTGTTTACAAGAATCTCATTTACAGTACAAGTTCAACATCGCAGAAAGTGAAAAATGGATAAAGAAGTTGTGGTATGTACTTACAAAGCAATATCACTCAGCAATGAAATCTGTGTCATCAGGCCCTTAGCAGCACAATGAGTGGATTCAGGTATGATGTTTCTAACTGAAATAAGTCACACAGAAAAAGAAACATCATAAGATATCACTAATACACGGAATGTAAACTTGGCTACACAGGAACTGCATTCCAAAACAGAACAGGGTCTCAAATTTAGAAAACCAACTTATGCTTGCTTAAGGGGAAAGGTGAGTTGGGGTGCTGCATAAAACCAGAGATTGAAATGAGCACAGATAAAGTTCCTTAAGCCAAATATGGAATAGACAAGAGCTACTCCTTGCTCAACGAAATGGACTCAAAACCCCATATTAAACGCCTAAGAATGTACCTGACTAGTAAGTATCTTAAAACCTATGGATTGCTATGTCTCCAAAAGAGAATCAAGCATGTGTACAGGTGCATAAACACAGCAGTGTTAGGATTGGAGAGGTTCGGTGAGCAAATGAAGACCCTTTGAAGTCATATTGCATGGTACCCATTACACGGGTTTCAACTACCCAGGTTTTAGGTATTCTTCCTTCAGCTAAAACATGCATGTGGAACCTAGAGTATGATCAACCATGTGATCGGGATACGTGTTCAAATATGTCTCAGTTTTCGTACCCTGGTACTCGGGTGCAACATTCCAGACGCTTTACTAACACTCTCCCCACTTGGAGAGTCAGCGCCTTTAACCTCCTGTTTGGCACAGTTTGCAATTTCTGCGGAAGATGAACAGGAATAGCGAGAACCAATGAGAGGCTAGCTGGAGGTGTCTGGACGGGCAAATTTAACTCTCATTTCCCACCAGGAAGAGGAAATAACCAAAGGCTCAGCGTGCCGTACCGGAACCAGATTAGGGCCTGAAGCCATCCTGCGGTGTTGCGGCCAGCTCAAAAGAAAGCGAGTTGAAGAAAGGAGCTCAGGGGCACTGTAATTCACAAACCTGCAGAGTTATAAATGACAGCTATCGTCCAAAAATAGACTGAAGTAAGGCTGCCAAGAGGACTTGAAAGCGGGGCAGAATTGCAGGAAACCGATTTCAGGAGGTAGACTGGAATTGCATTGAAAGCATAGGAAAAGAGGCAGAACGTCCACAATGATGCACTTGGCCAAAAAGGGCGTATGCGTTTTTTCCTGAATATATTCAGGAAAAAACGCATACGCCCTTTTTGGCCAACCAAGCAAACTTGCAAAGGAAATCTGCACTACAATGAAGTCTCACTTCTCCCCGGTCAAAAGGGCCATCTGAAAAAAGTGTAAACTCCAGAAAGGCAGGACAGGCCATGGAGAACTGGGAGCCTTGTTATGCTGATGGGCGGGATGTAAATTGCCAACAGACACTCAGGAGAAGTGTATGGTGTTTCCTGAAACATCTAAAAAACAAAGCATCAGAGCCTAGGGCACTTCCACTTATGGTCCTATAGCTTAGGGAAATTAAAATAAAAAAGACACAGCCACCCCAAAGTTTGGGACGCCTCCGTTTACAAGAACCTCGTTTACCGTACAAGTTCAATATCACAGAAAGTGAAAAATGGATAAAGAACTTGTGGTACTTACGTACAATGCAGTATCACTCAGCAATGAAATCTATGTCATCAGGCCCGTAGCAGCATAATGAGTGGATTCAGGTACGATGATTCTAACTGAAATAAGTGACACAGAAAAAGAAACATCATAAGATATCAGTAATACACGGAATGTAAACTTGGCTACACAGGAACTGCATTCCAAAACAGAACAGGGTCTCAAATTTAGAAAACCAACTTATGCTTGCTTAAGGGGAAAGGTGAGTTGGGGTGCTGCATAAAACCAGAGATTGAAATGAGCACAGATAAAGTTCCTTAAGCCAAATATGGAATAGACAAGAGCTACTCCTTGCTCAACGAAATGGACTCAAAACCCCATATTAAACGCCTAAGAATGTACCTGACTAGTAAGTATCTTAAAACCTATGGATTGCTATGTCTCCAAAAGAGAATCAAGCGTGTGTACAGGGGCATAAACGCAGCAGTGATAGGATTGGAGAGGTTCGGTGAGCAAATGAAGACCCTTTGAAGTCATATTGCATGGTACCCATTCCACGGGTCTCAACTCTCCAGGTTTAAGGTATTCTTCCTTCAGCTAAAACATGCATGTGGAACCCAAGTATGATCAACCATGTGAACGGGAGACGTGTTCAAATATGTCTCAGTTTTCCTCCCCTGGTACTCGGGTGCAACATTCCAGACGCGTTACTAACACTCTCCCCACTTGGAGAGTCAGCGCCTTTAACCTCCTGTTTGGCCCAGTTTGCAATTTCTGCGGAAGATGAACAGGAATAGCGAGAACCAATGAGAGACTAGCTGGAGGTGTCTGGACGGGCAAATTTAACTCTCATTTCCCACCAGGAAGAGGAATTAACCAAAGGCTCAGCGTGCCGTGCCGGAACCAGATTAGGGCCTGAAGCCATCCTGCGGTGTTGCGGCCAGCTCACAAGAAAGCGAGTTGAAGAAAGGAGCTCAGGGGCACTGTAATTCACAAACCTGCAGAGTTATAAATGACAGCAATCGTCCAAAAATAGACTGAAGTAAGGCTGCCAAGAGGACTTGAAAGCGGGGCAGAATTGCAGGAAACCGATTTCAGGAGGTAGACTGGAATTGCATTGAAAGCATAGGAAAAGAGGCAGAACGTCCACAATGATGCACTTGGCCAAAAAGGGCATATGCGTTTTTTCCTGAATATATTCAGGAAAAAACGCATACGCCCTTTTTGGCCAACCAAGCAAGCTTGCAAAGGAAATCTGCACTACAATGAAGTCTCACTTCCCCCCGGTCAAAAGGGCCATCTGAAAAAAGTGTAAAATCCAGAAAGACAGGACAGGCCATGGAGAACTGGGAGCCTTGTTATGCTGATGGGCGGGATGTAAATTGCCAACAACCACTTGGGAGAAGTGTATGGTGTTTCCTGAAACATCTAAAAAACAAAGCAACAGAGCCTAGGGCACTTCCACTTATGGTCCTATAGCTTAGGGAAATTAAAATCAAAAAGACACAGCCACCCCAAAGTTTGGAACGGCTCTGTTTACAAGAATCTCGTTTACAGTACAAGTTCAACATCGCAGAAAGTGAAAAATGGATAAAGAAGTTGTGGTATTTACTTACAAAGCAATATCACTCAGCAATGAAATCTGTGTCATCAGGCCCTTAGCAGCACAATGAGTGGATTCAGGTATGATGTTTCTAACTGAAATAAGTCACACAGAAAAAGAAACATCATAAGATATCACTAATACACGGAATGTAAACTTGGCTACACAGGAACTGCATTCCAAAACAGAACAGGGTCTCAAATTTAGAAAACCAACTTATGCTTGCTTAAGGGGAAAGGTGAGTTGGGGTGCTGCATAAAACCAGAGATTGAAATGAGCACAGATAAAGTTCCTTAAGCCAAATATGGAATAGACAAGAGCTACTCCTTGCTCAACGAAATGGACTCAAAACCCCATATTAAACGCCTAAGAATGTACCTGACTAGTAAGTATCTTAAAACCTATGGATTGCTATGTCTCCAAAAGAGAATCAAGCGTGTGTACAGGGGCATAAACGCAGCAGTGATAGGATTGGAGAGGTTCGGTGAGCAAATGAAGACCCTTTGAAGTCATATTGCATGGTACCCATTACACGGGTCTCAACTCTCCAGGTTTAAGGTATTCTTCCTTCAGCTAAAACATGCATGTGGAACCCAGAGTATGATCAACCATGTGAATGGGAGACGTGTTCAAATATGTCTCAGTTTTCCTCCCCTGGTACTCGGGTGCAACATTCCAGACGCTTTACTAACACTCTCCCCACTTGGAGAGTCATTCCCTTTAACCTCCTGTTTGGCCCAGTTTGCAATTTCTGCGGAAGATGAACAGGAATAGCGAGAACCAATGAGAGGCTAGCTGGAGGTGTCTGGACGGGCAAATTTAACTCTCATTTCCCACCAGGAAGAGGAATTAACCAAAGGCTCAGCATGCCGGGCCGGAACCAGATTAGGGCCTGAAGCCATCCTGCGGTGTTGCAGCCAGGTCACAAGAAAGCGAGTTGAAGAAAGGAGCTCAGGGGCACTGTAATTCACAAACCTGCAGAGTTATAAATGACAGCTATCGTCCAAAAATAGACTGAAGTAAGGCTGCCAAGAGGACTTGAAAGCGGGGCAGAATTGCAGGAAACCGATTTCAGGAGGTAGACTGGAATTGCATTGAAAGCATAGGAAAAGAGGCAGAACGTCCACAATGATGCACTTGGCCAAAAAGGGCGTATGCGTTTTTTCCTGAATATATTCAGGAAAAAACGCATACGCCCTTTTTGGCCAACCAAGCAAGCTTGCAAAGGAAATCTGCACTACAATGAAGTCTCACTTCCCCCCGGTCAAAAGGGCCATCTGAAAAAAGTGTAAAATCCAGAAAGGCAGGACAGGCCATGGAGAACTGGGAGCCTTGTTATGCTGATGGGCGGGATGTAAATTGCCAACAACCACTCGGGAGAAGTGTATGGTGTTTCCTGAAATATCGAAAAAACAAAGCAACAGAACCTAGGGCACTTCCACTTATGGTCCTATAGCTTAGGGAAATTAAAATCAAAAAGACACAGCCACCCCAAAGTTTGGAACAGCTCTGTTTACAAGAACCTCATTTACAATACAAATTCAACATCGCAGAAAGTGAAAAATGGATAAAGAAGTTGTGGTATTTACTTACAAAGCAATATCACTCAGCAATGAAATCTGTGTCATCAGGCCCTTAGCAGCACAATGAGTGGATTCAGGTATGATGATTCTAACTGAAATAAGTCACACAGAAAAAGAAACATCATAAGATATCACTAATACACGGAATGTAAACTTGGCTACACAGGAACTGCATTCCAAAACAGAACAGGGTCTCAAATTTAGAAAACCAACTTATGCTTGCTTAATGGGAAAGGTGAGTTGGGGTGCTGCATAAAACCAGAGATTGAAATGAGCACAGATAAAGTTCCTTAAGCCAAATATGGAATAGACAAGAGCTACTCCTTGCTCAACGAAATGGACTCAAAACCCCATATTAAACGCCTAAGAATGTACCTGACTAGTAAGTATCTTAAAACCTATGGATTGCTATGTCTCCAAAAGAGAATCAAGCGTGTGTACAGGGGCATAAACGCAGCAGTGATAGGATTGGAGAGGTTCGGTGAGCAAATGAAGACCCTTTGAAGTCATATTGCATGGTACCCATTACACGGGTCTCAACTCTCCAGGTTTAAGGTATTCTTCCTTCAGCTAAAACATGCATGTGGAACCCAGAGTATGATCAACCATGTGAATGGGAGACGTGTTCAAATATGTCTCAGTTTTCCTCCCCTGGTACTCGGGTGCAACATTCCAGACGCTTTACTAACACTCTCCCCACTTGGAGAGTCATTCCCTTTAACCTCCTGTTTGGCCCAGTTTCCAATTTCTGCGGAAGATGAACAGGAATAGCGAGAACCAATGAGAGGCTAGCTGGAGGTGTCTGGACGGGCAAATTTAACTCTCATTTCCCACCAGGAAGAGGAATTAACCAAAGGCTCAGCATGCCGGGCCGGAACCAGATTAGGGCCTGAAGCCATCCTGCGGTGTTGCAGCCAGGTCACAAGAAAGCGAGTTGAAGAAAGGAGCTCAGGGGCACTGTAATTCACAAACCTGCAGAGTTATAAATGACAGCTATCGTCCAAAAATAGACTGAAGTAAGGCTGCCAAGAGGACTTGAAAGCGGGGCAGAATTGCAGGAAACCGATTTCAGGAGGTAGACTGGAATTGCATTGAAAGCATAGGAAAAGAGGCAGAACGTCCACAATGATGCACTTGGCCAAAAAGGGCGTATGCGTTTTTTCCTGAATATATTCAGGAAAAAACGCATACGCACTTTTTGGCCAACCAAGCAAGCTTGCAAAGGAAATCTGCACTACAATGAAGTCTCACTTCCCCCCGGTCAAAAGGGCCATCTGAAAAAAGTGTAAAATCCAGAAAGGCAGGACAGGCCATGGAGAACTGGGAGCCTTGTTATGCTGATGGGCGGGATGTAAATTGCCAACAACCACTCGGGAGAAGTGTATGGTGTTTCCTGAAATATCGAAAAAACAAAGCAACAGAACCTAGGGCACTTCCACTTATGGTCCTATAGCTTAGGGAAATTAAAATCAAAAAGACACAGCCACCCCAAAGTTTGGAACAGCTCTGTTTACAAGAACCTCATTTACAATACAAGTTCAACATCGCAGAAAGTGAAAAATGGATAAAGAAGTTGTGGTATTTACTTACAAAGCAATATCACTCAGCAATGAAATCTGTGTCATCAGGCCCTTAGCAGCACAATGAGTGGATTCAGGTATGATGATTCTAACTGAAATAAGTCACACAGAAAAAGAAACATCATAAGATATCACTAATACACGGAATGTAAACTTGGCTACACAGGAACTGCATTCCAAAACAGAACAGGGTCTCAAATTTAGAAAACCAACTTATGCTTGCTTAATGGGAAAGGTGAGTTGGGGTGCTGCATAAAACCAGAGATTGAAATGAGCACAGATAAAGTTCCTTAAGCCAAATATGGAATAGACAAGAGCTACTCCTTGCTCAATGAAATGGACTCAAAACCCCATATTAAACGCCTAAGAATGTACCTGACTAGTAAGTATCTTAAAACCTATGGATTGCTATGTCTCCAAAAGAGAATCAAGCGTGTGTACAGGGGCATAAACGCAGCAGTGATAGGATTGGAGAGGTTCGGTGAGCAAATGAAGACCCTTTGAAGTCATATTGCATGGTACCCATTACACGGGTCTCAACTCTCCAGGTTTAAGGTATTCTTCCTTCAGCTAAAACATGCATGTGGAACCTAGAGTATGATCAACCATGTGATCGGGAGACGTGTTCAAATATGTCTCAGTTTTCCTCCCCTGGTACTCGGGTGCAACATTCCAGACGCTTTACTAACACTCTCCCCACTTGGAGAGTCAGTCCCTTTAACCTCCTGTTTGGCCCAGTTTGCAATTTCTGCGGAAGATGAACAGGAATAGTGAGAACCAATGAGAGGCTAGCTGGAGGTGTCTGGACGGGCAAATTTAACTCTCATTTCCCACCAGGAAGAGGAATTAACCAAAGGCTCAGCATGCCGGGCCGGAACCAGATTAGGGCCTGAAGCCATCCTGCGGTGTTGCGGCCAGCTCACAAGAAAGCGAGTTGAAGAAAGGAGCTCAGGGGCACTGTAATTCACAAACCTGCAGAGTTATAAATGACAGCTATCGTCCAAAAATAGACTGAAGTAAGGCTGCCAAGAGGACTTGAAAGCGGGGCAGAATTGCAGGAAACCGATTTCAGGAGGTAGACTGGAATTGCATTGAAAGCATAGGAAAAGAGGCAGAACGTCCACAATGATGCACTTGGCCAAAAAGGGCGTATGCGTTTTTTCCTGAATATATTCAGGAAAAAACGCATACGCCCTTTTTGGCCAACCAAGCAAGCTTGCAAAGGAAATCTGCACTACAATGAAGTCTCACTTCCCCCCGGTCAAAAGGGCCATCTGAAAAAAGTGTAAAATCCAGAAAGGCAGGACAGGCCATGGAGAACTGGGAGCCTTGTTATGCTGATGGGCAGGATGTAAATTGCCAACAACCACTCGGGAGAAGTGTATGGTGTTTCCTGAAACATCTAAAAAACAAAGCAACAGAGCCTAGGGCACTTCCACTTATGGTCCTATAGCTTAGGGAAATTAAAATCAAAAAGACACAGCCACCCCAAAGTTTGGAACGGCTCTGTTTACAAGAACCTCGTTTACAGTACAAGTTCAACATCGCAGAAAGTGAAAAATGGATAAAGAAGTTGTGGTATTTACTTACAAAGCAATATCACTCAGCAATGAAATCTGTGTCATCAGGCCCTTAGCAGCACAATGAGTGGATTCACGTATGATGATTCTAACTGAAATAAGTCACACAGAAAAAGAAACATCATAAGATATCACTAATACACGGAATGTAAACTTGGCTACACAGGAACTGCATTCCAAAACAGAACAGGGTCTCAAATTTAGAAAACCAACTTATGCTTGCTTAAGGGTAAAGGTGAGTTGGGGTGCTGCATAAAACCAGAGATTGAAATGAACACAGATAAAGTTCCTTAAGCCAAATATGGAATAGACAAGAGCTACTCCTTGCTCAACGAAATGGACTCAAAACCCCATATTAAACGCCTAAGAATGTACCTGACTAGTAAGTATCTTAAAACCTATGGATTGCTATGTCTCCAAAAGAGAATCAAGCATGTGTACAGGGGCATAAACGCAGCAGTGATAGGATTGGAGAGGTTCGGTGAGCAAATGAAGACCCTTTGAAGTCATATTGCATGGTACCCATTACACGGGTCTTAACTCTCCAGGTTTAAGGTATTCTTCCTTCAGCTAAAACATGCATGTGGAACCCAAGTATGATCAACCATGTGAACGGGAGACGTGTTTAAATATGTGTCAGTTTTCCTCCCCTGGTACTCGGGTGCAACATTCCAGACGCTTTACTAACACTCTCCCCACTTGGAGAGTCAGTCCCTTTAACCTCCTGTTTGGCCCAGTTTGCAATTTCTGTGGAAGATGAACAGGAATAGCGAGAACCAATGAGAGACTAGCTGGAGGTGTCTGGATGGGAAAATTTAACTCTCATTTCCCACCAGGAAGAGGAATTAACCAAAGGCTCAGCGTGCCGTGCCAGAACCAGATTAATGCCTGAAGACATCCTGCGGTGTTGCGGCCAGGTCACAAGAAAGCGAGTTGAAGAAAGGAGCTCAGGGGCACTGTAATTCACAAACCTGCAGAGTTATAAATGACAGCTATCGTCCAAAAATATACTGAAGTAGGGCTGCCAAGAGGACTTGAAAGCGGGGCAGAATTGCAGGAAACCGATTTCAGGAGGTAGACTGGAATTGCATTGAAAGCATAGGAAAAGAGGCAGAACGTCCACAATGATGCACTTGGCCAAAAAGGGCGTATGCGTTTTTTCCTGAATATATTCAGGAAAAAACGCATACGCCCTTTTTGGCCAACCAAGCAAGCTTGCAAAGGAAATCTGCACTACAATGAAGTCTCACTTCCCCCCGGTCAAAAGGGCCATCTGAAAAAAGTGTAAAATCCAGAAAGGCAGGACAGGCCATGGAGAACTGGGAGCCTTGTTATGCTGATGGGCGGGATGTAAATTGCCAACAGACACTCAGGAGAAGTGTATGGTGTTTCCTAAAACATCTAAAAAACAAAGCAACAGAGCCTAGGGCACTTCCACTTATGGTCCTATAGCTTAGGGAAATTAAAATCAAAAAGACATAGCCACCCCAAAGTTTGGGACGCCTCCGTTTACAAGAACCTCGTTTACCGTACAAGTTCAATATCACAGAAAGTGAAAAATGGATAAAGAACTTGTGGTACTTACGTACAATGCAGTATCACTCAGCAATGAAATCTATGTCATCAGGCCCGTAGCAGCATAATGAGTGGATTCAGGTACGATGATTCTAACTGAAATAAGTCACACAGAAAAAGAAACATCATAAGATATCACTAATACACGGAATGTAAACTTGGCTACACAGGAACTGCATTCCAAAACAGAACAGGGTCTCAAATTTAGAAAACCAACTTATGCTTGCTTAAGGGGAAAGGTGAGTTGGGGTGCTGCATAAAACCAGAGATTGAAATGAGCACAGATAAAGTTCCTTAAGCCAAATATGGAATAGACAAGAGCTACTCCTTGCTCAACGAAATGGACTCAAAACCCCATATTAAACGCCTAAGAATGTACCTGACTAGTAAGTATCTTAAAACCTATGGATTGCTATGTCTCCAAAAGAGAATCAAGCGTGTGTACAGGGGCATAAACGCAGCAGTGATAGGATTGGAGAGGTTCGGTGAGCAAATGAAGACCCTTTGAAGTCATATTGCATGGTACCCATTACAAGGGTCTCAGCTCTCCAGGTTTAAGGTATTCTTCCTTCAGCTAAAACATGCATGTGGAACCCAGAGTATGATCAACCATGTGAACGGGAGACGTGTTCAAATATGTCAGTTTTCGTACCCTGGTACTCGGGTGCAACATTCCAGACGCTTTACTAACACTCTCCCGACTTGGAGAGTCAATCCCTTTAACCTCCTGTTTGGCCCAGTTTGCAATTTCTGCGGAAGATGAACAGGAATAGCGAGAACCAATGAGAGGCTAGCTGGAGGTGTCTGGACGGGCAAATTTAACTCTCATTTCCCACCAGGAAGAGGAATTAACCAAAGGCTCAGCATGCCGGGCCGGAACCAGATTAGGGCCTGAAGCCATCCTGCGGTGTTGCGGCCAGGTCACAAGAAACCGAGTTGAAGAAAGGAGCTCAGGGGCACTGTAATTCACAAACCTGCAGAGTTATAAATGAGAGCTATCGTCCAAAAATAGACTGAAGTAAGGCTGCCAAGAGGACTTGAAAGCGGGGCAGAATTGCAGGAAACCGATTTCAGGAGGTAGACTGGAATTGCATTGAAAGCATAGGAAAAGAGGCAGAACGTCCACAATGATGCACTTTGCCAAAAAGGGCGTATGCGTTTTTTCCTGAATATATTCAGGAAAAAACGCATACGCCCTTTTTGGCCAACCAAGCAAGCTTGCAAAGGAAATCTGCACTACAATGAAGTCTCACTTCCCCCCGGTCAAAAGGGCCATCTGAAAAAAGTGTAAAATCCAGAAAGGCAACAGGCCATGGAGAACTGGGAGCCTTGTTATGCTGATGGGCGGGATGTAAATAGCCAACAGACACTCAGGAGAAGTGTATGGTGTTTCCTGAAACATCTAAAAAACAAAGCAACAGAGCCTAGGGCACTTCCACTTATGGTCCTATAGTTTAGGGAAATTAAAGTCAAAAAGACACAGCCACCCCAATGTTTGGAACGGCTCTGTTTACAAGAACCTCGTTTACAGTACAAGTTCAACATCGCAGAAAGTGAAAAATGGATAAAGAAGTTGTGGTATTCACTTACAAAGCAATATCACTCAGCAATGAAATCTATGTCATCAGGCCCTTAGCAGCACAATGAGTGGATTCAGGTATGATGATTCTAACTGAAATAAGTCACACAGAAAAAGAAACATCATAAGATATCAGTAATACACGGAATGTAAACTTGGCTACACAGGAACTGCATTCCAAAACAGAACAGGGTCTCAAATTTAGAAAACCAACTTATGCTTGCTTAAGGGGAAAGGTGAGTTGGGGCGCTGCATAAAACCAGAGATTGAAATGAGCACAGATAAAGTTCCTTAAGCCAAATATGGAATAGACAAGAGCTACTCCTTGCTCAACGAAATGGACTCAACACCGCATATTAAACGCCTAAGAATGTACCTGACTAGTAAGTATCTTAAAACCTATGGATTGCTATGTCTCCGAAAGAGAATCAAGCATGTGTACAGGTGCATAAACGCAGCAGTGTTAGGATTGGAGAGGTTCGGTGAGCAAATGAAGACCCTTTGAAGTCATATTGCATGGTACCCATTACACGGGTTTCAACTACCCAGGTTTTAGGTATTCTTCCTTCAGCTAAAACATGCATGTGGAACCTAGAGTATGATCAACCATGTGATCGGGAGACGTGTTCAAATATGTCTCAGTTTTCCTCCCCTGGTACTCGGGTGCAACATTCCAGACGCTTTACTAACACTCTCCCCACTTGGAGAGTCAGCGCCTTTAACCTCCTGTTTGGCCCAGTTTGCAATTTCTGCGGAAGATGAACAGGAATAGCGAGAACCAATGAGAGGCTAGCTGGAGGTGTCTGGACGGGCAAATTTAACTCTCATTTCCCACCAGGAGGAGGAAATAACCAAAGGATCAGCGTGCCGTGCCAGAACCAGATTAGGGCCTGAAGACATCCTGCGGTGTTGCGGCCAGGTCACAAGAAAGCGAGTTGAAGAAAGGAGCTCAGGGGCACTGTAATTCACAAACCTACAGAGTTATAAATGACAGCTATCGTCCAAAAATAGACTGAAGTAAGGCTGCCAAGAGGACTTGAAAGCGGGGCAGAATTGCAGGAAACCGATTTCAGGAGGTAGACTGGAATTGCATTGAAAGCATAGGAAAAGAGGCAGAACGTCCACAATGATGCACTTGGCCAAAAAGGGCGTATGCGTTTTTTCCTGAATATATTCAGGAAAAAACGCATACGCCCTTTTTGGCCAACCAAGCAAGCTTGCAAAGGAAATCTGCACTACAATGAAGTCTCACTTCCCCCCGGTCAAAAGGGCCATCTGAAAAAAGTGTAAAATCCAGAAAGGCAGGACAGGCCATGGAGAACTGGGAGCCTTGTTATGCTGATGGGCAGGATGTAAATTGCCAACAACCACTTGGGAGAAGTGTATGGTGTTTCCTGAAACATCTAAAAAACAAAGCAACAGAGCCTAGGGCACTTCCACTTATGGTCCTATAGCTTAGGGAAATTAAAATCAAAAAGACACAGCCACCCCAAAGTTTGGAACGGCTCTGTTTACAAGAACCTCGTTTACAGTACAAGTTCAACATCGCAGAAAGTGAAAAATGGATAAAAAAGTTGTGGTATTTACTTACAAAGCAATATCACTCAGCAATGAAATCTGTGTCATCAGGCCCTTAGCAGCACAATGAGTGGATTCAGGTATGATGTTTCTAACTGAAATAAGTCACACAGAAAAAGAAACATCATAAGATATCACTAATACACGGAATGTAAACTTGGCTACACAGGAACTGCATTCCAAAACAGAACAGGGTCTCAAATTTAGAAAACCAACTTATGCTTGCTTAAGGGGAAAGGTGAGTTGGGGTGCTGCATAAAACCAGAGATTGAAATGAGCACAGATAAAGTTCCTTAAGCCAAATATGGAATAGACAAGAGCTACTCCTTGCTCAACGAAATGGACTCAAAACCCCATATTAAACGCCTAAGAATGTACCTGACTAGTAAGTATCTTAAAACCTATGGATTGCTATGTCTCCAAAAGAGAATCAAGCGTGTGTACAGGGGCATAAACGCAGCAGTGATAGGATTGGAGAGGTTCGGTGAGCAAATGAAGACCCTTTGAAGTCATATTGCATGGTACCCATTACACGGGTCTCAACTCTCCAGGTTTAAGGTATTCTTCCTTCAGCTAAAACATGCATGTGGAACCCAGAGTATGATCAAACATGTGAACGGGAGACGTGTTCAAATATGTCTCAGTTTTCCTCCCCTGGTACTCGGGTGCAACATTCCAGACGCTTTACTAACACTCTCCCCACTTGGAGAGTCAGTCCCTTTAACCTCCTGTTTGGCCCAGTTTGCAATTTCTGCGGAAGATAAACAGGAATAACGAGAACCAATGAGAGGCTAGCTGGAGGTGTCTGGACGGGCAAATTTAACTCTCATTTCCCACCAGCAAGAGGAATTAACCAAAGGCTCAGCATGCCGGGCCGGAACCAGATTAGGGCCTGAAGCCATCCTGCGGTGTTGCGGCCAGGTCACAAGAAAGCGAGTTGAAGAAAGGAGCTCAGGGGCACTGTAATTCACAAACCTGCAGAGTTATAAATGAGAGCTATCGTCCAAAAATAGACTGAAGTAAGGCTGCCAAGAGGACTTGAAAGCGGGGCAGAATTGCAGGAAACCGATTTCAGGAGGTAGACTGGAATTGCATTGAAAGCATAGGAAAAGAGGCAGAACGTCCACAATGATGCACTTGGCCAAAAAGGGCGTATGCGTTTTTTCCTGAATATATTCAGGAAAAAACGCATACGCCCTTTTTGGCCAACCAAGCAAGCTTGCAAAGGAAATCTGCACTACAATGAAGTCTCACTTCCCCCCGGTCAAAAGGGCCATCTGAAAAAAGTGTAAAATCCAGAAAGGCAGGACAGGCCATTGAGAACTGGGAGCCTTGTTATGCTGATGGGCGGGATGTAAATTGCCAACAGACACTTGGGAGAAGTGTATGGTGTTTCCTGAAACATCTAAAAAACAAAGCAACAGAGCCTAGGGCACTTCCACTTATGGTCCTATAGCTTAGGGAAATTAAAATCAAAAAGACACAGCCACCCCAAAGTTTGGGTACCTCTGTTTACAAGAACCTCGTTTACCGTACAAGTTCAATATCACAGAAAGTGAAAAATGGATAAAGAAGTTGTGGTACTTACGTACAATGCAGTATCACTCAGCAATGAAATCTATGTCATCAGGCCCGTAGCAGCATAATGAGTGGATTCAGGTACGATGATTCTAACTGAAATAAGTCACACAGAAAAAGAAACATCATAAGATATCACTAATACACAGAATGTAAACTTGGCTACACAGGAACTGAATTCCAAAACAGAACAGGGTCTCAAATTTAGAAAAGCAACTTATGCTTGCTTAAGGGGAAAGGTGAGTTGGGGTGCTGCATAAAACCAGAGATTGAAATGAGCACAGATAAAGTTCCTTAAGCCAAATATGGAATAGACAAGAGCTACTCCTTGCTCAACGAAATGGACTCAAAACCCCATATTAAACGCCTAAGAATGTACCTGACTAGTAAGTATCTTAAAACCTATGGATTGCTATGTCTCCAAAAGAGAATCAAGCGTGTGTACAGGGGCATAAACGCAGCAGTGATAGGATTGGAGAGGTTCGGTGAGCAAATGAAGACCCTTTGAAGTCATATTGCATGGTACCCATTACACGGGTCTCAACTCTCCAGGTTTAAGGTATTCTTCCTTCAGCTAAAACATGCATGTGGAACCCAGAGTATGATCAACCGTGTGAATGGGAGACGTGTTCAAATATGTCTCAGTTTTTCTCCCCTGGTACTCGGGTGCAACATTCCAGACGCTTTACTAACACTCTCCCCACTTGGAGAGTCAGCGCCTTTAACCTCCTGTTTGGCCCAGTTTGCAATTTCTGCGGAAGATGAACAGGAATAGCGAGAACCAGTGAGAGACTAGCTGGAGGTGTCTGGACGGGCAAATTTAACTCTCATTTCCCACAAGGATGAGGAAATAACCAAAGGCTCAGCGTGCCATGCCGGAACCAGATTAGGGCCTGAAGACATCCTGCGGTGTTGCGGCCAGCTCACAAGAAAGCGAGTTGAAGAAAGGAGCTCAGGGGCACTGTAATTCACAAACCTGCAGAGTTATAAATGACAGCTATCGTCCAAAAATAGACTGAAGTAAGGCTGCCAAGAGGACTTGAAAGCGGGGCAGAATTGCAGGAAACCGATTTCAGGAGGTAGACTGGAATTGCATTGAAAGCATAGGAAAAGAGGCAGAACGTCCACAATGATGCACTTGGCCAAAAAGGGCGTATGCGTTTTTTCCTGAATATATTCAGGAAAAAACGCATACGCCCTTTTTGGCCAACCAAGCAAGCTTGCAAAGGAAATCTGCACTACAATGAAGTCTCACTTCCCCCCGGTCAAAAGGGCCATCTGAAAAAAGTGTAAAATCCAGAAAGGCAGGACAGGCCATGGAGAACTGGGAGCCTTGTTATGCTGATGGGCGGGATGTAAATTGCCAACAACCACTCGGGAGAAGTGTATGGTGTTTCCTGAAATATCGAAAAAACAAAGCAACAGAACCTAGGGCACTTCCACTTATGGTCCTATAGCTTAGGGAAATTAAAATCAAAAAGACACAGCCACCCCAAAGTTTGGAACGGCTCTGTTTACAAGAACCTCGTTTACAGTACAAGTTCAACATTGCAGAAAGTGAAAAATGGATAAAGAAGTTGTGGTATTTACTTACAAAGCAATATCACTCAGCAATGAAATCTGTGTCATCAGGCCCTTAGCAGCACAATGAGTGGATTCAGGTATGATGATTCTAACTGAAATAAGTCACACAGAAAAAGAAACATCATAAGATATCAGTAATACATGGAATGTAAACTTGGCTACACAGGAACTGAATTACAGAACAGAACAGGGTCTCAAATTTAGAAAACCAACTTATGCTTGCTTAAGGGTAAAGGCGATTTGGGGTGCTGCATAAAACCAGAGACTGAAATGAGCACAGATAAAGTTCCTTAAGCCAAATATGGAATAGACAAGAGCTACTCCTTGCTCAACGAAATGGACTCAACACCGCATATTAAACGCCTAAGAATGTACCTGACTAGTAAGTATCTTAAAACCTATAGATTGCTATGTCTCCGAAAGAGAATCAAGCATGTGTACAGGGGCATAAACGCAGCAGTGATAGGATTGGAGAGGTTCGGTGAGCAAATGAAGACCCTTTGATGTCATATTGCATGGTACCCATTCCACGGGTTTCAACTACCCAGGTTTTAGGTATTCTTCCTTCAGCTAAAACATGCATGTGGAACCCAGAGTATGATCAACCATGTGATCGGGAGACGTGTTCAAATATGTCTCAGTTTTCCTCCCCTGGTACTCGGGTGCAACATTCCAGACGCTTTACTAACACTCTCCCCACTTGGAGAGTCAGCGCCTGTAACCTCCTGTTTGGCCCAGTTTGCAATTTCTGCGGAAGATGAACAGGAATAGCGAGAACCAATGAGAGGCTAGCTGGAGGTGTCTGGACGGGCAAATTTAACTCTCATTTCCCACCAGGAGGAGGAAATAACCAAAGGTTCAGCGTGCCGTGCCAGAACCAGATTAGGGCCTGAAGCCATCCTGCGGTGTTGCGGCCAGGTCACAAGAAAGCGAGTTGAAGAAAGGAGCTCAGGGGCACTGTAATTCACAAACCTGCAGAGTTATAAATGACAGCTATCGTCCAAAAATAGACTGAAGTAAGGCTGCCAAGAGGACTTGAAAGCGGGGCAGAATTGCAGGAAACCGATTTCAGGAGGTAGACTGGAATTGCATTGAAAGCATAGGAAAAGAGGCAGAACGTCCACAATGATGCACTTGGCCAAAAAGGGCGTATGCGTTTTTTCCTGAATATATTCAGGAAAAAACGCATACGCCCTTTTTGGCCAACCAAGCAAGCTTGCAAAGGAAATCTGCACTACAATGAAGTCTCACTTCCCCCCGGTCAAAAGGGCCATCTGAAAAAAGTGTAAAATCCAGAAAGGCAGGACAGGCCATGGAGAACTGGGAGCCTTGTTATGCTGATGGGCGGGATGTAAATTGCCAACAACCACTCGGGAGAAGTGTATGGTGTTTCCTGAAATATCGAAAAAACAAAGCAACAGAACCTAGGGCACTTCCACTTATGGTCCTATAGCTTAGGGAAATTAAAATCAAAAAGACACAGCCACCCCAAAGTTTGGAACGGCTCTGTTTACAAGAACCTCGTTTACAGTACAAGTTCAACATCGCAGAAAGTGAAAAATGGATAAAGAAGTTGTGGTATTTACTTACAAAGCAATATCACTCAGCAATGAAATCTGTGTCATCAGGCCCGTAGCAGCACAATGAGTGGATTCAAGTATGATGATTCTAACTGAAGTAAGTCACACAGAAAAAGAAACATCATAAGATATCAGTAATACATGGAATGGAAACTTGGCTACACAGGAACTGAATTACAGAACAGAACAGGGTCTCAAATTTAGAAAACCAACTTATGCTTGCTTAAGGGGAAAGGTGAGTTGGGGTGCTGCATAAAACCAGAGATTGAAATGAGCACAGATAAAGTTCCTTAAGCCAAATATGGAATAGACAAGAGCTACTCCTTACTCAACGAAATGGACTGAACACCGCATATTAAACGCCTAAGAATGTACCTGACTAGTAAGTATCTTAAAACCTATGGATTGCTAAGTCTCCGAAAGAGAATCAAGCATGTGTACAGGGGCATAAACGCAGCAGTGATAGGATTGGAGAGGTTTGGTGAGCAAATGAAGACCCTTTGAAGTCATATTGCATGGTACCCATTCCACGGGTCTTAACTCTCCAGGTTTAAGGTATTCTTCCTTCAGCTAAAGCATGCATGTGGAACCCAAGTATGATCAACCATGTGAACGGGAGACGTGTTCAAATATGTCTCAGTTTTCCTCCCCTGGTACTCGGGTGCAACATTCCAGATGCTTTACTAACACTCTCCCCACTTGGAGAGTCAGCGCCTTTAACCTCCTGTTTGGCCCAGTTTGCAATTTCTGCGGAAGATGAACAGGAATAGCGAGAACCAATGAGAGGCTAGCTGGAGGTGTCTGGACGGGCAAATTTAACTCTCATTTCCCACCAGGAAGAGGAAATAACCAAAGGCTCAGTGTGCCGTGCCGGAACCAGATTAAGGCCTGAAGCCATCCTGCGGTGTTGCGGCCAGGTCACAAGAAAGCAAGTTGAAGAAAGGAGCTCAGGGGCACTGTAATTCACAAACCTGCAGAGTTATAAATGACAGCTATCGTCCAAAAATAGACTGAAGTAAGGCTGCCAAGAGGACTTGAAAGCGGGGCAGAATTGCAGGAAACCGATTTCAGGAGGTAGACTGGAATTGCATTGAAAGCATAGGAAAAGAGGCAGAACGTCCACAATGATGCACTTGGCCAAAAAGGGCGTATGCGTTTGTTCCTGAATATATTCAGGAAAAAACGCATACGCCCTTTTTGGCCAACCAAGCAAGCTTGCAAAGGAAATCTGCACTACAATGAAGTCTCACTTCCCCCCGGTCAAAAGGGCCATCTGAAAAAAGTGTAAAATCCAGAAAGGGAGGACAGGCCATGGAGAACTGGGAGCCTTGTTATGCTGATAGGCGGGATGTAAATTGCCAACAACCACTCGGGAGAAGTGTATGGTGTTTCCTGAAATATCGAAAAAACAAAGCAACAGAGCCTACGGCACTTCCACTTATGGTCCTATAGCTTAGGGAAATTAAAATCAAAAAGACACAGCCACCCCAAAGTTTGGAACGGCTCTGTTTACAAGAACCTCGTTTACAGTACAAGTTCAACATCGCAGAAAGTGAAAAATGGATAAAGAAGTTGTGGTATTTACTTACAAAGCAATATCACTCAGCAATGAAATCTGTGTCATCAGGCCCTTAGCAGCACAATGAGTGGATTCAGGTATGATGATTCTAACTGAAATAAGTCACACAGAAAAAGAAACATCATAAGATATCAGTAATACACGGAATGGAAACTTGGCTACACAGGAACTGAATTACAGAACAGAACAGGGTCTCAAATTTAGAAAAACAACTTATGCTTGCTTAAGGGTAAAGGCGAGTTGGGGTGCTGCATAAAACCAGAGATTGAAATGAGCACAGATAAAGTTCCTTAAGCCAAATATGCAATAGACAAGAGCTACTCCTTGCTCAACGAAATGGACTCAACACCGCATATTAAACGCCTAAGAATGTACCTGACTAGTAAGTATCTTAAAACCTATAGATTGCTATGTCTCCGAAAGAGAATCAAGCATCTGTACAGGGGCATAAACGCAGCAGTGATAGGATTGGAGAGGTTCGGTGAGCAAATGAAGACCCTTTGAAGTCATATTGCATGGTACACATTCCACGGGTTTCAACTACCCAGGTTTTAGGTATTCTTCCTTCAGCTAAAACATGCATGTGGAACCCAGAGTATGATCAACCATGTGATCGGGAGACGTGTTCAAATATGTCTCAGTTTTCCTCCCCTGGTACTCGGGTGCAACATTCCAGACGCTTTACTAACACTCTCCCCACTTGGAGAGTCAGCGCCTTTAACCTCCTGTTTGGCCCAGTTTGCAATTTCTGCGGAAGATGAACAGGAATAGCGAGAACCAATGAGAGGCTAGCTGGAGGTGTCTGGACGGGCAAATTTAACTCTCATTTCCCACCAGGAGGAGGAAATAACCAAAGGTTCAGCGTGCCGTGCAAGAACCAGATTAGGGCCTGAAGCCATCCTGCGGTGTTGCGGCCAGGTCACAAGAAAGCGAGTTGAAGAAAGGAGCTCAGGGGCACTGTAATTCACAAACCGGCAGAGTTATAAATGACAGCTATCGTCCAAAAATATACTGAAGTAAGGCTGCCAAGAGGACTTGAAAGCGGGGCAGAATTGCAGGAAACCGATTTCAGGAGGTAGACTGGAATTGCATTGAAAGCATAGGAAAAGAGGCAGAACGTCCACAATGATGCACTTGGCCAAAAAGGGCGTATGCGTTTTTTCCTGAATATATTCAGGAAAAAACGCATATGCCCTTTTTGGCCAACCAAGCAAGCTTGCAAAGGAAATCTGCACTACAATGAAGTCTCACTTCCCCCCGGTCAAAAGGGCCATCTGAAAAAAGTGTAAAATCCAGAAAGGCAGGACAGGCCATGGAGAACTGGGAGCCTTGTTATGCTGATGGGCGGGATGTAAATTGCCAACAACCACTCGGGAGAAGTGTATGGTGTTTCCTGAAATATCGAAAAAACAAAGCAACAGAACCTAGGGCACTTCCACTTATGGTCCTATAGCTTAGGGAAATTAAAATCAAAAAGACACAGCCACCCCAAAGTTTGGAACGGCTCTGTTTACAAGAACCTCATTTACAGTACAAGTTCAACATCGCAGAAAGTGAAAAATGGATAAAGAAGTTGTGGTATTTACTTACAAAGCAATATCACTCAGCAATGAAATCTGTGTCATCAGGCCCGTAGCAGCACAATGAGTGGATTCAGGTATGATGATTCTAACTTAAGTAAGTCACACAGAAAAAGAAACATCATAAGATATCAGTAATACACGGAATGGAAACATGGCTACACAGGAACTGAATTACAGAACAGAACAGGGTCTCAAATTTAGAAAACCAACTTATGCTTGCTTAAGGGGAAAGGTGAGTTGGGGTGCTGCATAAAACCAGAGATTGAAATGAGCACAGATAAAGTTCCTTAAGCCAAATATGGAATAGACAAGAGCTACTCCTTGCTCAACGAAATGGACTCAACACCGCATATTAAACGCCTAAGAATGTACCTGACTAGTAAGTATCTTAAAACCTATGGATTGCTATGTCTCCGAAAGAGAATCAAGCATGTGTACCGGGGCATAAACGAAGCAGTGATAGGATTGGAGAGGTTCGGTGAGCAAATGAAGACCCTTTGAAGTCATATTGCATGGTACCCATTCCACGGGTCTCAACTCTGCAGGTTTAAAGTATTCTTCCTTCAGCTAAAACATGCAGGTGGAACCCAGAGTATGATCAACCGTGTGAACGGGAGACGTGTTCAAATATGTCTCAGTTTTTCTCCCCTGGTACTCGGGTGCAAAATTCCAGACGCTTTACTAACACTCTCCCCGCTTGGAGAGTCAGCGCCTTTAACCTCCTGTTTGGCCCAGTTTGCAATTTCTGCGGAAGATGAACAGGAATAGCGAGAACCAATGAGAGACTAGCTGGAGGTGTCTGGACGGGCAAATTTAACTCTCATTTCCCACCAGGATGAGGAAATAACCAAAGGCTCAGCGTGCCGTGCCGGAACCAGATTAGGGCCTGAAGCCATCCTGCGGTGTTGCGGCCAGCTCACAAGAAAGCGAGTTGAAGAAAGGAGCTCAGGGGCACTGTAATTCACAAACCTGCAGAGTTATAAATGACAGCTATCGTCCAAAAATATACTGAAGTAAGGCTGCCAAGAGGACTTGAAAGCGGGGCAGAATTGCAGGAAACCGATTTCAGGAGGTAGACTGGAATTGCATTGAAAGCATAGGAAAAGAGGCAGAACGTCCACAATGATGCACTTGGCCAAAAAGGGCGTATGCGTTTTTTCCTGAATATATTCAGGAAAAAACGCATACGCCCTTTTTGGCCAACCAAGCAAGCTTGCAAAGGAAATCTGCACTACAATGAAGTCTCACTTCCCCCCGGTCAAAAGGGCCATCTGAAAAAAGTGTAAAATCCAGAAAGGCAGGACAGGCCATGGAGAACTGGAAGCCTTGTTATGCTGATGGGCGGGATGTAAATTGCCAACAGACACTCGGGAGAAGTGTATGGTGTTTCCTGAAATATCGAAAAAACAAAGCAACAGAGCCTAGGGCAATTCCACTTATGGTCCTATAGCTTAGGGAAATTAAAATCAAAAAGACACAGCCACCCCAAAGTTTGGGACGCCTCTGTTTACAAGAAACTCATTTACCGTACAAGTTCAATATCACAGAAAGTGAAAAATGGAGAAAGAACTTGTGGTACTTACGTACAATGCAGTATCACTCAGCAATGAAATCTATGTCATCAGGCCCGTAGCAGCATAATGAGTGGATTCAGGTACGATGATTCTAACTGAAATAAGTCACACAGAAATAGAAACATCATAAGATATCACTAATACACAGAATGTAAACTTGGCTACACAGGAACTGAATTCCAAAACAGAAAAGGGTCTCAAATTTAGAAAACCATCTTATGCTTGCTTAAGGGGAAAGGTGAGTTGGGTTGCTGCATAAAACCAGAGATTGAAATGAGCACAGATAAAGTTCCTTAAGCCAAATATGGAATAGACAAGAGCTACTCCTTGCTCAACGAAATGGACTCAACACCGCATATTAAACGCCTAAGAATGTACCTGACTAGTAAGTATCTTAAAACCTATGGATTGCTATGTCTCCGAAAGAGAATCAAGCATGTGTACAGGGGCATAAACGCAGCAGTGATAGGATTGGAGAGGTTCGGTGAGCAAATGAAGACCCTTTGAAGTCATATTGCATGGTACCCATTCCACGGGTTTCAACTACCCAGGTTTTAGGTATTCTTCCTTCAGCTAAAACATGCATGTGGAACCCAGAGTATGATCAACCATGTGATCGGGAGACGTGTTCAAATATGTCTCAGTTTTCCTCCCCTGGTACTCGGGTGCAACATTCCAGACGCTTTACTAACACTCTCCCCACTTGGAAGGTCAGCACCTTTAACCTACTGTTTGGCACACTTTGCAATTTCTGCGGAAGATGAACAGGAATAGCGAGATCCAATGAGAGGCTTGCGGGTGGTGTCTGGACGGGCAAATTTAACTCTCATTTCCCACCAGGAAGAGGAAATAACCAAAGGCTCAGCGTGCCGTACCGGAACCAGATTAGGGCCTGAAGCCATCCTGCGGTGTTGCGGCCAGCTCACAAGAAAGCGAGTTGAAGAAAGGAGCTCAGGGGCACTGTAATTCACAAACCTGCAGAGTTATAAATGACAGCTATCGTCCAAAAATAGACTGAAGTGAGGCTGCCAAGAGGACTTGAAAGCGGGGCAGAATTGCAGGAAACCTATTTCAGGAGGTAGACTGGAATTGCATTGAAAGCATAGGAAAAGAGGCAGAACGTCCACAATGATGCACTTGGCCAAAAAGGGCGTATGCGTTTGTTCCTGAATATATTCAGGAAAAAACGCATATGCCCTTTTTGGCCAACCAAGCAAGCTTGCAAAGGAAATCTGCACTACAATGAAGTCTCACTTCCCCCCCGGTCAAAAGGGCCATCTGAAAAAAGTGTAAAATCCAGAAAGGCAGGACAGGCCATGGAGAACTGGGAGCCTTGTTATGCTGATGGGCGGGATGTAAATTGCCAACAACCACTCAGGAGAAGTGTATGGTGTTTCCTGAAACATCTAAAAAACAAAGCAACAGAGCCTAGGGCACTTCCACTTATGGTCCTATAGCTTAGGGAAATTAAAATCAAAAAGACACAGCCACCCCAAAGTTTGGAACGGCTCTGTTTACAAGAACCTCGTTTACAGTACAAGTTCAACATCGCAGAAAGTGAAAAATGGATAAAGAAGTTGTGGTATTTACTTACAAAGCAATATCACTCAGCAATGAAATCTGTGTCATCAGGCCCGTAGCAGCATAATGAGTGGATTCAGGTATGATGATTCTAACTGAAATAAGTCACACAGAAAAAGAAACATCCTAAGATATCAGTAATACACGGAATGGAAACTTGGCTACACAGGAACTGAATTACAGAACAGAACAGGGTCTCAAATTTAGAAAAACAACTTATGCTTGCTTAAGGGTAAAGGTGAGTTGGGGTGCTGCATAAAACCAGAGATTGAAATGAGCACAGATAAAGTTCCTTAAGCCAAATATGCAATAGACAAGAGCTACTCCTTGCTCAACGAAATGGACTCAACACCGCATATTAAACGCCTAAGAATGTACCTGACTTGTAAGTATCTTAAAACCTATGGATTGCTATGTCTCCAAAAGAGAATCAAGCATGTGTACAGGGGCAAAAACGCAGCAGTGATAGGATTGGAGAGGTTCGGTGAGCAAATGAAGACCCTTTGAAGTCATATTGCATGGTACCCATTCCACGGGTTTCAACTACCCAGGTTTAAGGTATTCTTCCTTCAGCTAAAACATGCATGTGGAACCTAGAGTATGATCAACCATGTGATCGGGAGACGTGTTAAAATATGTCTCAGTTTTCGTACCCTGGTACTCGGGTGCAACATTCCAGACGCTTTACTAACACTCTCCCGACTTGGAGAGTCAGTCCCTTTAACCTCCTGTTTGGACCAGTTTGCAATTTCTGCGGAAGATGAACAGGAATAGCGAGAACCAATGAGAGACTAGCTGGAGGTGTCTGGACGGGCAAATTTAACTCTCATTTCCCACCATGAAGAGGAATTAACCAAAGGCTCAGCGTGCCGGGCCGGAACCAGATTAGGGCCTGAAGCCATCCTGCGGTGTTGCGGCCAGCTCACAAGAAAGCGAGTTGAAGAAAGGAGCTCAGGGGCACTGTAATTCACAAACCTGCAGAGTTATAAATGACAGCTATCGTCCAAAAATAGACTGAAGTAAGGCTGCCAAGAGGACTTGAAAGCGGGGCAGAATTGCAGGAAACCGATTTCAGGAGGTAGACTGGAATTGCATTGAAAGCATAGGAAAAGAGGCAGAACGTCCACAATGATGCACTTGGCCAAAAACGGCGTATGCGTTTTTTCCTGAATATATTCAGGAAAAAACGCATACGCCCTTTTTGGCCAACCAAGCAAACTTGCAATGGAAATCTGCACTACAATGAAGTCTCACTTCTCCCCGGTCAAAAGGGCCATCTGAAAAAAGTGTAAACTCCAGAAAGGCAGGACAGGCCATGGAGAACTGGGAGCCTTGTTATGCTGATGGGCGGGATGTAAATTGCCAACAGACACTCAGGAGAAGTGTATGATGTTTCCTGAAACATCTAAAAAACAAAGCATCAGAGCCTAGGGCACTTCCACTTATGGTCCTATAGCTTAGGGAAATTAAAATCAAAAAGACACAGCCACCCCAAAGTTTGGGACGCCTCCGTTTACAAGAACCTCGTTTACCGTACAAGTTCAATATCACAGAAAGTGAAAAATGGATAAAGAACATGTGGTACTTACGTACAATGCAGTATCACTCAGCAATGAAATCTATGTCATCAGGCCCGTAGCAGCATAATGAGTGGATTCAGGTACGATGATTCTAACTGAAATAAGTGACACAGAAAAAGAAACATCATAAGATATCAGTAATACACGGAATGTAAACTTGGCTACACAGGAACTGCATTCCAAAACAGAACAGGGTCTCAAATTTAGAAAACCAACTTATGCTTGCTTAAGGGGAAAGGTGAGTTGGGGTGCTGCATAAAACCAGAGATTGAAATGAGCACAGATAAAGTTCCTTAAGCCAAATATGGAATAGACAAGAGCTACTCCTTGCTCAACGAAATGGACTCAAAACCCCATATTAAACGCCTAAGAATGTACCTGACTAGTAAGTATCTTAAAACCTATGGATTGCTATGTCTCCAAAAGAGAATCAAGCATGTGTACAGGGGCATAAACGCAGCAGTGATAGGATTGGAGAGGTTCGTGAGCAAATGAAGACCCTTTGAAGTCATATTGCATGGTACCCATTACACGAGTCTTAACTCTCCAGGTTTAAGGTATTCTTCCTTCAGCTAAAACATGCATGTGGAACCCAAGTATGATCAACCATGTGAACGGGAGACGTGTTCAAATATGTCTCAGTTTTCCTCCCCTGGTACTCGGGTGCAACATTCCAGACGCTTTACTAACACTCTCCCCACTTGGAGAGTCAGCGCCTTTAACCTCCTGTTTGGCCCAGTTTGCAATTTCTGCGGAAGATGAACAGGAATAGCGAGAACCAATGAGAGACTAGCTGGAGGTGTCTGGACGGGCAAATTTAACTCTCATTTCCCACCAGGAAGAGGAAATAACCAAAGGCTCAGCGTGCCGTGCCAGAACCAGATTAGGGCCTGAAGACATCCTGCGGTGTTGCGGCCAGCTCACAAGAAAGCGAGTTGAAGAAAGGAGCTCAGGGGCACTGTAATTCACAAACCTGCAGAGTTATAAATGACAGCTATCGTCCAAAAATAGACTGAAGTAAGGCTGCCAAGAGGACTTGAAAGCGGGGCAGAATTGCAGGAAACCGATTTCAGGAGGTAGACTGGAATTGCATTGAAAGCATAGGAAAAGAGGCAGAACGTCCACAATGATGCACTTGGCCAAAAAGGGCGTATGCCTTTTTTCCTGAATATATTCAGGAAAAAACGCATACGCCCTTTTTGGCCAACCAAGCAAGCTTGCAAAGGAAATCTGCACTACAATGAAGTCTCACTTCCCCCCGGTCAAAAGGGCCATCTGAAAAAAGTGTAAAATCCAGAAAGGCAGGACAGGCCATGGAGAACTGGGAGCCTTGTTATGCTGATGGGCGGGATGTAAATTGCCAACAACCACTTGGGAGAAGTGTATGGTGTTTCCTGAAACATCTAAAAAACAAAGCAACAGAGCCTAGGGCACTTCCACTTATGGTCCTATAGCTTAGGGAAATTAAAATCAAAAAGACACAGCCACCCCAAAGTTTGGAACGGCTCTGTTTACAAGAATCTCGTTTACAGTACAAGTTCAACATCGCAGAAAGTGAAAAATGGATACAGAAGTTGTGGTATGTACTTACAAAGCAATATCACTCAGCAATGAAATCTGTGTCATCAGGCCCTTAGCAGCACAATGAGTGGATTCAGGTATGATGTTTCTAACTGAAATAAGTCACACAGAAAAAGAAACATCATAAGATATCACTAATACACGGAATGTAAACTTGGCTACACAGGAACTGCATTCCAAAACAGAACAGGGTCTCAAATTTAGAAAACCAACTTATGCTTGCTTAAGGGGAAAGGTGAGTTGGGGTGCTGCATAAAACCAGAGATTGAAATGAGCACAGATAAAGTTCCTTAAGCCAAATATGGAATAGACAAGAGCTACTCCTTGCTCAACGAAATGGACTCAAAACCCCATATTAAACGCCTAAGAATGTACCTGACTAGTAAGTATCTTAAAACCTATGGATTGCTATGTCTCCAAAAGAGAATCAAGCGTGTGTACAGGGGCATAAACGCAGCAGTGATAGGATTGGAGAGGTTCGGTGAGCAAATGAAGACCCTTTGAAGTCATATTGCATGGTACCCATTTCACGGGTCTCAACTCTCCAGGTTTAAGGTACTCTTCCTTCAGCTAAAACATGCATGTGGAACCCAGAGTATGATCAACCATGTGAACGGGAGACGTGTTCAAATATGTCTCAGTTTTCCTCCCCTGGTACTCGGGTGCAACATTCCAGACGCTTTACTAACACTCTCCCGACTTGCAGAGTCAGTCCCTTTAACCTCCTGTTTGGACCAGTTTTCAATTTCTGTGGAAGATGAACAGGAATAGCGAGAACCAATGAGAGGCTAGCTGGAGGTGTCTGGACGGGCAAATTTAACTCTCATTTCCCACCAGGAAGAGGAATTAACCAAAGGCTCAGCATGCCGGGCCGGAACCAGATTAAGGCCTGAAGCCATCCTGCGGTGTTGCGGCCAGGTCACAAGAAAGCGAGTTGAAGAAAGGAGCTCAGGGGCACTGCAATTCACAAACCTGCAGAGTTATAAATGACAGCTATCGTCCAAAAATAGACTGAAGTAAGGCTGCCAAGAGGACTTGAAAGCGGGGCAGAATTGCAGGAAACCGATTTCAGGAGGTAGACTGGAATTGCATTGAAAGCATAGGAAAAGAGGCAGAACGTCCACAATGATGCACTTGGCCAAAAAGGGCGTATGCGTTTTTTCCTGAATATATTCAGGAAAAAACGCATACGCCCTTTTTGGCCAACCACGCAAGCTTGCAAAGGAAATCTGCACTACAATGAAGTCTCACTTCCCCCCGGTCAAAAGGGCCATCTGAAAAAAGTGTAAAATCCAGAAAGGCAACATATCATTGAGAACTGGGAGCCTTGTTATGCTGATGGGCGGGATGTAAATTGCCAACAGACACTTGGGAGAAGTGTATGGTGTTTCCTGAAACATCTAAAAAACAAAGCAACAGAGCCTAGGGCACTTCCACTTATGGTCCTTTAGCTTAGGGAAATTAAAATCAAAAAGACACAGCCACCCCAAAGTTTGGAACGGCTCTGTTTACAAGAATCTCGTTTACAGTACAAGTTCAACATCGCAGAAAGTGAAAAATGGATAAAGAAGTTGTGGTATTCACTTACAAAGCAATATCACTCAGCAATGAAATCTATGTCATCAGGCCCTTAGCAGCACAATGAGTGGATTCAGGTATGATGATTCTAACTGAAATAAGTCACACAGAAAAAGAAACATCATAAGATATCAGTAATACACGGAATGGAAACTTGGCTACACAGGAACTGAATTACAGAACAGAACAGGGTCTCAAATTTAGAAAACCAACGTATGCTTGCTTAAGGGGAAAGGTGAGTTGGGGTGCTGCATAAAACCAGAGATTGAAATGAGCACAGATAAAGTTCCTTAAGCCAAATATGGAATAGACAAGAGCTACTCCTTGCTCAACGAAATGGACTCAACACCGCATATTAAACGCCTAAGAATGTACCTGACTAGTAAGTATCTTAAAACCTATGGATTGCTATGTCTCCAAAAGAGAATCAAGCATGTGTACAGGTGCATAAACGCAGCAGTGTTAGGATTGGAGAGGTTCGGTGAGCAAATGAAGACCCTTTGAAGTCATATTGCATGGTACCCATTACACGGGTTTCAACTACCCAGGTTTTAGGTATTCTTCCTTCAGCTAAAACATGCATGTGGAACCTAGAGTATGATCAACCATGTGATCGGGATACGTGTTCAAATATGTCTCAGTTTTCGTACCCTGGTACTCGGGTGCAACATTCCAGACGCTTTACTAACACTCTCCCCACTTGGAGAGTCAGTCCCTTTAACCTCCTGTTTGGCCCAGTTTGCAATTTCTGTGGAAGATGAATAGGAATAGCGAGAACCAATGACAGACTAGCTGGAGGTGTCTGACTGGGCAAATTTAACTCTCATTTCCCACCAGGAAGAGGAATTAACCAAAGGCTCAGCGTGCCGTGCCAGAACCAGATTAGGGCCTGAAGACATCCTGCGGTGTTGCGGCCAGGTCACAAGAAAGCGAGTTGAAGAAAGGAGCTCAGGGGCACTGTAATTCACAAACCTGCAGAGTTATAAATGACAGCTATCGTCCAAAAATAGACTGAAGTAAGGCTGCCAAGAGGACTTGAAAGCGGGGCAGAATTGCAGGAAACCGATTTCAGGAGGTAGACTGGAATTGCATTGAAAGCATAGGAAAAGAGGCAGAACGTCCACAATGATGCACTTGGCCAAAAAGGGCGTATGCGTTTTCTCCTGAATATATTCAGGAAAAAACGCATACGCCCTTTTTGGCCAACCAAGCAAACTTGCAAAGGAAATCTGCACTACAATGAAGTCTCACTTCTCCCCGGTCAAAAGGGCCATCTGAAAAAAGTGTAAACTCCAGAAAGGCAGGACAGGCCATGGAGAACTGGGAGCCTTGTTATGCTGATGGGCGGGATGTAAATTGCCAACAGACACTCAGGAGAAGTGTATGGTGTTTCCTGAAACATCTAAAAAACAAAGCATCAGAGCCTAGGGCACTTCCACTTATGGTCCTATAGCTTAGGGAAATTAAAATCAAAAAGACACAGCCACCCCAAAGTTTGGGACGCCTCCGTTTACAAGAACCTCGTTTACCGTACAAGTTCAATATCACAGAAAGTGAAAAATGGATAAAGAACTTGTGGTACTTACGTACAATGCAGTATCACTCAGCAATGAAATCTATGTCATCAGGCCCGTAGCAGCATAATGAGTGGATTCAGGTACGATGATTCTAACTGAAATAAGTGACACAGAAAAAGAAACATCATAAGATATCAGTAATACACGGAATGTAAACTTGGCTACACAGGAACTGCATTCCAAAACAGAACAGGGTCTCAAATTTAGAAAACCAACTTATGCTTGCTTAAGGGGAAAGGTGAGTTGGGGTGCTGCATAAAACCAGAGATTGAAATGAGCACAGATAAAGTTCCTTAAGCCAAATATGGAATAGACAAGAGCTACTCCTTGCTCAACGAAATGGACTCAAAACCCCATATTAAACGCCTAAGAATGTACCTGACTAGTAAGTATCTTAAAACCTATGGATTGCTATGTCTCCAAAAGAGAATCAAGCATGTGTACAGGGGCATAAACGCAGCAGTGATAGGATTGGAGAGGTTCGTGAGCAAATGAAGACCCTTTGAAGTCATATTGCATGGTACCCATTACACGGGTTTCAACTACCCAGGTTTTAGGTATTCTTCCTTCAGCTAAAACATGCATGTGGAACCTAGAGTATGATCAACCATGTGATCGGGAGACGTGTTCAAATATGTCTCAGTTTTCCTCCCCTGGTACTCGGGTGCAACATTCCAGACGCTTTACTAACACTCTCCCCACTTGGAGAGTCAGCGCCTTTAACCTCCTGTTTGGCACAGTTTGCAATTTCTGCGGAAGATGAACAGGAATAGCGAGAACCAATGAAAGACTAGCTGGAGGTGTCTGGATGGGCAAATTTAACTCTCATTTCCCACCAGGAGGAGGAAATAACCAAAGGATCAGCGTGCCGTGCCAGAACCAGATTAGGGCCTGAAGACATCCTGCGGTGTTGCGGCCAGCTCAAAAGAAAGCGAGTTGAAGAAAGGAGCTCAGGGGCACTGTAATTCACAAACCTGCAGAGTTATAAATGACAGCTATCGTCCAAAAATATACTGAAGTAGGGCTGCCAAGAGGACTTGAAAGCGGGGCAGAATTGCAGGAAACCGATTTCAGGAGGTAGACTGGAATTGCATTGAAAGCATAGGAAAAGAGGCAGAACGTCCACAATGATGCACTTGGCCAAAAAGGGCGTATGCGTTTTTTCCTGAATATATTCAGGAAAAAACGCATACGCCCTTTTTGGCCAACCAAGCAAGCTTGCAAAGGAAATCTGCACTACAATGAAGTCTCACTTCCCCCCGGTCAAAAGGGCCATCTGAAAAAAGTGTAAAATCCAGAAAGGCAGGACAGGCCATGGAGAACTGGGAGCCTTGTTATGCTGATGGGCGGGATGTAAATTGCCAACAACCACTCAGGAGAAGTGTATGGTTTTTCCTGAAACATCTAAAAAACAAAGCAACAGAGCCTAGGGCACTTCCACTTATGGTCCTATAGCTTAGGGAAATTAAAATCAAAAAGACACAGCCACCCCAAAGTTTGGGACGCCTCCGTTTACAAGAACCTCGTTTACAGTACAAGTTCAATATCACAGAAAGTGAAAAATGGATAAAGAACTTGTGGTACTTACGTACAATGCAGTATCACTCAGCAATGAAATCTATGTCATCAGGCCCGTAGCAGCATAATGAGTGGATTCAGGTACGATGATTCTAACTGAAATAAGTCACACAGAAAAAGAAACATCATAAGATATCACTAATACACGGAATGTAAACTTGGCTACACAGGAACTGCATTCCAAAACAGAACAGGGTCTCAAATTTAGAAAACCAACTTATGCTTGCTTAAGGGGAAAGGTGAGTTGGGGTGCTGCATAAAACCAGAGATTGAAATGAGCACAGATAAAGTTCCTTAAGCCAAATATGGAATAGACAAGAGCTACTCCTTGCTCAACGAAATGGACTCAAAACCCCATATTAAACGCCTAAGAATGTACCTGACTAGTAAGTATCTTAAAACCTATGGATTGCTATGTCTCCAAAAGAGAATCAAGCGTGTGTACAGGGGCATAAACGCAGCAGTGATAGGATTGGAGAGGTTCGGTGAGCAAATGAAGACCCTTTGAAGTCATATTGCATGGTACCCATTACAAGGGTCTCAGCTCTCCAGGTTTAAGGTATTCTTCCTTCAGCTAAAACATGCATGTGGAACCCAGAGTATGATCAACCATGTGAACGGGAGACGTGTTCAAATATGTCTCAGTTTTCGTACCCTGGTACTCGGGTGCAACATTCCAGACGCTTTACTAACACTCTCCCGACTTGGAGAGTCAGTCCCTTTAACCTCCTGTTTGGCCCAGTTTGCAATTTCTGCGGAAGATGAACAGGAATAGCGAGAACCAATGAGAGGCTAGCTGGAGGTGTCTGGACGGGCAAATTTAACTCTCATTTCCCACCAGGAAGAGGAATTAACCAAAGGCTCAGCATGCCGGTCCGGAACCAGATTAGGGCCTGAAGCCATCCTGCGGTGTTGCGGCCAGGTCACAAGAAACCGAGTTGAAGAAAGGAGCTCAGGGGCACTGTAATTCACAAACCTGCAGAGTTATAAATGACAGCTATCGTCCAAAAATAGACTGAAGTAAGGCTGCCAAGAGGACTTGAAAGCGGGGCAGAATTGCAGGAAACCGATTTCAGGAGGTAGACTGGAATTGCATTGAAAGCATAGGAAAAGAGGCAGAACGTCCACAATGATGCACTTTGCCAAAAAGGGCGTATGCGTTTTTTCCTGAATATATTCAGGAAAAAACGCATACGCCCTTTTTGGCCAACCAAGCAAGCTTGCAAAGGAAATCTGCACTACAATGAAGTCTCACTTCCCCCCGGTCAAAAGGGCCATCTGAAAAAAGTGTAAAATCCAGAAAGGCAACAGGCCATTGAGAACTGGGAGCCTTGTTATGCTGATGGGCGGGATGTAAATAGCCAACAGACACTCAGGAGAAGTGTATGGTGTTTCCTGAAACATCTAAAAAACAAAGCAACAGAGCCTAGGGCACTTCCACTTATGGTCCTATAGCTTAGGGAAATTAAAGTCAAAAAGACACAGCCACCCCAATGTTTGGAACGGCTCTGTTTACAAGAACCTCGTTTACAGTACAAGATCAACATCGCAGAAAGTGAAAAATGGATAAAGAAGTTGTGGTATTCACTTACAAAGCAATATCACTCAGCAATGAAATCTATGTCATCAGGCCCTTAGCAGCACAATGAGTGGATTCAGGTATGATGATTCTAACTGAAATAAGTCACACAGAAAAAGAAACATCATAAGATATCAGTAATACACGGAATGGAAACTTGGCTACACAGGAACTGAATTACAGAACAGAACAGGGTCTCAAATTTAGAAAACCAACTTATGCTTGCTTAAGGGGAAAGGTGAGTTGGGGTGCTGCATAAAACCAGAGATTGAAATGAGCACAGATAAAGTTCCTTAAGCCAAATATGGAATAGACAAGAGCTACTCCTTGCTCAACGAAATGGACTCAACACCGCATATTAAACGCCTAAGAATGTACCTGACTAGTAAGTATCTTAAAACCTATGGATTGCTATGTCTCCGAAAGAGAATCAAGCATGTGTACAGGTGCATAAACGCAGCAATGATAGGATTGGAGAGGTTCGGTGAGCAAATGAAGACCCTTTGAAGTCATATTGCATGGTACCCATTCCACGGGTTTCAACTACCCAGGTTTTAGGTATTCTTCCTTCAGCTAAAACATGCATGTGGAACCTAGAGTATGATCAACCAAGTGATCGGGAGACGTGTTCAAATATGTCTCAGTTTTCCTCCCCTGGTACTCGGGTGCAACATTCCAGACGCTTTACTAACACTCTCCCCACATGGAGAGTCAGCGCCTTTAACCTCCTGTTTGGCACAGTTTGCAATTTCTGCGGAAGATGAACAGGAATAGCGAGAACCAATGAAAGACTAGCTGGAGGTGTCTGGATGGGCAAATTTAACTCTCATTTCCCACCAGGAGGAGGAAATAACCAAAGGATCAGCGTGCCGTGCCAGAACCAGATTAGGGCCTGAAGACATCCTGCGGTGTTGCGGCCAGGTCACAAGAAAGCGAGTTGAAGAAAGGAGCTCAGGGGCACTGTAATTCACAAACCTGCAGAGTTATAAATGACAGCTATCGTCCAAAAATAGACTGAAGTAAGGCTGCCAAGAGGACTTGAAAGCGGGGCAGAATTGCAGGAAACCGATTTCAGGAGGTAGACTGGAATTGCATTGAAAGCATAGGAAAAGAGGCAGAACGTCCACAATGATGCACTTGGCCAAAAAGGGCGTATGCGTTTTTTCCTGAATATATTCAGGAAAAAACGCATACGCCCTTTTTGGCCAACCAAGCAAGCTTGCAAAGGAAATCTGCACTACAATGAAGTCTCACTTCCCCCCGGTCAAAAGGGCCATCTGAAAAAAGTGTAAAATCCAGAAAGGCAGGACAGGCCATGGAGAACTGGGAGCCTTGTTATGCTGATGGGCGGGATGTAAATTGCCAACAACCACTTGGGAAAAGTGTATGGTGTTTCCTGGAACATCTAAAAAACAAAGCAACAGAACCTAGGACACTTCCACTTATGGTCCTATAGCTTAGGGAAATTAAAATCAAAAAGACACAGCCACCCCAAAGTTTGGAACGGCTCTGTTTACAAGAACCTCGTTTACAGTACAAGTTCAACATCGCAGAAAGTGAAAAATGGATAAAGAAGTTGTGGTATTTACTTACAAAGCAATATCACTCAGCAATGAAATCTGTGTCATCAGGCCCTTAGCAGCACAATGAGTGGATTCAGGTATGATGATTCTAACTGAAATAAGTCACACAGAAAAAGAAACATCATAAGATATCAGTAATACACGGAATGTAAACTTGGCTACACAGGAACTGAATTACAGAACAGAACAGGGTCTCAAATTTAGAAAACCAACTTATGCTTGCTTAAGGGGAAAGGTGAGTTGGGGTGCTGCATAAAACCAGAGATTGAAATGAGCACAGATAAAGTTCCTTAAGCCAAATATGGAATAGACAAGAGCTACTCCTTGCTCAATGAAATGGACTCAACACCGCATATTAAACGCCTAAGAATATACCTGACTAGTAAATATCTTAAAACCTACTGATTGCTATGTCTCCGAAAGAGAATCAAGCATGTGTACAGGGGCATAAATGCAGCAGTGATAGGATTGGAGAGGTTCGTGAGCAAATGAAGAACCTTTGAAGTCATATTGCATGGTACCCATTCCCCGGGTTTCAACTACCCAGGTGTAAGGTATTGTTCCTTCAGCTAAAACATGCATGTGGAACCTAGAGTATGATCAACCATGTGATCGGGAGACGTGTTCAAATATGTCTCAGTTTTCCTCCCCTGGTATTCGGGTGCAACATTCCAGACGCTTTACTAACACTCTCCCCACTTGGAGAGTCAGTCCCTTTAACCTCCTGTTTGGCCCAGTTTGCAATTTCTGTGGAAGATGAACAGGAATAGCGAGAACCAATGAGAGACTAGCTGGAGGTGTCTGGCTGGGTAAATTTAACTCTCATTTCCCACCAGGAAGAGGAATTAACCAAAGGCTCAGCGTGCCGTGCCAGAACCAGATTAGGGCCTGAAGACATCCTGCGGTGTTGCGGCCAGGTCATCAAGAAAGCGAGTTGAAGAAAGGAGCTCAGGGGCACTGTAATTCACAAACCTGCAGAGTTATAAATGACAGCTATCGTCCAAAAATAGACTGAAGTAAGGCTGCCAAGAGGACTTGAAAGCGGGGCAGAATTGCAGGAAACCGATTTCAGGAGGTAGACTGGAATTGCATTGAAAGCATAGGAAAAGAGGCAGAACGTCCACAATGATGCACTTGGCCAAAAAGGGCATATGCGTTTTTTCCTGAATATATTCAGGAAAAAACGCATACGCCCTTTTTGGCCAACCAAGCAAACTTGCAATGGAAATCTGCACTACAATGAAGTCTCACTTCTCCCCGGTCAAAAGGGCCATCTGAAAAAAGTGTAAAATCCAGAAAGGCAGGACAGGCCATGGAGAACTGGGAGCCTTGTTATGCTGATGGGCGGGATGTAAATTGCCAACAGACACTCAGGAGAAGTGTATGGTGTTTCCTGAAACATCTAAAAAACAAAGCATCAGAGCCTAGGGCACTTCCACTTATGGTCCTATAGCTTAGGGAAATTAAAATCAAAAAGACACAGCCACCCCAAAGTTTGGGACGCCTCCGTTTACAAGAACCTCGTTTACTGTACAAGTTCAATATCACAGAAAGTGAAAAATGGATAAAGAACTTGTGGTACTTACGTACAATGCAGTATCACTCAGCAATGAAATCTATGTCATCAGGCCCGTAGCAGCATAATGAGTGGATTCAGGTATGATGATTCTAACTGAAATAAGTGACACAGAAAAAGAAACATCATAAGATATCAGTAATACACGGAATGTAAACATGGCTACACAGGAACTGCATTCCAAAACAGAACAGGGTCTCAAATTTAGAAAACCAACTTATGCTTGCTTAAGGGGAAAGGTGAGTTGGGGTGCTGCATAAAACCAGAGATTGAAATGAGCACAGATAAAGTTCCTTAAGCCAAATATGGAATAGACAAGAGCTACTCCTTGCTCAACGAAATGGACTCAAAACCCCATATTAAACGCCTAAGAATGTACCTGACTAGTAAGTATCTTAAAACCTATGGATTGCTATGTCTCCAAAAGAGAATCAAGCGTGTGTACAGGGGCATAAACGCAGCAGTGATAGGATTGGAGAGGTTCGGTGAGCAAATGAAGACCCTTTGAAGTCATATTGCATGGTACCCATTACACGGGTCTCAACTCTCCAGGTTTAAGGTATTCTTCCTTCAGCTAAAACATGCATGTGGAACCCAGAGTATGATCAACCATGTGAATGGGAGACGTGTTCAAATATGTCTCAGTTTTCCTCCCCTGGTACTCGGGTGCAACATTCCAGACGCTTTACTAACACTCTCCCCACTTGGAGAGTCAGTCCCTTTAACCTCCTGTTTGGCCCAGTTTGCAATTTCTGCGGAAGATGAACAGGAATAGCGAGAACCAATGAGAGGCTAGCTGGAGGTGTCTGGACGGGCAAATTTAACTCTCATTTCCCACCAGGAAGAGGAATTAACCAAAGGCTCAGCATGCCGGGCCGGAACCAGATTAGGGCCTGAAGCCATCCTGCGGTGTTGCGGCCAGGTCACAAGAAACCGAGTTGAAGAAAGGAGCTCAGGGGCACTGTAATTCACAAACCTGCAGAGTTATAAATGACAGCTATCGTCCAAAAATAGACTGAAGTAAGGCTGCCAAGAGGACTTGAAAGCGGGGCAGAATTGCAGGAAACCGATTTCAGGAGGTAGACTGGAATTGCATTGAAAGCATAGGAAAAGAGGCAGAACGTCCACAATGATGCACTTGGCCAAAAAGGGCGTATGCGTTTTTTCCTGAATATATTCAGGAAAAAACGCATACGCCCTTTTTGGCCAACCAAGCAAGCTTGCAAAGGAAATCTGCACTACAATGAAGTCTCACTTCCCCCCGGTCAAAAGGGCCATCTGAAAAAAGTGTAAAATCCAGAAAGGCAGGACAGGCCATGGAGAACTGGGAGCCTTGTTATGCTGATGGGCGGGATGTAAATTGCCAACAACCACTCGGGAGAAGTGTATGGTGTTTCCTGAAACATCTAAAAAACAAAGCAACAGAGCCTAGGGCACTTCCACTTATGGTCCTATAGCTTAGGGAAATTAAAATCAAAAAGACACAGCCACCCCAAAGTTTGGAACGGCTCTGTTTACAAGAATCTCGTTTACAGTACAAGTTCAACATCGCAGAAAGTGAAAAATGGATAAAGAAGTTGTGGTATTTACTTACAAAGCAATATCACTCAGCAATGAAATCTATGTCATCAGGCCCTTAGCAGCACAATGAGTGGATTCAGGTATGATGTTTCTAACTGAAATAAGTCACACAGAAAAAGAAACATCATAAGATATCACTAATACACGGAATGTAAACTTGGCTACACAGGAACTGCATTCCAAAACAGAACAGGGTCTCAAATTTAGAAAACCAACTTATGCTTGCTTAAGGGGAAAGGTGAGTTGGGGTGCTGCATAAAACCAGAGATTGAAATGAGCACAGATAAAGTTCCTTAAGCCAAATATGGAATAGACAAGAGCTACTCCTTGCTCAACGAAATGGACTCAAAACCCCATATTAAACGCCTAAGAATGTACCTGACTAGTAAGTATCTTAAAACCTATGGATTGCTATGTCTCCAAAAGAGAATCAAGCGTGTGTACAGGGGCATAAACGCAGCAGTGATAGGATTGGAGAGGTTCGGTGAGCAAATGAAGACCCTTTGAAGTCATATTGCATGGTACCCATTACACGGGTCTCAACTCTCCAGGTTTAAGGTATTCTTCCTTCAGCTAAAACATGCATGTGGAACCCAGAGTATGATCAACCATGTGAATGGGAGACGTGTTCAAATATGTCTCAGTTTTCCTCCCCTGGTACTCGGGTGCAACATTCCAGACGCTTTACTAACACTCTCCCCACTTGGAGAGTCAGTCCCTTTAACCTCCTGTTTGGCCCAGTTTGCAATTTCTGCGGAAGATGAACAGGAATAGCGAGAACCAATGAGAGGCTAGCTGGAGGTGTCTGGACGGGCAAATTTAACTCTCATTTCCCACCAGGAAGAGGAATTAACCAAAGGCTCAGCATGCCGGGCCGGAACCAGATTAGGGCCTGAAGCCATCCTGCGGTGTTGCGGCCAGGTCACAAGAAACCGAGTTGAAGAAAGGAGCTCAGGGGCACTGTAATTCACAAACCTGCAGAGTTATAAATGACAGCTATCGTCCAAAAATAGACTGAAGTAAGGCTGCCAAGAGGACTTGAAAGCGGGGCAGAATTGCAGGAAACCGATTTCAGGAGGTAGACTGGAATTGCATTGAAAGCATAGGAAAAGAGGCAGAACGTCCACAATGATGCACTTGGCCAAAAAGGGCGTATGCGTTTTTTCCTGAATATATTCAGGAAAAAACGCATACGCCCTTTTTGGCCAACCAAGCAAGCTTGCAAAGGAAATCTGCACTACAATGAAGTCTCACTTCCCCTCGGTCAAAAGGGCCATCTGAAAAAAGTGTAAAATCCAGAAAGGCAGGACAGGCCATGGAGAACTGGGAGCCTTGTTATGCTGATGGGCGGGATGTAAATTGCCAACAACCACTCAGGAGAAGTGTATGGTTTTTCCTGAAACATCTAAAAAACAAAGCAACAGAGCCTAGGGCACTGCCACTTATGGTCCTATAGCTTAGGGAAATTAAAATAAAAAAGACACAGCCACCCCAAAGTTTGGAACGGCTCTGTTTACAAGAACCTCGTTTACAGTACAAGTTCAACATCGCAGAAAGTGAAAAATGGAGAAAGAAGTTGTGGTATTTACTTACAAAGCAATATCACTCAGCAATGAAATCTGTGTCATCAGGCCCTTAGCAGCACAATGAGTGGATTCAGGTATGATGATTCTAACTGAAATAAGTCACACAGAAAAAGAAACATCATAAGATATCAGTAATACACGGAATGTAAACTTGGCTACACAGGAACTGAATTACAGAACAGAACAGGGTCTCAAATTTAGAAAACCAACTTATGCTTGCTTAAGGGGAAAGGTGAGTTGGGGTGCTGTATAAAACCAGAGATTGAAATGAGCACAGATAAAGTTCCTTAAGCCAAATATGGAATAGACAAGAGCTACTCCTTGCTCAACGAAATGGACTCAACACCGCATATTAAACGCCTAAGAATGTACCTGACTAGTAAGTATCTTAAAACCTATGGATTGCTATGTCTCCAAAAGAGAATCAAGCATGTGTACAGGGGCATAAACGCAGCAGTGATAGGATTGGAGAGGTTCGGTGAGCAAATGAAGACCCTTTGAAGTCATATTGCATGGTACCCATTCCACGGGTTTCAACTACCCAGGTTTAAGGTATTCTTCCTTCAGCTAAAACATGCATGTGGAACCTAGAGTATGATCAACCATGTGATCGGGAGTCGTGTTCAAATATGATCAACCATGTGATCGGGAGACGTGTTCAAATATGTCTCAGTTTTCCTCCCCTGGTACTCGGGTGCAACATTCCAGACGCTTTACTAACACTCTCCCCACTTGGAGAGTCAGCGCCTTTAACCTCCTGTTTGGCCCAGTTTGCAATTTCTGCGGAAGATGAACAGGAATAGTGAGAACCAATGAGAGGCTAGCTGGAGGTGTCTGGACGGGCAAATTTAACTCTCATTTCCCACCAGGAAGAGGAATTAACCAAAGGCTCAGCGTGCCGTGCCAGAACCAGATTAGGGCCTGAAGACATCCTGCGGTGTTGCGGCCAGGTCACAAGAAACCGAGTTGAAGAAAGGAGCTCAGGGGCACTGTAATTCACAAACCTGCAGAGTTATAAATGACAGCTATCGTCCAAAAATAGACTGAAGTAAGGCTGCCAAGAGGACTTGAAAGCGGGGCAGAATTGCAGGAAACCGATTTCAGGAGGTAGACTGGAATTGCATTGAAAGCATAGGAAAAGAGGCAGAACGTCCACAATGATGCACTTGGCCAAAAAGGGCGTATGCGTTTTTTCCTGAATATATTCAGGAAAAAACGCATACGCCCTTTTTGGCCAACCAAGCAAGCTTGCAAAGGAAATCTGCACTACAATGAAGTCTCACTTCCCCTCGGTCAAAAGGGCCATCTGAAAAAAGTGTAAAATCCAGAAAGGCAGGACAGGCCATGGAGAACTGGGAGCCTTGTTATGCTGATGGGCGGGATGTAAATTGCCAACAACCACTCAGGAGAAGTGTATGGTTTTTCCTGAAACATCTAAAAAACAAAGCAACAGAACCTAGGGCACTTCCACTTATGGTCCTATAGCTTAGGGAAATTAAAATAAAAAAGACACAGCCACCCCAAAGTTTGGAACGGCTCTGTTTACAAGAACCTCGTTTACAGTACAAGTTCAACATCGCAGAAAGTGAAAAATGGAGAAAGAAGTTGTGGTATTTACTTACAAAGCAATATCACTCAGCAATGAAATCTGTGTCATCAGGCCCTTAGCAGCACAATGAGTGGATTCAGGTATGATGATTCTAACTGAAATAAGTCACACAGAAAAAGAAACATCATAAGATATCAGTAATACACGGAATGTAAACTTGGCTACACAGGAACTGAATTACAGAACAGAACAGGGTCTCAAATTTAGAAAACCAACTTATGCTTGCTTAAGGGGAAAGGTGAGTTGGGGTGCTGTATAAAACCAGAGATTGAAATGAGCACAGATAAAGTTCCTTAAGCCAAATATGGAATAGACAAGAGCTACTCCTTGCTCAACGAAATGGACTCAACACCGCATATTAAACGCCTAAGAATGTACCTGACTAGTAAGTATCTTAAAACCTATGGATTGCTATGTCTCCAAAAGAGAATCAAGCATGTGTACAGGGGCATAAACACAGCAGTGATAGGATTGGAGAGGTTCGGTGAGCAAATGAAGACCCTTTGAAGTCATATTGCATGGTACCCATTCCACGGGTTTCAACTACCCAGGTTTAAGGTATTCTTCCTTCAGCTAAAACATGCATGTGGAACCTAGAGTATGATCAACCATGTGATCGGGAGACGTGTTCAAATATGATCAACCATGTGATCGGGAGACGTGTTCAAATATGTCTCAGTTTTCCTCCCCTGGTACTCGGGTGCAACATTCCAGACGCTTTACTAACACTCTCCCCACTTGGAGAGTCAGCGCCTTTAACCTCCTGTTTGGCCCAGTTTGCAATTTCTGCGGAAGATGAACAGGAATAGTGAGAACCAATGAGAGGCTAGCTGGAGGTGTCTGGACGGGCAAATTTAACTCTCATTTCCCACCAGGAAGAGGAAATAACCAAAGGCTCAGCGTGCCGTACCGGAACCAGATTAGGGCCTGAAGCCATCCTGTGGTGTTGCGGCCAACTCAAAAGAAAGCGAGTTGAAGAAAGGAGCTCAGGGGCACTGTAATTCACAAACCTGCAGAGTAATAAATGACAGCTATCATCCAAAAATATACTGAAGTAAGGCTGCCAAGAGGACTTGAAAGCGGGGCAGAATTGCAGGAAACCGATTTCAGGAGGTAGACTGGAATTGCATTGAAAGCATAGGAAAAGAGGCAGAACGTCCACAATGATGCACTTGGCCAAAAAGGGCGTATGCGTTTTTTCCTGAATATATTCAGGAAAAAACGCATACGCCCTTTTTGGCCAACCAAGCAAGCTTGCAAAGGAAATCTGCACTACAATGAAGTCTCACTTCCCCCCGGTCAAAAGGGCCATCTGAAAAAAGTGTAAAATCCAGAAAGACAGGACAGGCCATGGAGAACTGGGAGCCTTGTTATGCTGATGGGCGGGATGTAAATTGCCAACAACCACTTGGGAGAAGTGTATGGTGTTTCCTGAAACATCTAAAAAACAAAGCAACAGAGCCTAGGGCACTTCCACTTATGGTCCTATAGCTTAGGGAAATTAAAATCAAAAAGACACAGCCACCCCAAAGTTTGGAACGGCTCTGTTTACAAGAATCTCGTTTACAGTACAAGTTCAACATCGCAGAAAGTGAAAAATGGATAAAGAAGTTGTGGTATGTACTTACAAAGCAATATCACTCAGCAATGAAATCTGTGTCATCAGGCCCTTAGCAGCACAATGAGTGGATTCAGGTATGATGTTTCTAACTGAAATAAGTCACACAGAAAAAGAAACATCATAAGATATCACTAATACACGGAATGTAAACTTGGCTACACAGGAACTGCATTCCAAAACAGAACAGGGTCTCAAATTTAGAAAACCAACTTATGCTTGCTTAAGGGGAAAGGTGAGTTGGGATGCTGCATAAAACCAGAGATTGAAATGAGCACAGATAAAGTTCCTTAAGCCAAATATGGAATAGACAAGAGCTACTCCTTGCTCAACGAAATGGACTCAAAACCCCATATTAAACGCCTAAGAATGTACCTGACTAGTAAGTATCTTAAAACCTATGGATTGCTATGTCTCCAAAAGAGAATCAAGCGTGTGTACAGGGGCATAAACGCAGCAGTGATAGGATTGGAGAGGTTCGGTGAGCAAATGAAGACCCTTTGAAGTCATATTGCATGGTACCCATTACAAGGGTCTCAGCTCTCCAGGTTTAAGGTATTCTTCCTTCAGCTAAAACATGCATGTGGAACCCAGAGTATGATCAACCATGTGAACGGGAGACGTGTTCAAATATGTCTCAGTTTTCGTACCCTGGTACTCGGGTGCAACATTCCAGACGCTTTACTAACACTCTCCCGACTTGGAGAGTCAGTCCCTTTAACCTCCTGTTTGGCCCAGTTTGCAATTTCTGCGGAAGATGAACAGGAATAGCGAGAACCAATGAGAGGCTAGCTGGAGGTGTCTGGACGGGCAAATTTAACTCTCATTTCCCACCAGGAAGAGGAATTAACCAAAGGCTCAGCATGCCGGGCCGGAACCAGATTAGGGCCTGAAGCCATCCTGCGGTGTTGCGGCCAGGTCACAAGAAACCGAGTTGAAGAAAGGAGCTCAGGGGCACTGTAATTCACAAACCTGCAGAGTTATAAATGAGAGCTATCGTCCAAAAATAGACTGAAGTAAGGCTGCCAAGAGGACTTGAAAGCGGGGCAGAATTGCAGGAAACCGATTTCAGGAGGTAGACTGGAATTGCATTGAAAGCATAGGAAAAGAGGCAGAACGTCCACAATGATGCACTTTGCCAAAAAGGGCGTATGCGTTTTTTCCTGAATATATTCAGGAAAAAATGCATACGCCCTTTTTGGCCAACCAAGCAAGCTTGCAAAGGGAATCTGCACTACAATGAAGTCTCACTTCCCCCCGGTCAAAAGGGCCATCTGAAAAAAGTGTAAAATCCAGAAAGGCAACAGGCCATTGAGAACTGGGAGCCTTGTTATGCTGATGGGCGGGATGTAAATAGCCAACAGACACTCAGGAGAAGTGTATGGTGTTTCCTGAAACATCTAAAAAACAAAGCAACAGAGCCTAGGGCACTTCCACTTATGGTCCTATAGCTTAGGGAAATTAAAGTCAAAAAGACACAGCCACCCCAATGTTTGGAACGGCTCTGTTTACAAGAACCTCGTTTACAGTACAAGATCAACATCGCAGAAAGTGAAAAATGGATAAAGAAGTTGTGGTATTCACTTACAAAGCAATATCACTCAGCAATGAAATCTATGTCATCAGGCCCTTAGCAGCACAATGAGTGGATTCAGGTATGATGATTCTAACTGAAATAAGTCACACAGAAAAAGAAACATCATAAGATATCAGTAATACACGGAATGGAAACTTGGCTACACAGGAACTGAATTACAGAACAGAACAGGGTCTCAAATTTAGAAAACCAACTTATGCTTGCTTAAGGGGAAAGGTGAGTTGGGGTGCTGCATAAAACCAGAGATTGAAATGAGCACAGATAAAGTTCCTTAAGCCAAATATGGAATAGACAAGAGCTACTCCTTGCTCAACGAAATGGACTCAACACCGCATATTAAACGCCTAAGAATGTACCTGACTAGTAAGTATCTTAAAACCTATGGATTGCTATGTCTCCGAAAGAGAATCAAGCATGTGTACAGGTGCATAAACGCAGCAATGATAGGATTGGAGAGGTTCGGTGAGCAAATGAAGACCCTTTGAAGTCATATTGCATGGTACCCATTCCACGGGTTTCAACTACCCAGGTTTTAGGTATTCTTCCTTCAGCTAAAACATGCATGTGGAACCTAGAGTATGATCAACCAAGTGATCGGGAGACGTGTTCAAATATGTCTCAGTTTTCCTCCCCTGGTACTCAGGTGCAACATTCCAGACGCTTTACTAACACTCTCGCCACTTGGAGAGTCAGCGCCTTTAACCTCCTGTTTGGCACAGTTTGCAATTTCTGCGGAAGATGAACAGGAATAGCGAGAACCAATGAAAGAGTAGCGGGAGGTGTCTGGATGGGCAAATTTAACTCTCATTTCCCACCAGGAGGAGGAAATAACCAAAGGATCAGCGTGCCGTGCCAGAACCAGATTAGGGCCTGAAGACATCCTGCGGTGTTGCGGCCAGGTCACAAGAAACCGAGTTGAAGAAAGGAGCTCAGGGGCACTGTAATTCACAAACCTGCAGAGTTATAAATGACAGCTATCGTCCAAAAATAGACTGAAGTAAGGCTGCCAAGAGGACTTGAAAGCGGGGCAGAATTGCAGGAAACCGATTTCAGGAGGTAGACTGGAATTGCATTGAAAGCATAGGAAAAGAGGCAGAACGTCCACAATGATGCACTTGGCCAAAAAGGGCGTATGCGTTTTTTCCTGAATATATTCAGGAAAAAACGCATACGCCCTTTTTGGCCAACCAAGCAAGCTTGCAAAGGAAATCTGCACTACAATGAAGTCTCACTTCCCCCCGGTCAAAAGGGCCATCTGAAAAAAGTGTAAAATCCAGAAAGGCAGAACAGGCCATGGAGAACTGGGAGCCTTGTTATGCTGATGGGCGGGATGTAAATTGCCAACAACCACTTGGGAAAAGTGTATGGTGTTTCCTGGAACATCTAAAAAACAAAGCAACAGAACCTAGGGCACTTCCACTTATGGTCCTATAGCTTAGGGAAATTAAAATCAAAAAGACACAGCCACCCCAAAGTTTGGAACGGCTCTGTTTACAGAACCTCGTTTACAGTACAAGTTCAACATCGCAGAAAGTGAAAAATGGATAAAGAAGTTGTGGTATTTACTTACAAAGCAATATCACTCAGCAATGAAATCTGTGTCATCAGGCCCTTAGCAGCACAATGAGTGGATTCAGGTATGATGATTCTAACTGAAATAAGTCACACAGAAAAAGAAACATCATAAGATATCACTAATACACGGAATGTAAACTTGGCTACACAGGAACTGCATTCCAAAACAGAACAGGGTCTCAAATTTAGAAAACCAACTTATGCTTGCTTAAGGGGAAAGGTGAGTTGGGGTGCTGCATAAAACCAGAGATTGAAATGAGCACAGATAAAGTTCCTTAAGCCAAATATGGAATAGACAAGAGCTACTCCTTGCTCAACGAAATGGACTCAAAACCCCATATTAAATGCCTAAGAATGTACCTGACTAGTAAGTATCTTAAAACCTATGGATTGCTATGTCTCCAAAAGAGAATCAAGCATGTGTACAGGGGCTTAAACGCAGCAGTGATAGGATTGGAGAGGTTCGTGAGCAAATGAAGACCCTTTGAAGTCATATTGCATGGTACCCATTACACGAGTCTTAACTCTCCAGGTTTAAGGTATTCTTCCTTCAGCTAAAACATGCATGTGGAACCCAAGTATGATCAACCATGTGAACGGGAGACATGTTCAAATATGTCTCAGTTTTCCTCCCCTGGTACTCGGGTGCAACATTCCAGACGCTTTACTAACACTCTCCCCACTTGGAGAGTCAGCGCCTTTAACCTCCTGTTTGGCCCAGTTTGCAATTTCTGCGGAAGATGAACAGGAATAGCGAGAACCAATGAGAGACTAGCTGGAGGTGTCTGGACGGGCAAATTTAACTCTCATTTCCCACCAGGAAGAGGAAATAACCAAAGGCTCAGCGTGCCGTGCCGGAACCAGATTAGGGCCTGAAGCCATCCTGCGGTGTTGCGGCCAGCTCACAAGAAAGCGAGTTGAAGAAAGGAGCTCAGGGGCACTGTAATTCACAAACCTGCAGAGTTATAAATGACAGCTATTGTCCAAAAATAGACTGAAGTAAGGCTGCCAAGAGGACTTGAAAGCGGGGCAGAATTGCAGGAAACCGATTTCAGGAGGTAGACTGGAATTGCATTGAAAGCATAGGAAAAGAGGCAGAACGTCCACAATGATGCACTTGGCCAAAAAGGGCGTATGCGTTTTTTCCTGAATATATTCAGGAAAAAACGCATACGCCCTTTTTGGCCAACCAAGCAAGCTTGCAAAGGAAATCTGCACTACAATGAAGTCTCACTTCCCCCCGGTCAAAAGGGCCATCTGAAAAAAGTGTAAAATCCAGAAAGACAGGACAGGCCATGGAGAACTGGGAGCCTTGTTATGCTGATGGGCGGGATGTAAATTGCCAACAACCACTTGGGAGAAGTGTATGGTGTTTCCTGAAACATCTAAAAAACAAAGCAACAGAGCCTAGGGCGCTTCCACTTATGGTCCTATAGCTTAGGGAAATTAAAATCAAAAAGACACAGCCACCCCAAAGTTTGGAACGGCTCTGTTTACAAGAATCTCGTTTACAGTACAAGTTCAACATCGCAGAAAGTGAAAAATGGATAAAGAAGTTGTGGTATTTACTTACAAAGCAATATCACTCAGCAATGAAATCTGTGTCATCAGGCCCTTAGCAGCACAATGAGTGGATTCAGGTATGATGATTCTAACTGAAATAAGTCACACAGAAAAAGAAACATCATAAGATATCACTAATACACGGAATGTAAACTTGGCTACACAGGAACTGCATTCCAAAACAGAACAGGGTCTCAAATTTAGAAAACCAACTTATGCTTGCTTAAGGGGAAAGGTGAGTTGGGGTGCTGCATAAAACCAGAGATTGAAATGAGCACAGATAAAGTTCCTTAAGCCAAATATGGAATAGACAAGAGCTACTCCTTGCTCAACGAAAGGGACTCAACACCGCATATTAAACGCCTAAGAATGTACCTGACTAGTAAGTATCTTAAAACCTATAGATAGCTATGTCTCCGAAAGAGAATCAAGCATGTGTACAGGGGCATAAACGCAGCAGTGATAGGATTGGAGAGGTTCAATGAGCAAATGAAGACCCTTTGAAGTCATATTGCATGGTACCCATTCCACGGGTCTCAAATACCCAGATTTTAGGTATTCTTCCTTCAGCTAAAACATGCATGTGGAACCCAGAGTATGATCAACCATGTGATCGGGAGACGTGTTCAAATATGATCAACCATGTGATCGGGAGACGTGTTCAAATATGTCTCAGTTTTCCTCCCCTGGTACTCGGGTGCAACATTCCAGACGCTTTACTAACACTCTCCCGACTTGGAGAGTCAGTCCCTTTAACCTCCTGTTTGGCCCAGTTTGCAATTTCTGTGGAAGATGAACAGGAATAGCGAGAACCAATGAGAGGCTAGCTGGAGGTGTCTGAACGGGCAAATTTAACTCTCATTTGCCACCAGGAAGAGGAATTAACCAAAGGCTCAGCGTGCCGTGCCAGAACCAGATTAGGGCCTGAAGACATCCTGCGGTGTTGCGGCCAGCTCACAAGAAAGCGAGTTGAAGAAAGGAGCTCAGGGGCACTGTAATTCACAAACCTGCAGAGTTATAAATGACAGCTATCGTCCAAAAATAGACTGAAGTAAGGCTGCCAAGAGGACTTGAAAGCGGGGCAGAATTGCAGGAAACCGATTTCAGGAGGTAGACTGGAATTGCATTGAAAGCATAGGAAAAGAGGCAGAACGTCCACAATGATGCACTTGGCCAAAAAGGGCGTATGCGTTTTTTCCTGAATATATTCAGGAAAAAACGCATACGCCCTTTTTGGCCAACCAAGCAAGCTTGCAAAGGAAATCTGCACTACAATGAAGTCTCACTTCCCCCCGGTCAAAAGCGCCATCTGAAAAAAGTGTAAAATCCAGAAAGGCAGGACAGGCCATGGAGAACTGGGAGCCTTGTTATGCTGATGGGCGGGATGTAAATTGCCAACAACCACTCGGGAGAAGTGTATGGTGTTTCCTGAAACATCTAAAAAACAAAGCAACAGAACCTAGGGCACTTCCACTTATGGTCCTATAGCTTACGGAAATTAAAATCAAAAAGACACAGCCACCCCAAAGTTTGGAACGGCTCTGTTTACAAGAACCTCATTTACAGTACAAGTTCAACATCGCAGAAAGTGAAAACTGGATAAAGAAGTTGTGGTATTTACTTACAAAGCAATATCACTCAGCAATGAAATCTGTGTCATCAGGCCCTTAGCAGCACAATGAGTGGATTCAGGTATGATGATTCTAACTGAAATAAGTCACACAGAAAAAGAAACATCGTAAGATATCAGTAATACACGGAATGGAAACTTGGCTACACATGAACTGAATTACAGAACAGAACAGGGTCTCAAATTTAGAAAACCAACTTATGCTTGCTTAAGGGGAAAGGTGAGTTGGGGTCCTGCATAAAACCAGAGATTGAAATGAGCACAGATAAAGTTCCTTAAGCCAAATATGGAATAGACAAGAGCTACTCCTTGCTCAACGAAAGGGACTCAACACCGCATATTAAACGCCTAAGAATGTACCTGACTAGTAAGTATCTTAAAACCTATAGATAGCTATGTCTCCGAAAGAGAATCAAGCATGTGTACAGGGGCATAAACGCAGCAGTGATAGGATTGGAGAGGTTCAATGAGCAAATGAAGACCCTTTGAACTCATATTGCATGGTACCCATTCCACGGGTCTCAAATACCCAGATTTTAGGTATTCTTCCTTCAGCTAAAACATGCATGTGGAACCCAGAGTATGATCAACCATGTGATCGGGAGACGTGTTCAAATATGATCAACCATGTGATCGGGAGACGTGTTCAAATATGTCTCAGTTTTCCTCCCCTGGTACTCGGGTGCAACATTCCAGACGCTTTACTAACACTCTCCCCACTTGGAGAGTCAGCGCCTTTAACCTCCTGTTTGGCCCAGTTTGCAATTTCTGCGGAAGATGAACAGGAATAGTGAGAACCAATGAGAGGCTAGCTGGAGGTGTCTGGACGGGCAAATTTAACTCTCATTTCCCACGAGGAAGAGGAAATAACCAAAGGCTCAGCGTGCCGTACCGGAACCAGATTAGGGCCTGAAGCCATCCTGTGGTGTTGCGGCCAACTCAAAAGAAAGCGAGTTGAAGAAAGGAGCTCAGGGGCACTGTAATTCACAAACCTGCAGAGTAATAAATGACAGCTATCATCCAAAAATATACTGAAGTAAGGCTGCCAAGAGGACTTGAAAGCGGGGCAGAATTGCAGGAAACCGATTTCAGGAGGTAGACTGGAATTGCATTGAAAGCATAGGAAAAGAGGCAGAACGTCCACAATGATGCACTTGGCCAAAAAGGGCGTATGCGTTTTTTCCTGAATATATTCAGGAAAAAACGCATACGCCCTTTTTGGCCAACCAAGCAAGCTTGCAAAGGAAATCTGCACTACAATGAAGTCTCACTTCCCCCCGGTCAAAAGGGCCATCTGAAAAAAGTGTAAAATCCAGAAAGACAGGACAGGCCATGGAGAACTGGGAGCCTTGTTATGCTGATGGGCGGGATGTAAATTGCCAACAACCACTTGGGAGAAGTGTATGGTGTTTCCTGAAACATCTAAAAAACAAAGCAACAGAGCCTAGGGCACTTCCACTTATGGTCCTATAGCTTAGGGAAATTAAAATCAAAAAGACACAGCCACCCCAAAGTTTGGAACGGCTCTGTTTACAAGAATCTCGTTTACAGTACAAGTTCAACATCGCAGAAAGTGAAAAATGGATAAAGAAGTTGTGGTATTTACTTACAAAGCAATATCACTCAGCAATGAAATCTGTGTCATCAGGCCCTTAGCAGCACAATGAGTGGATTCAGGTATGATGTTTCTAACTGAAATAAGTCACACAGAAAAAGAAACATCATAAGATATCACTAATACACGGAATGTAAACTTGGCTACACAGGAACTGCATTCCAAAACAGAACAGGGTCTCAAATTTAGAAAACCAACTTATGCTTGCTTAAGGGGAAAGGTGAGTTGGGGTGCTGCATAAAACCAGAGATTGAAATGAGCACAGATAAAGTTCCTTAAGCCAAATATGGAATAGACAAGAGCTACTCCTTGCTCAACGAAATGGACACAAAACCCCATATTAAACGCCTAAGAATGTACCTGACTAGTAACTATCTTAAAACCTATGGATTGCTATGTCTCCAAAAGAGAATCAAGCGTGTGTACAGGGGCATAAACGCAGCAGTGATAGGATTGGAGAGGTTCGGTGAGCAAATGAAGACCCTTTGAAGTCATATTGCATGGTACCCATTACACGGGTCTCAACTCTCCAGGTTTAAGGTATTCTTCCTTCAGCTAAAACATGCATGTGGAACCCAGAGTATGATCAACCATGTGAATGGGAGACGTGTTCAAATATGTCTCAGTTTTCCTCCCCTGGTACTCGGGTGCAACATTCCAGACGCTTTACTAACACTCTCCCGACTTGGAGAGTCAGTCCCTTTAACCTCCTGTTTGGCCCAGTTTGCAATTTCTGCGGAAGATGAACAGGAATAGCGAGAACCAATGAGAGGCTAGCTGGAGGTGTCTGGACGGGCAAATTTAACTCTCATTTCCCACCAGGAAGAGGAATTAACCAAAGGCTCAGCATGCCGGGCCGGAACCAGATTAGGGCCTGAAGCCATCCTGCGGTGTTGCGGCCAGGTCACAAGAAACCGAGTTGAAGAAAGGAGCTCAGGGGCACTGTAATTCACAAACCTGCAGAGTTATAAATGACAGCTATCGTCCAAAAATAGACTGAAGTAAGGCTGCCAAGAGGACTTGAAAGCGGGGCAGAATTGCAGGAAACCGATTTCAGGAGGTAGACTGGAATTGCATTGAAAGCATAGGAAAAGAGGCAGAACGTCCACAATGATGCACTTGGCCAAAAAGGGCGTATGCGTTTTTTCCTGAATATATTCAGGAAAAAACGCATACGCCCTTTTTGGCCAACCAAGCAAGCTTGCAAAGGAAATCTGCACTACAATGAAGTCTCACTTCCCCCCGGTCAAAAGGGCCATCTGAAAAAAGTGTAAAATCCAGAAAGGCAGGACAGGCCATGGAGAACTGGGAGCCTTGTTATGCTGATGGGCGGGATGTAAATTGCCAACAACCACTCAGGAGAAGTGTATGGTTTTTCCTGAAACATCTAAAAAACAAAGCAACAGAACCTAGGGCACTTCCACTTATGGTCCTATAGCTTAGGGAAATTAAAATAAAAAAGACACAGCCACCCCAAAGTTTGGAACGGCTCTGTTTACAAGAACCTCGTTTACAGTACAAGTTCAACATCGCAGAAAGTGAAAAATGGAGAAAGAAGTTGTGGTATTTACTTACAAAGCAATATCACTCAGCAATGAAATCTGTGTCATCAGGCCCTTAGCAGCACAATGAGTGGATTCAGGTATGATGATTCTAACTGAAATAAGTCACACAGAAAAAGAAACATCATAAGATATCAGTAATACACGGAATGTAAACTTGGCTACACAGGAACTGAATTACAGAACAGAACAGGGTCTCAAATTTAGAAAACCAACTTATGCTTGCTTAAGGGGAAAGGTGAGTTGGGGTGCTGCATAAAACCAGAGATTGAAATGAGCACAGATAAAGTTCCTTAAGCCAAATATGGAATAGACAAGAGCTACTCCTTGCTCAACGAAATGGACTCAACACCGCATATTAAACGCCTAAGAATGTACCTGACTAGTAAGTATCTTAAAACCTATGGATTGCTATGTCTCCAAAAGAGAATCAAGCATGTGTACAGGGGCATAAACGCAGCAGTGATAGGATTGGAGAGGTTCGGTGAGCAAATGAAGACCCTTTGAAGTCATATTGCATGGTACCCATTCCACGGGTTTCAACTACCCAGGTTTAAGGTATTCTTCCTTCAGCTAAAACATGCATGTGGAACCTAGAGTATGATCAACCATGAGATCGGGAGACGTGTTCAAATATGTCTCAGTTTTCCTCCCCTGGTACTCGGGTGCAACATTCCAGACGCTTTACTAACACTCTCCCGACTTGGAGAGTCAGTCCCTTTAACCTCCTGTTTGGCCCAGTTTGCAATTTCTGTGGAAGATGAACAGGAATAGCGAGAACCAATGAGAGGCTAGCTGGAGGTGTCTGAACGGGCAAATTTAACTCTCATTTGCCACCAGGAAGAGGAATTAACCAAAGGCTCAGCGTGCCGTGCCAGAACCAGATTAGGGCCTGAAGACATCCTGCGGTGTTGCGGCCAGCTCACAAGAAAGCGAGTTGAAGAAAGGAGCTCAGGGGCACTGTAATTCACAAACCTGCAGAGTTATAAATGACAGCTATCGTCCAAAAATAGACTGAAGTAAGGCTGCCAAGAGGACTTGAAAGCGGGGCAGAATTGCAGGAAACCGATTTCAGGAGGTAGACTGGAATTGCATTGAAAGCATAGGAAAAGAGGCAGAACGTCCACAATGATGCACTTGGCCAAAAAGGGCGTATGCGTTTTTTCCTGAATATATTCAGGAAAAAACGCATACGCCCTTTTTGGCCAACCAAGCAAGCTTGCAAAGGAAATCTGCACTACAATGAAGTCTCACTTCCCCCCGGTCACAAGCGCCATCTGAAAAAAGTGTAAAATCCAGAAAGGCAGGACAGGCCATGGAGAACTGGGAGCCTTGTTATGCTGATGGGCGGGATGTAAATTGCCAACAACCACTCGGGAGAAGTGTATGGTGTTTCCTGAAACATCTAAAAAACAAAGCAACAGAACCTAGGGCACTTCCACTTATGGTCCTATAGCTTACGGAAATTAAAATCAAAAAGACACAGCCACCCCAAAGTTTGGAACGGCTCTGTTTACAAGAACCTCATTTACAGTACAAGTTCAACATCGCAGAAAGTGAAAACTGGATAAAGAAGTTGTGGTATTTACTTACAAAGCAATATCACTCAGCAATGAAATCTGTGTCATCAGGCCCTTAGCAGCACAATGAGTGGATTCAGGTATGATGATTCTAACTGAAATAAGTCACACAGAAAAAGAAACATCGTAAGATATCAGTAATACACGGAATGGAAACTTGGCTACACATGAACTGAATTACAGAACAGAACAGGGTCTCAAATTTAGAAAACCAACTTATGCTTGCTTAAGGGGAAAGGTGAGTTGGGGTCCTGCATAAAACCAGAGATTGAAATGAGCACAGATAAAGTTCCTTAAGCCAAATATGGAATAGACAAGAGCTACTCCTTGCTCAACGAAAGGGACTCAACACCGCATATTAAACGCCTAAGAATGTACCTGACTAGTAAGTATCTTAAAACCTATAGATAGCTATGTCTCCGAAAGAGAATCAAGCATGTGTACAGGGGCATAAACGCAGCAGTGATAGGATTGGAGAGGTTCAATGAGCAAATGAAGACCCTTTGAAGTCATATTGCATGGTACCCATTCCACGGGTCTCAAATACCCAGATTTTAGGTATTCTTCCTTCAGCTAAAACATGCATGTGGAACCCAGAGTATGATCAACCATGTGATCGGGAGACGTGTTCAAATATGATCAACCATGTGATCGGGAGACGTGTTCAAATATGTCTCAGTTTTCCTCCCCTGGTACTCGGGTGCAACATTCCAGACGCTTTACTAACACTCTCCCCACTTGGAGAGTCAGCGCCTTTAACCTCCTGTTTGGCCCAGTTTGCAATTTCTGCGGAAGATGAACAGGAATAGTGAGAACCAATGAGAGGCTAGCTGGAGGTGTCTGGACGGGCAAATTTAACTCTCATTTCCCACCAGGAAGAGGAAATAACCAAAGGCTCAGCGTGCCGTACCGGAACCAGATTAGGGCCTGAAGCCATCCTGTGGTGTTGCGGCCAACTCAAAAGAAAGCGAGTTGAAGAAAGGAGCTCAGGGGCACTGTAATTCACAAACCTGCAGAGTAATAAATGACAGCTATCATCCAAAAATATACTGAAGTAAGGCTGCCAAGAGGACTTGAAAGCGGGGCAGAATTGCAGGAAACCGATTTCAGGAGGTAGACTGGAATTGCATTGAAAGCATAGGAAAAGAGGCAGAACGTCCACAATGATGCACTTGGCCAAAAAGGGCGTATGCGTTTTTTCCTGAATATATTCAGGAAAAAACGCATACGCCCTTTTTGGCCAACCAAGCAAGCTTGCAAAGGAAATCTGCACTACAATGAAGTCTCACTTCCCCCCGGTCAAAAGGGCCATCTGAAAAAAGTGTAAAATCCAGAAAGACAGGACAGGCCATGGAGAACTGGGAGCCTTGTTATGCTGATGGGCGGGATGTAAATTGCCAACAACCACTTGGGAGAAGTGTATGGTGTTTCCTGAAACATCTAAAAAACAAAGCAACAGAGCCTAGGGCACTTCCACTTATGGTCCTATAGCTTAGGGAAATTAAAATCAAAAAGACACAGCCACCCCAAAGTTTGGAACGGCTCTGTTTACAAGAATCTCGTTTACAGTACAAGTTCAACATCGCAGAAAGTGAAAAATGGATAAAGAAGTTGTGGTATTTACTTACAAAGCAATATCACTCAGCAATGAAATCTGTGTCATCAGGCCCTTAGCAGCACAATGAGTGGATTCAGGTATGATGTTTCTAACTGAAATAAGTCACACAGAAAAAGAAACATCATAAGATATCACTAATACACGGAATGTAAACTTGGCTACACAGGAACTGCATTCCAAAACAGAACAGGGTCTCAAATTTAGAAAACCAACTTATGCTTGCTTAAGGGGAAAGGTGAGTTGGGGTGCTGCATAAAACCAGAGATTGAAATGAGCACAGATAAAGTTCCTTAAGCCAAATATGGAATAGACAAGAGCTACTCCTTGCTCAACAAAATGGACTCAAAACCCCATATTAAACGCCTAAGAATGTACCTGACTAGTAAGTATCTTAAAACCTATGGATTGCTATGTCTCCAAAAGAGAATCAAGCGTGTGTACAGGGGCATAAACGCAGCAGTGATAGGATTGGAGAGGTTCGGTGAGCAAATGAAGACCCTTTGAAGTCATATTGCATGGTACCCATTACACGGGTCTCAACTCTCCAGGTTTAAGGTATTCTTCCTTCAGCTAAAACATGCATGTGGAACCTAGAGTATGATCAACCATGTGATCGGGAGACGTGTTCAAATATGTCTCAGTTTTCGTACCCTGGTACTCGGGTGCAACATTCCAGACGCTTTACTAACACTCTCCCGACTTGGAGAGTCAGTCCCTTTAACCTCCTGTTTGGCCCAGTTTGCAATTTCTGCGGAAGATGAACAGGAATAGCGAGAACCAATGAGAGACTAGCTGGAGGTGTCTGGACGGGCAAATTTAACTCTCATTTCCCACCAGGAAGAGGAAATAACCAAAGGCTCAGCGTGCCGTGTCGGAACCAGATTAGGGCCTGAAGCCATCCTGCGGTGTTGCGGCCAGGTCACAAGAAAGCGAGTTGAAGAAAGGAGCTCAGGGGTACTGTAATTCACAAACCTGCAGAGTTATAAATGACAGCTATCGTCCAAAAATAGACTGAAGTAAGGCTGCCAAGAGGACTTGAAAGCGGGGCAGAATTGCAGGAAACCGATTTCAGGAGGTAGACTGGAATTGCATTGAAAGCATAGGAAAAGAGGCAGAACGTCCACAATGATGCACTTGGCCAAAAAGGGCGTATGCGTTTTTTCCTGAATATATTCAGGAAAAAACGCATACGCCCTTTTTGGCCAACCAAGCAAGCTTGCAAAGGAAATCTGCACTACAATGAAGTCTCACTTCCCCCCGGTCAAAAGGGCCATCTGAAAAAAGTGTAAAATCCAGAAAGGCAGGACAGGCCATGGAGAACTGGGAGCCTTGTTATGCTGATGGGCGGGATGTAAATTGCCAACAGACACTCGGGAGAAGTGTATGGTGTTTCCTGAAACATCTAAAAAACAAAGCAACAGAACCTAGGGCACTTCCACTTATGGTCCTATAGCTTAGGGAAATTAAAATCAAAAAGACACAGCCACCCCAAAGTTTGGAACGGCTCTGTTTACAAGAACCTCGTTTACAGTACAAGTTCAACATCGCAGAAAGTGAAAAATGGATAAAGATGTTGTGGTATTTACTTACAAAGCAATATCACTCAGCAATGAAATCTGTGTCATCAGGCCCTTAGCAGCACAATGAGTGGATTCAGGTATGATGATTCTAACTGAAATAAGTCACACAGAAAAAGAAACATCATAAGATATCAGTAATACACGGAATGGAAACTTGGCTACACAGGAACTGCATTCCAAAACAGAACAGGGTCTCAAATTTAGAAAACCAACTTATGCTTGCTTAAGGGTAAAGGGGAGTTGGGGTGCTGCATAAAACCAGAGATTGAAATGAGCACAGATAAAGTTCCTTAAGTCAAATATTGAATAGACAAGAGCTACTCCTTGCTCAACGAAATGGACTCAACACCGCATATTAAACGCCTAAGAATGTACCTGACTAGTAAGTATCTTAAAACCTATGGATTGCTATGTCTCCGAAAGAGAATCAAGCATGTGTACAGGGGCATAAATGCAGCAGTGATAGGATTGGAGAGGTTCGGTGAGCAAATGAAGACCCTTTGAAGTCATATTGCATGGTACCCATTACACGGGTCTTAACTCTCCAGGTTTAAGGTATTCTTCCTTCAGCTAAAACATGCATGTGGAACCCAAGTATGATCAACCATGTGAACGGGAGACGTGTTCAAATATGTCTCAGTTTTCCTCCCCTGGTACTCGGGTGCAACATTCCAGACGCTTTACTAACACTCTCCCCACTTGGAGAGTCAGCGCCTTTAACCTCCTGTTTGGCCCAGTTTGTAATTTCTGCGGAAGATGAACAGGAATAGTGAGAACCAATGAGAGGCTAGCTGGAGGTGTCTGGACGGGCAAATTTAACTCTCATTTCCCACCAGGAAGAGGAATTAACCAAAGGCTCAGCGTGCCATGCCAGAACCAGATTAGGGCCTGAAGACATCCTGCGGTGTTGCGGCCAGGTCACAAGAAAGCGAGTTGAAGAAAGGAGCTCAGGGGCACTGTAATTCACAAACCTGCAGAGTTATAAATGACAGCTATCGTCCAAAAATATACTGAAGTGAGGCTGCCAAGAGGACTTGAAAGCGGGGCAGAATTGCAGGAAACCGATTTCAGGAGGTAGACTGGAATTGCATTGAAAGCATAGGAAAAGAGGCAGAACGTCCACAATGATGCACTTGGCCAAAAAGGGCGTATGCGTTTTTTCCTGAATATATTCAGGAAAAAACGCATACGCCCTTTTTGGTCAACCAAGCAAGCTTGCAAAGGAAATCTGCACTACAATGAAGTCTCACTTCCCCCCGGTCAAAAGGGCCATCTGAAAAAAGTGTAAAATCCAGAAAGGCAGGACAGGCCATGGAGAACTGGGAGCCTTGTTATGCTGATGGGCGGGATGTAAATTGCCAACAACCACTTGGGAGAAGTGTATGGTGTTTCCTGAAACATCTAAAAAACAAAGCAACAGAGCCTAGGGCACTTCCACTTATGGTCCTATAGCTTAGGGAATTTAAAATCAAAAAGACACAGCCACCCTAAAGTTTGGAATGGCTCTCTTTACAAGAACCTCATTTACAGTACAAGTTCAACATCGCAGAAAGTGAAAAATGGATAAAATAGTTGTGGTATTTACTTACAAAGCAATATCACTCAGCAATGAAATCTGTGTCATCAGGCCCTTAGCAGCACAATGAGTGGATTCAGGTATGATGATTCTAACTGAAATAAGTCACACAGAAAAAGAAACATCATAAGATATCAGTAATACACGGAATGTAAACTTGGCTACACAGGAACTGAATTACAGAACAGAACAGGGTCTCAAATTTAGAAAACCAACTTATGCTTGCTTAAGGGTAAAGGTGAGTTGGGGTGCTGCATAAAACCAGAGATTGAAATGAGCACAGATAAAGTTCCTTAAGCCAAATATGGAATAGACAAGAGCTACTCCTTGCTCAACGAAATGGACTCAACACCGCATATTAAACGCCTAAGAATGTACCTGACTAGTAAGTATCTTAAAACCTATGGATTGCTATGTCTCCGAAAGAGAATCAAGCATGTGTACAGGGGCATAAACGCAGCAGTTATAGGATTGGAGAGGTTCGGTGAGCAAATGAAGACCCTTTGAAGTCATATTGCATGGTACCCATTCCACGGGTTTCAACTATCCAGGTTTAAGGTATTCTTCCTTCAGCTAAAACTTGCATGTGGAACCCAAGTATGATCAACCATGTGAACGGGAGACATGTTCAAATATGTCTCAGTTTTCCTCCCCTGGTACTCGGGTGCAACATTCCAGACACTTTACTAACACTCTCCCCACTTGGAGAGTCAGCGCCTTTAACCTCCTGTTTGGCCCAGTTTGCAATTTCTGCGGAAGATGAACAGGAATAGTGAGAACCAATGAGAGACTAGCTGGAGGTGTCTGGACGGGCAAATTTAACTCTCATTTCCCACCAGGAAGAGGAAATAACCAAAGGCTCAGCGTGCCGTGCCGGAACCAGATTAGGGCCTGAAGACATCCTGCGGTGTTGCGGCCAGGTCACAAGAAAGCGAGTTGAAGAAAGGAGCTCAGGGGCACTGTAATTCACAAACCTGCAGAGTTATAAATGACAGCTATCGTCCAAAAATAGACTGAAGTAAGGCTGCCAAGAGGACTTGAATGCAGGGCAGAATTGCAGGAAACCGATTTCAGGACGTAGACTGGAATTGCATTGAAAGCATAGGAAAAGAGGCAGAACGTCCACAATGATGCACTTGGCCAAAAAGGGCGTATGCGTTTTTTCCTGAATATATTCAGGAAAAAACGCATACGCCCTTTTTGGCCAACCAAGCAAGCTTGCAAAGGAAATCTGCACTACAATGAAGTCTCACTTCCCCCCGGTCAAAAGGGCCATCTGAAAAAAGTGTAAAATCCAGAAAGGCAGGACAGGCCATGGAGAACTGGGAGCCTTGTTATGCTGATGGGCGGGATGTAAATTGCCAACAACCACTCGGGAGAAGTGTATGGTGTTTCCTGAAACATCTAAAAAACAAAGCAACAGAACCTAGGGCACTTCCACTTATGGTCCTATAGATTAGGGAAATTAAAATCAAAAAGACACAGCCACCCCAAAGTTTGGAATGGCTCTGTTTACAAGAACCTCGTTTACAGTACAAGTTCAACATCGCGGAAAGTGAAAAATGGATAAAGAACTTGTGGTACTTACGTACAATGCAGTATCACTCAGCAATGAAATCTATGTCATCAGGCCCGTAGCAGCATAATGAGTGGATTCAGGTACGATGATTCTAACTGAAATAAGTCACACAGAAAAAGAAACATCATAAGATATCAGTAATACACGGAATGGAAACTTGGCTACACAGGAACTGCATTCCAAAACAGAACAGGGTCTCAAACTTAGAAAACCAACTTATGCTTGCTTAAGGTGAAAGGTGAGTTGGGGTGCTGCATAAAACCAGAGATTGAAATGAGCACAGATAAAGTTCCTTAAGCCAAATATGGAATAGACAAGAGCTACTCCTGCTCAACGAAATGGATACAAAACCCCATATTAAACGCCTAAGAATGCACCTGACTAGTAAGTATCTTAAAACCTATGGATTGCTATGTCTCCGAAAGAGAATCAAGCATGTGTACAGGGGCATAAACGCAGCAGTGATAGGATTGGAGAAGTTCGTGAGCAAATGAATACCCTTTGAAGTCATATTGCATGGTACCCATTCCACGGGTTTCAACTACCCAGGTTTAAGGTATTCTTCCTTCATCTAAAACATGCATGTGGAACCTAGAGTATGATCAACCATGTGATCGGGAGACGTGTTCAAATATGTCTCAGTTTTCGTACCCTGGTACTCGGGTGCAACATTCCAGACGCTTTACTAACACTCTCCCGACTTGGAGAGTCAGTCCCTTTAACCTCCTGTTTGGCCCAGTTTGCAATTTCTGCGGAAGATGAACAGGAATAGCGAGAACCAATGAGAGACTAGCTGGAGGTGTCTGGACGGGCAAATTTAACTCTCATTTCCCACCAGGAAGAGGAAATAACCAAAGGCTCAGCGTGCCGTGTCGGAACCAGATTAGGGCCTGAAGCCATCCTGCGGTGTTGCGGCCAGGTCACAAGAAAGCGAGTTGAAGAAACGAGCTCAGTGGTACTGTAATTCACAAACCTGCAGAGTTATAAATGACAGCTATCGTCCAAAAATAGACTGAAGTAAGGCTGCCAAGAGGACTTGAAAGCGGGGCAGAATTGCAGGAAACCGATTTCAGGAGGTAGACTGGAATTGCATTGAAAGCATAGGAAAAGAGGCAGAACGTCCACAATGATGCACTTGTCCAAAAAGGGCGTATGCGTTTTTTCCTGAATATATTCAGGAAAAAACGCATACGCCCTTTTTGGCCAACCAAGCAAGCTTGCAAAGGAAATCTGCACTACAATGAAGTCTCACTTCCCCCCGGTCAAAAGGGCCATCTGAAAAAAGTGTAAAATCCAGAAAGGCAGGACAGGCCATGGAGAACTGGGAGCCTTGTTATGCTGATGGGCGGGATGTAAATTGCCAACAGACACTCGGGAGAAGTGTATGGTGTTTCCTGAAACATCTAAAAAACAAAGCAACAGAACCTAGGGCACTTCCACTTATGGTCCTATAGCTTAGGGAAATTAAAATCAAAAAGACACAGCCACCCCAAAGTTTGGAACGGCTCTGTTTACAAGAACCTCGTTTACAGTACAAGTTCAACATCGCAGAAAGTGAAAAATGGATAAAGATGTTGTGGTATTTACTTACAAAGCAATATCACTCAACAATGAAATCTGTGTCATCAGGCCCTTAGCAGCACAATGAGTGGATTCAGGTATGATGATTCTAACTGAAATAAGTCACACAGAAAAAGAAACATCATAAGATATCAGTAATACACGGAATGTAAACTTGGCTACACAGGAACTGCATTCCAAAACAGAACAGGGTCTCAAATTTAGAAAACCAACTTATGCTTGCTTAAGGGTAAAGGTGAGTTGGGGTGCTGCATAAAACCAGAGATTGAAATGAGCACAGATAAAGTTCCTTAAGTCAAATATTGAATAGACAAGAGCTACTCCTTGCTCAACGAAATGGACTCAACACCGCATATTAAACGCCTAAGAATGTACCTGACTAGTAAGTATCTTAAAACCTATGGATTGCTATGTCTCCGAAAGAGAATCAAGCATGTGTACAGGGGCATAAACGCAGCAGTGAAAGGATTGGAGAGGTTCGGTGAGCAAATGAAGACCCTTTGAAGTCATATTGCATGGTACCCATTACACGGGTCTCAACTCTCCAGGTTTAAGGTATTCTTCCTTCAGCTAAAACATGCATGTGGAACCCAAGTATGATCAACCATGTGAACGGGAGACGTGTTCAAATATGTCTCAGTTTTCGTACCCTAGTACTCGGGTGCAACATTCCAGACGCTTTACTAACACTCTCCCCACTTGGAGAGTCAGCACCTTTAACCTCCTGTTTGGCCCAGTTTGCAATTTCTGCGGAAGATGAACAGGAATAGTGAGAACCAATGAGAGAATAGCTGGAGGTGTCTGGACGGGCAAATTTAACTCTCATTTCCCACCAGGAAGAGGAATTAACCAAAGGCTCAGCGTGCCGTGCCGGAACCAGATTAGGGCCTGAAGCCATCCTCCGGTGTTGCGGCCAGCTCAAAAGAAAGCGAGTTGAAGAAAGGAGCTCAGGGGCACTGTAATTCACAAACCTGCAGAGTTATAAATGACAGCTATCGTCCAAAAATAGACTGAAGTAAGGCTGCCAAGAGGACTTGAAAGCGGGGCAGAATTGCAGGAAACCGATTTCAGGAGGTAGACTGGAATTGCATTGAAAGCATAGGAAAAGAGGCAGAACGTCCACAATGATGCACTTGGCCAAAAAGGGCGTATGCGTTTTTTCCTGAATATATTCAGGAAAAAACGCATACACCCTTTTTGGCCAACCAAGCAAGCTTGCAAAGAAATCTGCACTACAATGAAGTCTCACTTCCCCCCGGTCAAAAGGGCCATCTGAAAAAAGTGTAAAATCCAGAAAGGCAGGACAGGCCCTGGAGAACTGGGAGCCTTGTTATGCTGATGGGCGGGATGTAAATTGCCAACAGACACTCCGGAGAAGTGTATCCTGTTTCCTGAAACATCTAAAAAACAAAGCAACAGAACCTAGGGCACTTCCACTTATGGTCCTATAGCTTAGGGAAATTAAAATCAAAAAGTCACAGCCACCCCAAAATTTGGGACGCCTCTGTTTACAAGAACCTCGTTTACCGTACAAGTTCAATATCACAGAAAGTGAAAAATGGATAAAGAACTTCTGGTACTTACGTACAATGCAGTATCACTCAGCAATGAAATCTATGTCATCAGGCCCGTAGCAGCATAATGAGTGGATTCAGGTACGATGATTCTAACTGAAATAAGTCACACAGAAAAAGAAACATCATAAGATATCACTAATACACGGAATGTAAACTTGGCTACACAGGAACTGAATTCCAAAACAGCACAGGGTCTGAAATTCAGAAAACCAACTTATGCTTGCTTAAGGGGAAAGGTGAGTTGGGGTGCTGCATAAAACCAAAGATTGAAATGAGCACAGATAAAGTTCCTTAAGCCAAATATGGAATAGACAAGAGCTACTCCTTGCTCAACGAAATGGACTCAACACCCCATATTAAACGCCTAAGAATGTAACTGGCTAGTAAGTATCTTAAAACCTATGGATTGCTATGTCTCCAAAGGAGAATCAAGCGTGTGTACAGGGGCATAAACGCAGCAGTGATATGATTGGAGAGGTTCGGTGAGCAAATGAAGACCCTTTGAAGTCATATTGCATGGTACCCATTCCACGGGTTTCAACTACCCAGGTTTAAGGTATTCTTCCTTCAGCTAAAACATGCATGTGGAACCTAGAGTATGATAACCATGTGATCGGGAGACGTGTTCAAATATGTCTCAGTTTCTGTACCCTGGTACTCGGGTGCAACATTCCAGACGCTTTACTAACACTCTCCCCACTTGGAGAATCAGTCCCTTTAACCTCCTGTTTGGCCCAGTTTGCAATTTCTGCGGAAGATGAACAGGAATAGCGAGAACCAATGAGAGACTAGCTGGAGGTGTCTGGACGGGCAAATTTAACTCTCATTTCCCACCAGGAAGAGGAATTAACCAAAGGCTCTGTGTGTCGTGCCGGAACCAGATTAGGGCCTGAAGGCATCCTGCGGTGTTGCGGCCAGCTCAAAAGAAAGCGTGTTGAAGAAAGGAGCTCAGGGGCACTGTAATTCACAAACCTGCAGAGTTATAAATGACAGCTATCGTCCAAAAATAGACTGAAGGAAGGCTGCCAAGAGGACTTGAAAGTGGGGCAGAATTGCAGGAAACCGATTTCAGGAGGTAGACTGGAATTGCATTGAAAGCATAGGAAAAGAGGCAGAACGTCCACAATGATGCACTTGGCCGAAAAGGGCGTATGCGTATTTTCCTGAATATATTCAGGAAAAAACGCATACGCCCTTTTTGGCCAACCAAGCAAGCTTGCAAAGGAAATCTGCACTACAATGAAGTCTCACTTCCCCCCGGTCAAAAGGGTCATCTGAAAAAAGTGTAAAATCCAGAAAGGCAGCACAGGCCATGGAGAACTGGGAGCCTTGTTATGCTGATGGGCGGGATGTAAATTGCCAACAGACACTCGGGAGAAGTGTATCGTGTTTCCTGAAACATCTAAAAAACAATGCAACAGAACCTAGGCCACTTCCACTTATGGTCCTATAGCTTAGGGAAATTAAAATCGAAAAGACACAGCCACCCTAATGTTTTGGACACCTCTGTTTACAAGAACCTCGTTTACAGTACAAGTTCAACATCGCAGAAAGTGAAAAATGGATAAAGAAGTTGTGGTATTTACTTACAAAGCAATATCACTCAGCAATGAAATCTATGTCATCAGGCCCTTAGCAGCACAATGAGTGGATTCAGGTATGATGATTCTAACTGAAATAAGTCACACAGAAAAAGAAACATTATAAGATATCAGTAATAAACGGAATGTAAACTTGGCTACACAGGAACTGAATTACAGAACAGAACAGGGTCTCAAATTTAGAAAACCAACTTATGCTTGCTTAAGGGGAAAGGTGAGTTGGGGTGCTGCATAAAACCAGAGATCGAAATGAACACAGATAAAGTTCCTTAAGCCAAATATGGAATAGACAAGAGCTACTCCTTGCTCAACGAAATGGACTCAACACCGCATATTAAACGCCTAAGAATGTACCTGACTAGTAAGTATCTTAAAACCTATGGATTGCTATGTCTCCGAAAGAGAATCAAGCATGTGTACAGGGGCATATACGCAGCAGTGATAGGATTGGAGAGGTTCGGTGAGCAAATGAAGACCCTTTTAAGTCATATTGCATGGTACCCATTTCACGGGTCTCAACTCTCCAGGTTTTAGGTATTCTTCCTTCAGCTAAAACATGCATGTGGAACCCAGAGTATGATCAACCATGTGATCGGGAGATGTGTTCAAATATGTCTCAGTTTTCGTACCCTGGTACTCGGGTGCAACATTCCAGACGCTTTACTAACACTCTCCCCACTTGGAGAGTCAGTCCCTTTAACCTCCTGTTTGGCCCAGTTTGCAATTTCTGTGGAAGATGAACAGGAATAACGAGAACCAATGAGAGACTAGCTGGAGGTGTCTGGATGGGCCAATTTAACTCTCATTTCCCACCAGGAAGAGGAATTAACCAAAGGCTCAGCGTGCCGTGCCAGAGCCAGATTAGGGCCTGAAGACATCCTGCGGTGTTGCGGCCAGCTCACAAGAAAGCGAGTTGAAGAAAGGAGTTCAGGGGCACTGTAATTCACAAACCTGCAGAGTTATAAATGACAGCTATCGTCCAAAAATAGACGGAAGTAAGGCTGCCAAGAGGACTTGAAAGCAGGGCAGAATTGCAGGAAACCGATTTCAGGAGGTAGACTGGAATTGCATTGAAAGCATAGGAAAAGAGGCAGAACGTCCACAATGATGCACTTGGCCAAAAAGGGCATATGCGTTTTTTCCTGAATATATTCAGGAAAAAACGCATACGCCCTTTTTGGCCAATCAAGCAAACTTGCAAAGGACATCTGCACTACAATGAAGTCTCACTTCTACCCGGTCAAAAGGTCCATCTGAAAAAAGTGTAAAATCCAGAAAGGCAGGACAGGCCATGGAGAACTGGGAGCCTTGTTATGCTGATGGGCGGGATGTAAATTGCCAACAGACACTCAGGAGAAGTGTATGGTGTTTCCTGAAACATCTAAAAAACAAAGCAACAGAGCCTAGGGCACTTCCACTTATGGTCCTATAGCTTAGGGAAATTAAAATCAAAAAGACACAGCCACCCCAAAGTTTGGGACCCCTCCGTTTACAAGAACCGCGTTTACCGTACAAGTTCAATATCACAGAAAGTGAAAAATGGATAAAGAACTAGTGGTACTTACGTACAATGCAGTATCACTCAGCAATGAAATCTATGTCATCAGGCCCATAGCAGCATAATGAGTGGATTCAGGTACGATGATTCTAACTGAAATAAGTCACACAGAAAAAGAAACATCAAAAGATATCACTAATACACGGAATGTAAACTTGGCTACACAGGAACTGCATTCCAAAACAGAACAGGGTCTCAAATTTAGAAAACCAACTTATGCTTGCTTAAGGGGAAAGGTGAGTTGGGGTGCTGCATAAAACCAGAGATTGAAATGAGCACAGATAAAGGTCCTTAAGCCAAATATGGAATAGACAAGAGCTACTCCTTGCTCAACGCAATGGACTCAACACCCCATATTAAACGCCTAAGAATGTACCTGACTAGTAAGTATCTTAAAACCTATGGATTGCTATGTCTCCAAAAGAGAATCAAGCGTGTGTACAGGGGCATAAACGCAGCAGTGATAGGATTGGAGAGGTTCGGTGAGCAAATGAAGACCCTTTGAAGTCATATTGCATGGTACCCATTACACGGGTCTCAACTCTCCAGGTTTAAGGTATTCTTTCTTCAGCTAAAACATGCATGTGGAACCCAGAGTATGATCAACCATGTGAACGGGAGACATGTTCAAATATGTCTCAGTTTTCCTCCCCTGGTACTCGGGTGCAACATTCCAGACGCTTTACTAACACTCTCCCCACTTGGAGAGTCAGCGCCTTTAACCTCCTGTTTGGCCCAGTTTGCAATTTCTGCGGAAGATGAACAGGAATAGCGAGAACCAATGAGAGACTAGCTGGAGGTGTCTGGACGGGCACCTAAAAAACATCTAAAAAACAAAGCAACAGAGCCTAGGGCACTGCCACTTATGGTCCTATAGCTTAGGGAAATTAAAATGAAAAAGACACAGCCACCCCAAAGTTTGGAACGGCTCTGTTTACAAGAACCTCGTTAACAGTACAAGTTCAACATCGCAGAAAGTGAAAAATGGATAAAGAAGTTGTGGTATTTACTTACAAAGCAATATCACTCAGCAATGAAATCTGTGTCACAAGGCCCTTAGCAGCACAATGAGTGGATTCAGGTATGATGATTCTAACTGAAATAAGTCACACAGAAAAAGAAACATCATAAGATATCAGTAATACACGGAATGTAAACTTGGCTACACAGGAACTGAATTACAGAACAGAACAGTGTCTCAAATTTAGAAAACCAACTTATGCTTGCTTAAGGGGAAAGGTGAGTTGGGGTGCTGCATAAAACCAGAGATTGAAATGAGCACAGATAAAGTTCCTTAAGCCAAATATGGAATAGACAAGAGCTACTCCTTGCTCAACGAAATGGACTCAACACCGCATATTAAACGCCTAAGAATGTACCTGACTAGTAAGTATCTTAAAACCTATGGATTGCTATGTCTCTGAAAGGGAATCAAGCATGTGTACAGGGGCATAAACGCAGCAGTGATAGGATTGGAGAGGTTCAGTGAGCAAATGAAGACCCTTTGAAGTCATATTGCATGGTACCCATTCCACGGGTTTCAACTACCCAGGTTTTAGGTATTCTTCCTTCAGCTAAAACATGCATGTGGAACCCAGAGTATGATCAACCATGTGATCGGGAGACGTGTTCAAATATGTCTCAGTTTTCGTACCCTAGTACTCGGGTGCAACATTCCAGACGCTTTACTAACACTCTCCCCACTTGGAGAGTCAGCACCTTTAACCTCCTGTTTGGCCCAGTTTGCAATTTCTCCGGAAGATGAACAGGAATATCGAGAAGCAATGAGAGAATAGCTGGAGGTGTCTGGACGGGCAAATTTAACTCTCATTTCCCACCAGGAAGAGGAATTAACCAAAGGCTAAGCGTGCCGTGCCGGAACCAGATTAGGGCCTGAAGCCATCCTGCGGTGTTGCGGCCAGGTCACAAGAAAGCGAGTTGAAGAAAGGAGCTCAGGGGCACTGTAATTCACAAACCTGCAGAGTTATAAATGACAGCTATCGTCCAAAAATAGACTGAAGTAAGGCTGCCAAGAGGACTTGAAAGCGGGGCAGAATCGCAGGAAACCGATTTCAGGAGGTAGACTGGAATTGCATTGAAAGCATAGGAAAAGAGGCAGAACGTCCACAATGATGCACTTGGCCAAAAAGGGCGTATGCGTTTTTTCCTGAATATATTCAGGAAAAAACGCATACGCCCTTTTTGGCCAACCAAGCAAGCTTGCAAAGGAAATCTGCACTACAATGAAGTCTCACTTCCCCCCGGTCAAAAGGGCCATCTGAAAAAAGTGTAAAATCCAGAAAGGCAGGACAGGCCATGGAGAACTGGGAGCCTTGTTATGCTGATGGGCGGGATGTAAATTGCCAACAGACACTCGGGAGAAGTGTATGGTGTTTCCTGAAACATCTAAAAATCAAAGCAACAGAGCCTAGGGCACTTCCACTTATGGTCCTATAACTTAGGGAAATTAAAATCAAAAAGACACAGCCACCCCAAAGTTTGGGACGCCTCCGTTTACAAGAACCTAGTTTACCGTACAAGTTCAATATCACAGAAAAGTGAAAAATGGATAAAGAACTTGTGGTACTTACGTACAATGCAGTATCACTCAGCAATGAAATCTATGTCATCAGGCCCTTAGCAGCACAATGAGTGGATTCAGGTATGATGATTCTAACTGAAATAAGTCACACAGAAAAAGAAACATCATAAGATATCAGTAATACACGGAATGGAAACTTGGCTACACAGGAACTGAATTACAGAACAGAACAGGGTCTCTAATTTAGAAAACCAACATATGCTTGCTTAAGGGTAAAGGTTAGTTGGGGTGCTGCATAAAACCAGAGATTGAAATGAGCACAGATAAAGTTCCTTAAGTCAAATATGGAATAGACAAGAGCTACTCCTTGCTCAACGAAATGGACTCAACACCGCATATTAAACGCCTAAGAATGTACCTGACTAGTAAGTATCTTAAAACCTATGGATTGCTATGTCTCCGAAAGAGAATCAAGCATGTGTACAGGGGCATAAACACAGCAGTGATAGGATTGGAGAGGTTCGGTGAGCAAATGAAGACCCTTTGAAGTCATATTGCATGTTACCCATTACACGGGTCTTAACTCTCCAGGTTTAAGTTATTCTTCCTTCAGCTAAAACATGCATGTGGAACCTAGAGTATGATAAACCATGTGATTGGGAGACGTGTTCAAATATGTCTCAGTTTTCGTACCCTGGTACTCGGGTGCAACATTCCAGACGCTTTACTAACACTCTCCCCACTTGGAGAGTCAGTCCCTTTAACCTCCTGTTTGGCCCAGCTTGCAATTTCTGCGGAAGATGAACAGGAATAGCGAGAACCAATGAGAGACTAGCTGGAGGTGTCTGGATGGGCAAATTTAACTCTCATTTCCCACCAGGAAGAGGAATTAACCAAAGGCTCAGTGTGCCGTGCCAGAACAAGATTAGGGCCTGAATCCATCCTGCGGTGTTGCGGCCAGCTCAAAAGAAAGCGTGTTGAAGAAAGGAGCTCAGGGGCACTGTAATTCACAAACCTGCAGAGTTATAAATGACAGCTATCGTCCAAAAATATACTGAAGTAAGGCTGCCAAGAGGACTTGAAAGCGGGGCAGAATTGCAGGAAACCGATTTCAGGAGGTAGACTGGAATTGCATTGAAAGCATAGGAAAAGAGGCAGAACGTCCACAATGATGCACTTGGCCAAAAAGGGCGTATGCGTTTTTTTCCTGAATATATTCAGGAAAAAACGCATACGCCCTTTTTGGCCAACCAAGCAAGCTTGCAAAGTAAATCTGCACTACAATGAAGTCTCACTTCCCCCCGGTCAAAAGGGTCATCTGAAAAAAGTGTAAAATCCAGAAAGGCAGGACAGGCCATGGAGAACTGGGAGCCTTGTTATGCTGATGGGCGGGATGTAAATTGCCAACAGACACTCGGGAGAAGTGTATCGTGTTTCCTGAAACATCTAAAAAACAAAGCAATAGAACCTAGGCCACTTCCACTTATGGTCCTATAGCTTAGGGAAATTAGAATCGAAAAGACACAGCCACCCTAAAGTTTGGGACGCCTCTGTTTACAAGAACCTCGTTTACAGTACAAGTTCAACATCGCAGAAAGTGAAAAATGGATAAAGAAGTTGTGGTATTTACTTACAAAGCAATATCACTCAGCAATGAAATCTATGTCATCAGGCCCTTAGCAGCACAATGAGTGGATTCAGGTATGATGATTCTAACTGAAATAAGTCACACAGAAAAAGAAACATCATAAGATATCACTAATACACGGAATGTAAACTTGGCTACACAGGAACTGAATTACAGAACAGAACAGGGTCTCAAATTTAGAAAACCAACTTATGCTTGCTTAAGGGGAAAGGTGAGTTGGGGTGTTGCATAAAACCAGAGATCGAAATGAGCACAGATAAAGTTCCTTAAGCCAAATATGGAATAGACAAGAGCTACTCCTTGCTCAACGAAATGGACTCAACACCGCATATTAAACGCCTAAAATGTACCTGACTAGTAAGTATCTTAAAACCTATGGATTGCTATGTCTCCGAAAGAGAATGAAGCATGTGTACAGGGGCATAAAAACAGCAGTGAAAGGATTGGAGAGGTTCGGTGAGCAAAAGAAGACCCTTTGAAGTCATATTACATGGTACCCATTCCACGGGTTTCAACTACCCAGGTTTTAGGTATTCTTCCTTCAGCTAAAACTTGCATGTGGAACCTAGAGTATGATCAACCATGTGATCGGGAGACGTGTTCAAATATTTCTCAGTTTTCGTATCCTGGTACTCGGGTGCAACATTCCAGACACTTTACTAACACTCTCCCGACTTGGAGGGTCAGTCCCTTAAATCTCCTGTTTGGCCCAGTGTGCAATTTCTGCGGAAGATGAACAGGAATAGCGAGAACCAATGAGAGACTAGCTGGAGGTGTCTGGACGGGCAAATTTAACTCTCATTTCCCACCAGGAAGAGGAATTAACCAAAGGCTCAGCGTGCCGTGCCGGAACCAGATTAGGGCCTGAAGCCATGCTGCGGTGTTGCGGCCAGGTCACAAGAAAGCGAGTTGAAGAAAGGAGCTCAGGGGCACTGTAATTCACAAACCTGCAGAGTTATAAATGACAGCTATCGTCCAAAAATACACTGAAGTAAGGCTGCCAAGAGGACTTGAAAGCGGGGCAGAATTGCAGGAAACCGATTTCAGGAGGTAGACTGGAATTGCATTGAAAGCATAGGAAAAGAGGCAGAACGTCCACAATGATGCACTTGGCCAAAAAGGGCGTATGCGTTTTTTCCTGAATATATTCAGGAAAAAACGCATACGTCCTTTTTGGCCAACCAAGCAAGCTTGCAAAGGAAATCTGCACTACAATGAAGTATCACTTCCCCCCGGTCAAAAGGCCCATCTGAAAAAAGTATAAAATCCAGAAAGGCAGGACAGGCCCTGGAGAACTGGAAGCCTTCTTATGCTGATGGGCGGGATGTAAATTGCCAACAGACACTCAGGAGAAGTGTATGGTGTTTCCTGAAACATCTAAAAAACAAAGCAACAGAGCCTAGGGCACTTCCACTTATGGTCCTATAGCTTAGGGAAATTAAAATCAAAAAGACACAGCCACCCCATGTTTGGAACGGCTCTGTTTACAAGAACCTCGTTTACAGTACAAGTTCAACATCGCAGAAAGTGAAAAATGGATAAAGAAGTTGTGGTATTTACTTACAAAGCTATATCACTCAGCAATGAAATCTATGTCATCAGGCCCTTAGCAGCACAATGAGTGGATTCAGGTATGATGATTCTAACTGAAATAAGTCACACAGAAAAAGAAACATCATAAGATATCAGTAATACACGGAATGTAAACTTGGCTACACAGGACCTGAATTACAGAACAGAACAGGGTCTCAAATTTAGAAAACCAACTTATGCTTGCTTAAGGGGAAAGGTGAGTTGGGGTGCTGCATAAAACCAGAGATTGAAATGAGCACAGATAAAGTTCCTTAAGCCAAATATGGAATAGACAAGAGCTACTGCTTGCTCAACGAAATGGACTCAACACCGCATATTAAACGCCTAAGAATGTACCTGACTAGTAAGTATCTTAAAACCTATGGATGGCTATGTCTCCGAAAGAGAATCAAGCATGTGTACAGGGGCATAAACGCAGCAGTGATAGGATTGGAGAGGTTCGGTGAGCAAATGAAGACCCTTTGAAGTCATATTGCATGGTACCTATTCCACGGGTCTCAACTCTCCAGGTTTAAGGTATTCTTCCTTCAGCTAAAACATGCATGTGGAACCCAGGTATGATCAACCATGTGAACGGGAGACGTGTTCAAATATGTCTCAGTTTTCCTCCCCTGGTACTCGGGTGCAACATTCCAGACGCTTTACTAACACTCTTCCCACTTGGAGAGTCAGTCCCTTTAACCTCCTGTTTGGCTAGTTTGCAATTTCTGCGGAAGATGAACAGGAATAGCGAGAACCAATGAGAGACTAGCTGGAGGTGTCTGGATGGGCAAATTTAACTCTCATTTCCCACCAGGAAGAGGAATTAACCAAAGGCTCAGCGTGCCGTGCCAGAACCAGATTAGGGCCTGAAGACATCCTGCGGTGTTGCGGCCAGCTCACAAGAAAGCGAGTTGAAGAAAGGAGCTCAGGGGCACTGTAATTCACAAACCTGCAGAGTTATAAATGACAGCTATCGTCCAAAAATATACTGAAGTGAGGCTGCCAAGAGGACTTGAAAGCGGGGCAGAATTGCAGGAAACCGATTTCAGGAGGTAGACTGGAATTGCATCGAAAACATATGAAGAGAGTCAGAAACTCGACAATGATGCACTTGGCCAAAAAGGGCGTATGCGTTTTTTCCTGAATATATTCAGGAAAAAACGCATACGCACTTTTTGGCCAACCAAGCAAGCTTGCAAAGGAAATCTGCACTACAATGAAGTCTCACTTCCACCTGGTCAAAAGGGCCATCTGAAAAAAGTGTAGAATCCATAAAGGCACGACAGGCCATGGAGAACTGGGAGCCTTGTTATGCTGATGGGCGGGATGTAAATTGCCAACAGCCACTCTGGAGAAGTGTATGGTGTTTCCTGAAACATCTAAAAAACAAAGCAACAGAGCCTAGGGCACTTCCACTTATGGTCCTATAGCTTAGGGAAATTAAAATCAAAAAGACACAGCCACCCCAAAGTTTGGGACGCCTCTGTTTACAAGAACCTCATTTACGGTACAAGTTCAATATCGCAGAAAGTGAAAAATGGATAAAGAAGTTGTGGTACTTACGTACAATGCAATATCACTCAGCAATGAAATCTATGTGATCAGGCCCGTAGCAGCATAATGAGTGGATTCCGGTATGATGATTCGAACTGAAATAAGTCACACAGAAAAGAAACATCATAAGGTATCACTAATACACAGAATGTGAACTTGGCTACACATGAACTGAATTACAAAACAGAACAGTGTCTCAAGTTTAGAAAACCAACTTACGCTTGCTTAACGGGGAAGGTGAGTTGGGGTGCTGCATAAAACCAGAGATTGAAATGAGCACAGATAAAGTTCCTTAAGCCAAATATGGAATAGACAAGAGCTACTCCTTGCTCAACGAAATGGACTCAACACCCCATATTAAACGCCTAAGAATGTACCTGACTAGTAAGTATCTTAAAACCTATGGATTGCTATGTCTCTGAAAGAGAATCAAGCGTGTGTACAGGGGCATAAACGCAGCAGTGATAGGATTGGAGAGGTTCTGTGAGCAAATGAAGACCCTTTGAAGTCATATTGCATGGTACCCATTCCACGGGTTTCAACTACCCAGGTTTTAGGTATTCTTCCTTCAGCTAAAACATGCATGTGGAACCCAGAGTATGATCAACCATGTGATCGGGAGACGTGTTCAAATATGTCTCAGTTTTCGTACCCTGGTACTCGGGTGCAACATTCCAGACGCTTTACTAACACTCTCCCCACTTGGAGAGTCAGCGCCTTTAACCTCCTGTTTGGCCCAGTTTGCAATTTCTGCGGAAGATGAACAGGAATAGCGAGAACCAATGAGAGACTAGCTGGAGGTGTCTGGACGGGCAAATTTAACTCTCATTTCCCACCAGGAAGAGGAATTAACCAAAGGCTCAGCGTGCCGTGCCGGAACCAGATTAGGGCCTGAAGCCATCCTGCGGTGTTGCGGCCAGCTCACAAGAAAGCGAGTTGAAGAAAGGAGCTCAGGGGCACTGTAATTCAAAAACCTGCAGAGTTATAAATGACAGCTATCGTCCAAAAATAGACTGAAGTAAGGCTGCCAAGAGGACTTGAAAGCGGGGCAGAATTGCAGGAAACCGATTTCAGGAGGTAGACTGGAATTGCATTGAAAGCATAGGAAAAGAGGCAGAACGTCCACAATGATGCACTTGGCCAAAAAGGGCATATGCGTTTTTTCCTGAATATATTCAGGAAAAAACGCATACGCCCTTTTTGGCCAACCAAGCAAGCTTGCAAAGGAAATCTGCACTACAATGAAGTCTCACTTCCCCCCGGTCAAAAGGGCCATCTGAAAAAAGTGTAAAATCCAGAAAGGCAGGACAGGCCATGGAGAACTGGGAGCCTTGTTATGCTGATGGGCGGGATGTAAATTGCCAACAACCACTCGGGAGAAGTGTATGGTGTTTCCTGAAACATCTAAAAAACAAAGCAACAGAACCTAGGGCACTTCCACTTATGGTCCTATAGCTTTGGGAAATTAAAGTCAAAAAGACACAGCCACCCCAAAGTTTGGAATGGCTCTGTTTACAAGAACCTCATTTACAGTACAAGTTCAACATCGCAGAAAGTGAAAAATGGATAAAGAAGTTGTGGTATTTACTTACAAAGCAATATCACTCAGCAATGAAATCTGTGTCATCAGGCCCTTAGCAGCACAATGAGTGGATTCAGGTATGATGATTCTAACTGAAATAAGTCACACAGAAAAAGAAACATCATAAGATATCACTAATACACGGAATGTAAACTTGGCTACACAGGAACTGCATTCCAAAACAGAACAGGGTCTCAAATTTAGAAAACCAACTTATGCTTGCTTAAGGGGAAAGGTGAGTTGGGGTGCTGCATAAAACCAGAGATTGAAATGAGCACAGATAAAGTTCCTTAAGCCAAATATGGAATAGACAAGAGCTACTCCTTGCTCAACGAAATGGACTCAAAACCACATATTAAACGCCTAAGAATGTACCTGACTAGTAAGTATCTTAAAACCTATGGATTGCTAGGTCTCCAAAAGAGAATCAAGCGTGTGTACAGGGGCATAAACGCAGCAGTGATAGGATTGGAGAGGTTCGGTGAGCAAATGAAGACCCTTTGAAGTCATATTGCATGGTACCCATTACACGGGTCTCAACTCTCCAGGTTTAAGGTATTCTTCCTTCAGCTAAAACATGCATGTGGAACCCAGAGTATGATCAACCATGTGAATGGGAGACGTGTTCAAATATGTCTCAGTTTTCTTCCCCTGGTACTCGGGTGCAACATTCCAGACGCTTTACTAACACTCTCCCGACTTGGAGAGTCAGTCCCTTTAACCTCCTGTTTGGCCCAGTTTGCAATTTCTGCAGAAGATGAACAGGAATAGCGAGAACCAATGAGAGGCTAGCTGGAGGTGTCTGGACGGGCAAATTTAACTCTCATTTCCCACCAGGAAGAGGAATTAACCAAAGGCTCAGCATGCCGGTCCGGAACCAGATTAGGGCCTGAAGCCATCCTGCGGTGTTTTGGCCAGGTCACAAGAAAGCGAGTTGAAGAAAGGAGCTCAGGGGCACTGTAATTCACAAACCTGCAGAGTTATAAATGACAGCTATCGTCCAAAAATAGACTGAAGTAAGGCTGCCAAGAGGACTTGAAAGCGGGGCAGAATTGCAGGAAACCGATTTCAGGAGGTAGACTGGATTGCATTGAAAGCATAGGAAAAGAGGCAGAACGTCCACAATGATGCACGTGGACAAAAAGGGCGTATGCGTTTTTTCCTGAATATATTCAGGAAAAAACGCATACGCCCTTTTTGGCCAACCAAGCAAGCTTGCAAAGGAAATCTGCACTACAATGAAGTCTCACTTCCCCCCGGTCAAAAGGGCCATCTGAAAAAAGTGTAAAATCCAGAAAGGCAGGACAGGCCATGGAGAACTGGGAGCCTTGTTATGCTGATGGGCGGGATGTAAATTGCCAACAACCACTCGGGAGAAGTGTATGGTGTTTCCTGAAACATCTAAAAAACAAAGCAACAGAACCTAGGGCACTTCCACTTATGGTCCTATAGCTTAGGGAAATTAAAATCAAAAAGACACAGCCACCCCAAAGTTTGGAACGGCTCTGTTTACAAGAACCTCGTTTACAGTACAAGTTCAACATCGCAGAAAGTGAAAAATGGATAAAGAAGTTGTGGTATTTACTTACAAAGCAATATCACTCAGCAATGAAATCTGTGTCATCAGGCCCTTAGCAGCACAATGAGTGGATTCAGGTATGATGATTCTAACTGAAATAAGTCACACAGAAAAAGAAACATCATAAGATATCACTAATACACGGAATGTAAACTTGGCTACACAGGAACTGCATTCCAAAACAGAACAGGGTCTCAAATGTAGAAAACCAACTTATGCTTGCTTAAGGGGAAAGGTGAGTTGGGGTGCTGCATAAAACCAGAGATTGAAATGAGCACAGATAAAGTTCCTTAAGCCAAATATGGAATAGACAAGAGCTACTCCTTGCTCAACGAAATGGACTCAAAACCCCATATTAAACGCCTAAGAATGTACCTGACTAGTAAGTATCTTAAAACCTATGGATTGCTAGGTCTCCAAAAGAGCATCAAGCGTGTGTACAGGGGCATAAACGCAGCAGTGATAGGAATGGAGAGGTTCGGTGAGCAAATGAAGACCCTTTGAAGTCATATTGCATGGTACCCATTACACGGGTCTCAACTCTCCAGGTTTAAGGTATTCTTCCTTCAGCTAAAACATGCATGTGGAACCCAGAGTATGATCAACCATGTGAACGGGAGACGTGTTCAAATATGTCTCAGTTTTCCTCCCCTGGTACTCGGGTGCAACATTCCAGACGCTTTACTAACACTCTCCCCACTTGGAGAGTCAGTCCCTTTAACCTCCTGTTTGGCCCAGTTTGCAATTTCTGCAGAAGATGAACAGGAATAGAGAGAACCAATGAGAGGCTAGCTGGAGGTGTCTGGACGGGCAAATTTAACTCTCATTTCCCACCAGGAAGAGGAAATAACCAAAGGCTCAGCGTGCCGTACCGGAACCAGATTAGGGCCTGAAGCCATCCTGTGGTGTTGCGGCCAACTCAAAAGAAAGCGAGTTGAAGAAAGGAGCTCAGGGGCACTGTAATTCACAAACCTGCAGAGTAATAAATGACAGCTATCATCCAAAAATATACTGAAGTAAGGCTGCCAAGAGGACTTGAAAGCGGGGCAGAATTGCAGGAAACCGATTTCAGGAGGTAGACTGGAATTGCATTGAAAGCATAGGAAAAGAGGCAGAACGTCCACAATGATGCACTTGGCCAAAAAGGGCGTATGCGTTTTTTCCTGAATATATTCAGGAAAAAACGCATACGCCCTTTTTGGCCAACCAAGCAAGCTTGCAAAGGAAATCTGCACTACAATGAAGTCTCACTTCCCCCCGGTCAAAAGGGCCATCTGAAAAAAGTGTAAAATCCAGAAAGACAGGACAGGCCATGGAGAACTGGGAGCCTTGTTATGCTGATGGGCGGGATGTAAATTGCCAACAACCACTTGGGAGAAGTGTATGGTGTTTCCTGAAACATCTAAAAAACAAAGCAACAGAGCCTAGGGCACTTCCACTTATGGTCCTATAGCTTAGGGAAATTAAAATCAAAAAGACACAGCCACCCCAAAGTTTGGAACGGCTCTGTTTACAAGAATCTCGTTTACAGTACAAGTTCAACATCGCAGAAAGTGAAAAATGGATAAAGAAGTTGTGGTATTTACTTACAAAGCAATATCACTCAGCAATGAAATCTGTGTCATCAGGCCCTTAGCAGCACAATGAGTGGATTCAGGTATGATGTTTCTAACTGAAATAAGTCACACAGAAAAAGAAACATCATAAGATATCACTAATACACGGAATGTAAACTTGGCTACACAGGAACTGCATTCCAAAACAGAACAGGGTCTCAAATTTAGAAAACCAACTTATGCTTGCTTAAGGGGAAAGGTGAGTTGGGGTGCTGCATAAAACCAGAGATTGAAATGAGCACAGATAAAGTTCCTTAAGCCAAATATGGAATAGACAAGAGCTACTCCTTGCTCAACGAAATGGACTCAAAACCCCATATTAAACGCCTAAGAATGTACCTGACTAGTAAGTATCTTAAAACCTATGGATTGCTATGTCTCCAAAAGAGAATCAAGCGTGTGTACAGGGGCATAAACGCAGCAGTGATAGGATTGGAGAGGTTCGGTGAGCAAATGAAGACCCTTTGAAGTCATATTGCATGGTACCCATTACACGGGTCTCAACTCTCCAGGTTTAAGGTATTCTTCCTTCAGCTAAAACATGCATGTTGAACCTAGAGTATGATCAACCATGTGATCGGGAGACGTGTTCAAATATGTCTCAGTTTTCGTACCCTGGTACTCGGGTGCAACATTCCAGACGCTTTACTAACACTCTCCCGACTTGGAGAGTCAGTCCCTTTAACCTCCTGTTTGGCCCAGTTTGCAATTTCTGCGGAAGATGAACAGGAATAGCGAGAACCAATGAGAGACTAGCTGGAGGTGTCTGGACGGGCAAATTTAACTCTCATTTCCCACCAGGAAGAGGAAATAACCAAAGGCTCAGCGTGCCATGTCGGAACCAGATTAGGGCCTGAAGCCATCCTGCGGTGTTGCGGCCAGGTCACAAGAAAGCGAGTTGAAGAAAGGAGCTCAGGGGTACTGTAATTCACAAACCTGCAGAGTTATAAATGACAGCTATCGTCCAAAAATAGACTGAAGTAAGGCTGCCAAGAGGACTTGAAAGCGGGGCAGAATTGCAGGAAACCGATTTCAGGAGGTAGACTGGAATTGCATTGAAAGCATAGGAAAAGAGGCAGAACGTCCACAATGATGCACTTGGCCAAAAAGGGCGTATGCGTTTTTTCCTGAATATATTCAGGAAAAAACGCATACGCCCTTTTTGGCCAACCAAGCAAGCTTGCAAAGGAAATCTGCACTACAATGAAGTCTCACTTCCCCCCGGTCAAAAGGGCCATCTGAAAAAAGTGTAAAATCCAGAAAGGCAGGACAGGCCATGGAGAATTGGGAGCCTTGTTATGCTGATGGGCGGGATGTAAATTGCCAACAGACACTCGGGAGAAGTGTATGGTGTTTCCTGAAACATCTAAAAAACAAAGCAACAGAACCTAGGGCACTTCCACTTATGGTCCTATAGCTTAGGGAAATTAAAATCAAAAAGACACAGCCACCCCAAAGTTTGGAACGGCTCTGTTTACAAGAACCTCGTTTACAGTACAAGTTCAACATCGCAGAAAGTGAAAAATGGATAAAGATGTTGTGGTATTTACTTACAAAGCAATATCACTCAGCAATGAAATCTGTGTCATCAGGCCCTTAGCAGCACAATGAGTGGATTCAGGTATGATGATTCTAACTGAAATAAGTCACACAGAAAAAGAAACATCATAAGATATCAGTAATACACGGAATGGAAACTTGGCTACACAGGAACTGCATTCCAAAACAGAACAGGGTCTCAAATTTAGAAAACCAACTTATGCTTGCTTAAGGGTAAAGGGGAGTTGGGGTGCTGCATAAAACCAGAGATTGAAATGAGCACAGATAAAGTTCCTTAAGTCAAATATTGAATAGACAAGAGCTACTCCTTGCTCAACGAAATGGACTCAACACCGCATATTAAACGCCTAAGAATGTACCTGACTAGTAAGTATCTTAAAACCTATGGATTGCTATGTCTCCGAAAGAGAATCAAGCATGTGTACAGGGGCATAAATGCAGCAGTGATAGGATTGGAGAGGTTCGGTGAGCAAATGAAGACCCTTTGAAGTCATATTGCATGGTACCCATTACACGGGTCTTAACTCTCCAGGTTTAAGGTATTCTTCCTTCAGCTAAAACATGCATGTGGAACCCAAGTATGATCAACCATGTGAACGGGAGACGTGTTCAAATATGTCTCAGTTTTCCTCCCCTGGTACTCGGGTGCAACATTCCAGACGCTTTACTAACACTCTCCCCACTTGGAGAGTCAGCGCCTTTAACCTCCTGTTTGGCCCAGTTTGCAATTTCTGCGGAAGATGAACAGGAATAGTGAGAACCAATGAGAGGCTAGCTGGAGGTGTCTGGACGGGCAAATTTAACTCTCATTTCCCACCAGGAAGAGGAAATAACCAAAGGCTCAGCGTGCCGTACCGGAACCAGATTAGGGCCTGAAGCCATCCTGTGGTGTTGCGGCCAACTCAAAAGAAAGCGAGTTGAAGAAAGGAGCTCAGGGGCACTGTAATTCACAAACCTGCAGAGTAATAAATGACAGCTATCGTCCAAAAATATACTGAAGTAAGGCTGCCAAGAGGACTTGAAAGCGGGGCAGAATTGCAGGAAACCGATTTCAGGAGGTAGACTGGAATTGCATTGAAAGCATAGGAAAAGAGGCAGAACGTCCACAATGATGCACTTGGCCAAAAAGGGCGTATGCGTTTTTTCCTGAATATATTCAGGAAAAAACGCATACGCCCTTTTTGGCCAACCAAGCAAGCTTGCAAAGGAAATCTGCACTACAATGAAGTCTCACTTCCCCCCGGTCAAAAGGGCCATCCGAAAAAAGTGTAAAATCCAGAAAGGCAGGACAGGCCATGGAGAACTGGGAGCCTTGTTATGGTGATGGGCGGGATGTAAATTGCCAACAACCACTCAGGAGAAGTGTATGGTTTTTCCTGAAACATCTAAAAAACAAAGCAACAGAACCTAGGGCACTTCCACTTATGGTCCTATAGCTTAGGGAAATTAAAATCAAAAAGACACAGCCACCCCAAAGTTTGGAACGGCTCTGTTTACAAGAACCTCGTTTACAGTACAAGTTCAACATCGCAGAAAGTGAAAAATGGATAAAGAAGTTGTGGTATTTACTTACAAAGCAATATCACTCAGCAATGAAATCTGTGTCATCAGGCCCTTAGCAGCACAATGAGTGGATTCAGGTATGATGATTCTAACTGAAATAAGTCAAACAGAAAAAGAAACATCATAAGATATCAGTAATACACGGAATGTAAACTTGGCTACACAGGAACTGAATTACAGAACAGAACAGGGTCTCAAATTTAGAAAACCAACTTATGCTTGCTTAAGGGGAAAGGTGAGTTGGGGTGCTGCATAAAACCAGAGATTGAAATGAGCACAGATAAAGTTCCTTAAGCCAAATATGGAATAGACAAGAGCTACTCCTTGCTCAACGAAATGGACTCAACACCGCATATTAAACGCCTAAGAATATACCTGATTAGTAAGTATCTTAAAACCTATGGATTGCTATGTCTCCAAAAGAGAATCAAGCATGTGTACAGGGGCATAAACGCAGCAGTGATAGGATTGGAAAGGTTCGGTGAGCAAAGGAAGACCCTTTGAAGTCATATTGCATGGTACCCATTCCACGGGTTTCAACTACCCAGTTGTAAGGTATTCTTCCTTCAGCTAAAACATGCATGTGGAACCTAGAGTATGATCAACCATGTGATCGGGAGACGTGTTCAAATATGTCTCAGTTTTCGTACCCTGGTACTCGGGTGCAACATTCCAGACGCTTTACTAACACTCTCCCCACTTGGAGAGTCAGTCCCTTTAACCTCCTGTTTGGCCAGGTTTGCAATTTCTGTGGAAGATGAACAGGAATAGCGAGAACCAATGAGAGACTAGCTGGAGGTATCTGGATGGGCAAATTTAACTCTCATTTCCCACCAGGAAGAGGAATTAACCAAAGGCTCAGCGTGCCATGCCAGAACCAGATTAGGGCCTGAAGACATCCTGCGGTGTTGCGGCCAGGTCACAAGAAAGCGAGTTGAAGAAAGGAGCTCAGGGGCACTGTAATTCACAAACCTGCAGAGTTATAAATGACAGCTATCGTCCAAAAATATACTGAAGTGAGGCTGCCAAGAGGACTTGAAAGCGGGGCAGAATTGCAGGAAACCGATTTCAGGAGGTAGACTGGAATTGCATTGAAAGCATAGGAAAAGAGGCAGAACGTCCACAATGATGCACTTGGCCAAAAAGGGCGTATGCGTTTTTTCCTGAATATATTCAGGAAAAAACGCATACGCCCTTTTTGGTCAACCAAGCAAGCTTGCAAAGGAAATCTGCACTACAATGAAGTCTCACTTCCCCCCGGTCAAAAGGGCCATCTGAAAAAAGTGTAAAATCCAGAAAGGCAGGACAGGCCATGGAGAACTGGGAGCCTTGTTATGCTGATGGGCGGGATGTAAATTGCCAACAACCACTTGGGAGAAGTGTATGGTGTTTCCTGAAACATCTAAAAAACAAAGCAACAGAGCCTAGGGCACTTCCACTTATGGTCCTATAGCTTAGGGAATTTAAAATCAAAAAGACACAGCCACCCTAAAGTTTGGAATGGCTCTCTTTACAAGAACCTCATTTACAGTACAAGTTCAACATCGCAGAAAGTGAAAAATGGATAAAATAGTTGTGGTATTTACTTACAAAGCAATATCACTCAGCAATGAAATCTGTGTCATCAGGCCCTTAGCAGCACAATGAGTGGATTCAGGTATGATGATTCTAACTGAAATAAGTCACACAGAAAAAGAAACATCATAAGATATCAGTAATACACGGAATGGAAACTTGGCTACACAGGAACTGAATTACAGAACAGAACAGGGTCTCAAATTTAGAAAACCAACTTATGCTTGCTTAAGGGTAAAGGTGAGTTGGGGTGCTGCATAAAACCAGAGATTGAAATGAGCACAGATAAAGTTCCTTAAGCCAAATATGGAATAGACAAGAGCTACTCCTTGCTCAACGAAATGGACTCAACACCGCATATTAAACGCCTAAGAATGTACCTGACTAGTAAGTATCTTAAAACCTATGGATTGCTATGTCTCCGAAAGAGAATCAAGCATGTGTACAGGGGCATAAACGCAGCAGTTATAGGATTGGAGAGGTTCGGTGAGCAAATGAAGACCCTTTGAAGTCATATTGCATGGTACCCATTCCACGGGTTTCAACTATCCAGGTTTAAGGTATTCTTCCTTCAGCTAAAACATGCATGTGGAACCCAAGTATGATCAACCATGTGAACGGGAGACATGTTCAAATATGTCTCAGTTTTCCTCCCCTGGTACTCGGGTGCAACATTCCAGACACTTTACTAACACTCTCCCCACTTGGAGAGTCAGCGCCTTTAACCTCCTGTTTGGCCCAGTTTGCAATTTCTGCGGAAGATGAACAGGAATAGTGAGAACCAATGAGAGACTAGCTGGAGGTGTCTGGACGGGCAAATTTAACTCTCATTTCCCACCAGGAAGAGGAAATAACCAAAGGCTCAGCGTGCCGTGCCGGAACCAGATTAGGGCCTGAAGACATCCTGCGGTGTTGCGGCCAGGTCACAAGAAAGCGAGTTGAAGAAAGGAGCTCAGGGGCACTGTAATTCACAAACCTGCAGAGTTATAAATGACAGCTATCGTCCAAAAATAGACTGAAGTAAGGCTGCCAAGAGGACTTGAATGCAGGGCAGAATTGCAGGAAACCGATTTCAGGACGTAGACTGGAATTGCATTGAAAGCATAGGAAAAGAGGCAGAACGTCCACAATGATGCACTTGGCCAAAAAGGGCGTATGCGTTTTTTCCTGAATATATTCAGGAAAAAATGCATACGCCCTTTTTGGCCAACCAAGCAAGCTTGCAAAGGAAATCTGCACTACAATGAAGTCTCACTTCCCCCCGGTCAAAAGGGCCATCTGAAAAAAGTGTAAAATCCAGAAAGGCAGGACAGGCCATGGAGAACTGGGAGCCTTGTTATGCTGATGGGCGGGATGTAAATTGCCAACAACCACTCGGGAGAAGTGTATGGTGTTTCCTGAAACATCTAAAAAACAAAGCAACAGAACCTAGGGCACTTCCACTTATGGTCCTATAGATTAGGGAAATTAAAATCAAAAAGACACAGCCACCCCAAAGTTTGGAATGGCTCTGTTTACAAGAACCTCGTTTACAGTACAAGTTCAACATCGCGGAGAGTGAAAAATGGATAAAGAACTTGTGGTACTTACGTACAATGCAGTATCACTCAGCAATGAAATCTATGTCATCAGGCCCGTAGCAGCATAATGAGTGGATTCAGGTACGATGATTCTAACTGAAATAAGTCACACAGAAAAAGAAACATCATAAGATATCAGTAATACACGGAATGGAAACTTGGCTACACAGGAACTGCATTCCAAAACAGAACAGGGTCTCAAACTTAGAAAACCAACTTATGCTTGCTTAAGGTGAAAGGTGAGTTGGGGTGCTGCATAAAACCAGAGATTGAAATGAGCACAGATAAAGTTCCTTAAGCCAAATATGGAATAGACAAGAGCTACTCCTGCTCAACGAAATGGATACAAAACCCCATATTAAACGCCTAAGAATGCACCTGACTAGTAAGTATCTTAAAACCTATGGATTGCTATGTCTCCGAAAGAGAATCAAGCATGTGTACAGGGGCATAAACGCAGCAGTGATAGGATTGGAGAAGTTCGTGAGCAAATGAATACCCTTTGAAGTCATATTGCATGGTACCCATTCCACGGGTTTCAACTACCCAGGTTTAAGGTATTCTTCCTTCATCTAAAACATGCATGTGGAACCTAGAGTATGATCAACCATGTGATCGGGAGACGTGTTCAAATATGTCTCAGTTTTCGTACCCTGGTACTCGGGTGCAACATTCCAGACGCTTTACTAACACTCTCCCGACTTGGAGAGTCAGTCCCTTTAACCTCCTGTTTGGCCCAGTTTGCAATTTCTGCGGAAGATGAACAGGAATAGCGAGAACCAATGAGAGACTAGCTGGAGGTGTCTGGACGGGCAAATTTAACTCTCATTTCCCACCAGGAAGAGGAAATAACCAAAGGCTCAGCGTGCCGTGTCGGAACCAGATTAGGGCCTGAAGCCATCCTGCGGTGTTGCGGCCAGGTCACAAGAAAGCGAGTTGAAGAAACGAGCTCAGTGGTACTGTAATTCACAAACCTGCAGAGTTATAAATGACAGCTATCGTCCAAAAATAGACTGAAGTAAGGCTGCCAAGAGGACTTGAAAGCGGGGCAGAATTGCAGGAAACCGATTTCAGGAGGTAGACTGGAATTGCATTGAAAGCATAGGAAAAGAGGCAGAACGTCCACAATGATGCACTTGGCCAAAAAGGGCGTATGCGTTTTTTCCTGAATATATTCAGGAAAAAACGCATACGCCCTTTTTGGCCAACCAAGCAAGCTTGCAAAGGAAATCTGCACTACAATGAAGTCTCACTTCCCCCCGGTCAAAAGGGCCATCTGAAAAAAGTGTAAAATCCAGAAAGGCAGGACAGGCCATGGAGAACTGGGAGCCTTGTTATGCTGATGGGCGGGATGTAAATTGCCAACAGACACTCGGGAGAAGTGTATGGTGTTTCCTGAAATATCTAAAAAACAAAGCAACAGAACCTAGGGCACTTCCACTTATGGTCCTATAGCTTAGGGAAATTAAAATCAAAAAGACACAGCCACCCCAAAGTTTGGAACGGCTCTGTTTACAAGAACCTCGTTTACAGTACAAGTTCAACATCGCAGAAAGTGAAAAATGGATAAAGATGTTGTGGTATTTACTTACAAAGCAATATCACTCAACAATGAAATCTGTGTCATCAGGCCCTTAGCAGCACAATGAGTGGATTCAGGTATGATGATTCTAACTGAAATAAGTCACACAGAAAAAGAAACATCATAAGATATCAGTAATACACGGAATGTAAACTTGGCTACACAGGAACTGCATTCCAAAACAGAACAGGGTCTCAAATTTAGAAAACCAACTTATGCTTGCTTAAGGGTAAAGGTGAGTTGGGGTGCTGCATAAAACCAGAGATTGAAATGAGCACAGATAAAGTTCCTTAAGTCAAATATTGAATAGACAAGAGCTACTCCTTGCTCAACGAAATGGACTCAACACCGCATATTAAACGCCTAAGAATGTACCTGACTAGTAAGTATCTTAAAACCTATGGATTGCTATGTCTCCGAAAGAGAATCAAGCATGTGTACAGGGGCATAAACGCAGCAGTGAAAGGATTGGAGAGGTTCGGTGAGCAAATGAAGACCCTTTGAAGTCATATTGCATGGTACCCATTACACGGGTCTCAACTCTCCAGGTTTAAGGTATTCTTCCTTCAGCTAAAACATGCATGTGGAACCCAAGTATGATCAACCATGTGAACGGGAGACGTGTTCAAATATGTCTCAGTTTTCGTACCCTAGTACTCGGGTGCAACATTCCAGACGCTTTACTAACACTCTCCCCACTTGGAGAGTCAGCACCTTTAACCTCCTGTTTGGCCCAGTTTGCAATTTCTGCGGAAGATGAACAGGAATAGCGAGAACCAATGAGAGAATAGCTGGAGGTGTCTGGACGGGCAAATTTAACTCTCATTTCCCACCAGGAAGAGGAATTAACCAAAGGCTCAGCGTGCCGTGCCGGAACCAGATTAGGGCCTGAAGCCATCCTCCGGTGTTGCGGCCAGCTCAAAAGAAAGCGAGTTGAAGAAAGGAGCTCAGGGGCACTGTAATTCACAAACCTGCAGAGTTATAAATGACAGCTATCGTCCAAAAATAGACTGAAGTAAGGCTGCCAAGAGGACTTGAAAGCGGGGCAGAATTGCAGGAAACCGATTTCAGGAGGTAGACTGGAATTGCATTGAAAGCATAGGAAAAGAGGCAGAACGTCCACAATGATGCACTTGGCCAAAAAGGGCGTATGCGTTTTTTCCTGAATATATTCAGGAAAAAACGCATACACCCTTTTTGGCCAACCAAGCAAGCTTGCAAAGAAATCTGCACTACAATGAAGTCTCACTTCCCCCGGGTCAAAAGGGCCATCTGAAAAAAGTGTAAAATCCAGAAAGGCAGGACAGGCCCTGGAGAACTGGGAGCCTTGTTATGCTGATGGGCGGGATGTAAATTGCCAACAGACACTCCGGAGAAGTGTATCCTGTTTCCTGAAACATCTAAAAAACAAAGCAACAGAACCTAGGGCACTTCCACTTATGGTCCTATAGCTTAGGGAAATTAAAATCAAAAAGTCACAGCCACCCCAAAATTTGGGACGCCTCTGTTTACAAGAACCTCGTTTACCGTACAAGTTCAATATCACAGAAAGTGAAAAATGGATAAAGAACTTCTGGTACTTACGTACAATGCAGTATCACTCAGCAATGAAATCTATGTCATCAGGCCCGTAGCAGCATAATGAGTGGATTCAGGTACGATGATTCTAACTGAAATAAGTCACACAGAAAAAGAAGCATCATAAGATATCACTAATACACGGAATGTAAACTTGGCTACACAGGAACTGAATTCCAAAACAGCACAGGGTCTGAAATTCAGAAAACCAACTTATGCTTGCTTAAGGGGAAAGGTGAGTTGGGGTGCTGCATAAAACCAAAGATTGAAATGAGCACAGATAAAGTTCCTTAAGCCAAATATGGAATAGACAAGAGCTACTCCTTGCTCAACGAAATGGACTCAACACCCCATATTAAACGCCTAAGAATGTAACTGGCTAGTAAGTATCTTAAAACCTATGGATTGCTATGTCTCCAAAAGACAATCAAGCGTGTGTACAGGGGCATAAACGCAGCAGTGATATGATTGGAGAGGTTCGGTGAGCAAATGAAGACCCTTTGAAGTCATATTGCATGGTACCCATTCCACGGGTTTCAACTACCCAGGTTTAAGGTATTCTTCCTTCAGCTAAAACATGCATGTGGAACCTAGAGTATGATCAACCATGTGATCGGGAAACGTGTTCAAATATGTCTCAGTTTCTGTACCCTGGTACTCGGGTGCAACATTCCAGACGCTTTACTAACACTCTCCCCACTTGGAGAGTCAGTCCCTTTAACCTCCTGTTTGGCCCAGTTTGCAATTTCTGCGGAAGATGAACAGGAATAGGGAGAACCAATGAGAGACTAGCTGGAGGTGTCTGGACGGGCAAATTTAACTCTCATTTCCCACCAGGAAGAGGAATTAACCAAAGGCTCAGTGTGTCGTGCCGGAACCAGATTAGGGCCTGAAGCCATCCTGCGGTGTTGCGGCCAGCTCAAAAGAAAGCGTGTTGAAGAAAGGAGCTCAGGGGCACTGTAATTCACAAACCTGCAGAGTTATAAATGACAGCTATCGTCCAAAAATACACTGAAGTAAGGCTGCCAAGAGGACTTGAAAGCGGGGCAGAATTGCAGGAAACCGATTTCAGGAGGTAGACTGGAATTGCATTGAAAGCATAGGAAAAGAGGCAGAACGTCCACAATGATGCACTTGGCCAAAAAGGGCGTATGCGTATTTTCCTGAATATATTCAGGAAAAAACGCATACGCCCTTTTTGGCCAACCAAGCAAGCTTGCAAAGGAAATCTGCACTACAATGAAGTCTCACTTCCCCCCGGTCAAAAGGGCCATCTGAAAAAAGTGTAAAATCCAGAAAGGCAGGACAGGCCCTGGAGAACTGGGAGCCTTGTTATGCTGATGGGCGGGATGTAAATTGCCAACAGACACTCCGGAGAAGTGTATCCTGTTTCCTGAAACATCTAAAAAACAAAGCAACAGAGCCTAGGGCACTTCCACTTATGGTCCTATAGCTTAGGGAAATTAAAATCAAAAAGTCACAGCCACCCCAAAATTTGGGACGCCTCTGTTTACAAGAACCTCGTTTACCGTACAAGTTCAATATCACAGAAAGTGAAAAATGGATAAAGAACTTCTGGTACTTACGTACAATGCAGTATCACTCAGCAATGAAATCTATGTCATCAGGCCCGTAGCAGCATAATGAGTGGATTCAGGTACGATGATTCTAACTGAAATAAGTCACACAGAAAAAGAAACATCATAAGATATCACTAATACACGGAATGTAAACTTGGCTACACAGGAACTGAATTCCAAAACAGCACAGGGTCTGAAATTCAGAAAACCAACTTATGCTTGCTTAAGGGGAAAGGTGAGTTGGGGTGCTGCATAAAACCAAAGATTGAAATGAGCACAGATAAAGTTCCTTAAGCCAAATATGGAATAGACAAGAGCTACTCCTTGCTCAACGAAATGGACTCAACACCCCATATTAAACGCCTAAGAATGTAACTGGCTAGTAAGTATCTTAAAACCTATGGATTGCTATGTCTCCAAAGGAGAATCAAGCGTGTGTACAGGGGCATAAACGCAGCAGTGATATGATTGGAGAGGTTCGGTGAGCAAATGAAGACCCTTTGAAGTCATATTGCATGGTACCCATTCCACGGGTTTCAACTACCCAGGTTTAAGGTATTCTTCCTTCAGCTAAAACATGCATGTGGAACCTAGAGTATGATAACCATGTGATCGGGAGACGTGTTCAAATATGTCTCAGTTTCTGTACCCTGGTACTCGGGTGCAACATTCCAGACGCTTTACTAACACTCTCCCCACTTGGAGAATCAGTCCCTTTAACCTCCTGTTTGGCCCAGTTTGCAATTTCTGCGGAAGATGAACAGGAATAGCGAGAACCAATGAGAGACTAGCTGGAGGTGTCTGGACGGGCAAATTTAACTCTCATTTCCCACCAGGAAGAGGAATTAACCAAAGGCTCTGTGTGTCGTGCCGGAACCAGATTAGGGCCTGAAGGCATCCTGCGGTGTTGCGGCCAGCTCAAAAGAAAGCGTGTTGAAGAAAGGAGCTCAGGGGCACTGTAATTCACAAACCTGCAGAGTTATAAATGACAGCTATCGTCCAAAAATAGACTGAAGGAAGGCTGCCAAGAGGACTTGAAAGTGGGGCAGAATTGCAGGAAACCGATTTCAGGAGGTAGACTGGAATTGCATTGAAAGCATAGGAAAAGAGGCAGAACGTCCACAATGATGCACTTGGCCGAAAAGGGCGTATGCGTATTTTCCTGAATATATTCAGGAAAAAACGCATACGCCCTTTTTGGCCAACCAAGCAAGCTTGCAAAGGAAATCTGCACTACAATGAAGTCTCACTTCCCCCCGGTCAAAAGGGTCATCTGAAAAAAGTGTAAAATCCAGAAAGGCAGCACAGGCCATGGAGAACTGGGAGCCTTGTTATGCTGATGGGCGGGATGTAAATTGCCAACAGACACTCGGGAGAAGTGTATCGTGTTTCCTGAAACATCTAAAAAACAATGCAACAGAACCTAGGCCACTTCCACTTATGGTCCTATAGCTTAGGGAAATTAAAATCGAAAAGACACAGCCACCCTAATGTTTTGGACACCTCTGTTTACAAGAACCTCGTTTACAGTACAAGTTCAACATCGCAGAAAGTGAAAAATGGATAAAGAAGTTGTGGTATTTACTTACAAAGCAATATCACTCAGCAATGAAATCTGTGTCATCAGGCCCTTAGCAGCACAATGAGTGGATTCAGGTATGATGATTCTAACTGAAATAAGTCACACAGAAAAAGAAACATTATAAGATATCAGTAATAAACGGAATGTAAACTTGGCTACACAGGAACTGAATTACAGAACAGAACAGGGTCTCAAATTTAGAAAACCAACTTATGCTTGCTTAAGGGGAAAGGTGAGTTGGGGTGCTGCATAAAACCAGAGATCGAAATGAACACAGATAAAGTTCCTTAAGCCAAATATGGAATAGACAAGAGCTACTCCTTGCTCAACGAAATGGACTCAACACCGCATATTAAACGCCTAAGAATGTACCTGACTAGTAAGTATCTTAAAACCTATGGATTGCTATGTCTCCGAAAGAGAATCAAGCAAGTGTACAGTGGCATATACGCAGCAGTGATAGGATTGGAGAGGTTCGGTGAGCAAATGAAGACCCTTTTAAGTCATATTGCATGGTACCCATTTCACGGGTCTCAACTCTCCAGGTTTTAGGTATTCTTCCTTCAGCTAAAACATGCATGTGGAACCCAGAGTATGATCAACCATGTGATCGGGAGATGTGTTCAAATATGTCTCAGTTTTCGTACCCTGGTACTCGGGTGCAACATTCCAGACGCTTTACTAACACTCTCCCCACTTGGAGAGTCAGTCCCTTTAACCTCCTGTTTGGCCCAGTTTGCAATTTCTGTGGAAGATGAACAGGAATAGCGAGAACCAATGAGAGACTAGCTGGAGGTGTCTGGATGGGCCAATTTAACTCTCATTTCCCACCAGGAAGAGGAATTAACCAAAGGCTCAGCGTGCCGTGCCAGAGCCAGATTAGGGCCTGAAGACATCCTGCGGTGTTGCGGCCAGCTCACAAGAAAGCGAGTTGAAGAAAGGAGTTCAGGGGCACTGTAATTCACAAACCTGCAGAGTTATAAATGACAGCTATCGTCCAAAAATAGACGGAAGTAAGGCTGCCAAGAGGACTTGAAAGCAGGGCAGAATTGCAGGAAACCGATTTCAGGAGGTAGACTGGAATTGCATTGAAAGCATAGGAAAAGAGGCAGAACGTCCACAATGATGCACTTGGCCAAAAAGGGCATATGCGTTTTTTCCTGAATATATTCAGGAAAAAACGCATACGCCCTTTTTGGCCAATCAAGCAAACTTGCAAAGGACATCTGCACTACAATGAAGTCTCACTTCTACCCGGTCAAAAGGTCCATCTGAAAAAAGTGTAAAATCCAGAAAGGCAGGACAGGCCATGGAGAACTGGGAGCCTTGTTATGCTGATGGGCGGGATGTAAATTGCCAACAGACACTCAGGAGAAGTGTATGGTGTTTCCTGAAACATCTAAAAAACAAAGCAACAGAGCCTAGGGCACTTCCACTTATGGTCCTATAGCTTAGGGAAATTAAAATCAAAAAGACACAGCCACCCCAAAGTTTGGGACCCCTCCGTTTACAAGAACCGCGTTTACCGTACAAGTTCAATATCACAGAAAGTGAAAAATGGATAAAGAACTAGTGGTACTTACGTACAATGCAGTATCACTCAGCAATGAAATCTATGTCATCAGGCCCATAGCAGCATAATGAGTGGATTCAGGTACGATGATTCTAACTGAAATAAGTCACACAGAAAAAGAAACATCAAAAGATATCACTAATACACGGAATGTAAACTTGGCTACACAGGAACTGCATTCCAAAACAGAACAGGGTCTCAAATTTAGAAAACCAACTTATGCTTGCTTAAGGGGAAAGGTGAGTTGGGGTGCTGCATAAAACCAGAGATTGAAATGAGCACAGATAAAGGTCCTTAAGCCAAATATGGAATAGACAAGAGCTACTCCTTGCTCAACGCAATGGACTCAACACCCCATATTAAACGCCTAAGAATGTACCTGACTAGTAAGTATCTTAAAACCTATGGATTGCTATGTCTCCAAAAGAGAATCAAGCATGTGTACAGGGGCATAAACGCAGCAGTGATAGGATTGGAGAGGTTCGGTGAGCAAATGAAGACCCTTTGAAGTCATATTGCATGGTACCCATTACACGGGTCTCAACTCTCCAGGTTTAAGGTATTCTTTCTTCAGCTAAAACATGCATGTGGAACCCAGAGTATGATCAACCATGTGAACGGGAGACATGTTCAAATATGTCTCAGTTTTCCTCCCCTGGTACTCGGGTGCAACATTCCAGACGCTTTACTAACACTCTCCCCACTTGGAGAGTCAGCGCCTTTAACCTCCTGTTTGGCCCAGTTTGCAATTTCTGCGGAAGATGAACAGGAATAGCGAGAACCAATGAGAGACTAGCTGGAGGTGTCTGGACGGGCACCTAAAAAACATCTAAAAAACAAAGCAACAGAGCCTAGGGCACTGCCACTTATGGTCCTATAGCTTAGGGAAATTAAAATGAAAAAGACACAGCCACCCCAAAGTTTGGAACGGCTCTGTTTACAAGAACCTCGTTAACAGTACAAGTTCAACATCGCAGAAAGTGAAAAATGGATAAAGAAGTTGTGGTATTTACTTACAAAGCAATATCACTCAGCAATGAAATCTGTGTCACAAGGCCCTTAGCAGCACAATGAGTGGATTCAGGTATGATGATTCTAACTGAAATAAGTCACACAGAAAAAGAAACATCATAAGATATCAGTAATACACGGAATGTAAACTTGGCTACACAGGAACTGAATTACAGAACAGAACAGTGTCTCAAATTTAGAAAACCAACTTATGCTTGCTTAAGGGGAAAGGTGAGTTGGGGTGCTGCATAAAACCAGAGATTGAAATGAGCACAGATAAAGTTCCTTAAGCCAAATATGGAATAGACAAGAGCTACTCCTTGCTCAACGAAATGGACTCAACACCGCATATTAAACGCCTAAGAATGTACCTGACTAGTAAGTATCTTAAAACCTATGGATTGCTATGTCTCTGAAAGGGAATCAAGCATGTGTACAGGGGCATAAACGCAGCAGTGATAGGATTGGAGAGGTTCAGTGAGCAAATGAAGACCCTTTGAAGTCATATTGCATGGTACCCATTCCACGGGTTTCAACTACCCAGGTTTTAGGTATTCTTCCTTCAGCTAAAACATGCATGTGGAACCCAGAGTATGATCAACCATGTGATCGGGAGACGTGTTCAAATATGTCTCAGTTTTCGTACCCTAGTACTCGGGTGCAACATTCCAGACGCTTTACTAACACTCTCCCCACTTGGAGAGTCAGCACCTTTAACCTCCTGTTTGGCCCAGTTTGCAATTTCTCCGGAAGATGAACAGGAATATCGAGAAGCAATGAGAGAATAGCTGGAGGTGTCTGGACGGGCAAATTTAACTCTCATTTCCCACCAGGAAGAGGAATTAACCAAAGGCTAAGCGTGCCGTGCCGGAACCAGATTAGGGCCTGAAGCCATCCTGCGGTGTTGCGGCCAGGTCACAAGAAAGCGAGTTGAAGAAAGGAGCTCAGGGGCACTGTAATTCACAAACCTGCAGAGTTATAAATGACAGCTATCGTCCAAAAATAGACTGAAGTAAGGCTGCCAAGAGGACTTGAAAGCGGGGCAGAATCGCAGGAAACCGATTTCAGGAGGTAGACTGGAATTGCATTGAAAGCATAGGAAAAGAGGCAGAACGTCCACAATGATGCACTTGGCCAAAAAGGGCGTATGCGTTTTTTCCTGAATATATTCAGGAAAAAACGCATACGCCCTTTTTGGCCAACCAAGCAAGCTTGCAAAGGAAATCTGCACTACAATGAAGTCTCACTTCCCCCCGGTCAAAAGGGCCATCTGAAAAAAGTGTAAAATCCAGAAAGGCAGGACAGGCCATGGAGAACTGGGAGCCTTGTTATGCTGATGGGCGGGATGTAAATTGCCAACAGACACTCGGGAGAAGTGTATGGTGTTTCCTGAAACATCTAAAAATCAAAGCAACAGAGCCTAGGGCACTTCCACTTATGGTCCTATAACTTAGGGAAATTAAAATCAAAAAGACACAGCCACCCCAAAGTTTGGGACGCCTCCGTTTACAAGAACCTAGTTTACCGTACAAGTTCAATATCACAGAAAAGTGAAAAATGGATAAAGAACTTGTGGTACTTACGTACAATGCAGTATCACTCAGCAATGAAATCTATGTCATCAGGCCCTTAGCAGCACAATGAGTGGATTCAGGTATGATGATTCTAACTGAAATAAGTCACACAGAAAAAGAAACATCATAAGATATCAGTAATACACGGAATGGAAACTTGGCTACACAGGAACTGAATTACAGAACAGAACAGGGTCTCTAATTTAGAAAACCAACATATGCTTGCTTAAGGGTAAAGGTTAGTTGGGGTGCTGCATAAAACCAGAGATTGAAATGAGCACAGATAAAGTTCCTTAAGTCAAATATGGAATAGACAAGAGCTACTCCTTGCTCAACGAAATGGACTCAACACCGCATATTAAACGCCTAAGAATGTACCTGACTAGTAAGTATCTTAAAACCTATGGATTGCTATGTCTCCGAAAGAGAATCAAGCATGTGTACAGGGGCATAAACACAGCAGTGATAGGATTGGAGAGGTTCGGTGAGCAAATGAAGACCCTTTGAAGTCATATTGCATGTTACCCATTACACGGGTCTTAACTCTCCAGGTTTAAGTTATTCTTCCTTCAGCTAAAACATGCATGTGGAACCTAGAGTATGATAAACCATGTGATTGGGAGACGTGTTCAAATATGTCTCAGTTTTCGTACCCTGGTACTCGGGTGCAACATTCCAGACGCTTTACTAACACTCTCCCCACTTGGAGAGTCAGTCCCTTTAACCTCCTGTTTGGCCCAGCTTGCAATTTCTGCGGAAGATGAACAGGAATAGCGAGAACCAATGAGAGACTAGCTGGAGGTGTCTGGATGGGCAAATTTAACTCTCATTTCCCACCAGGAAGAGGAATTAACCAAAGGCTCAGTGTGCCGTGCCAGAACAAGATTAGGGCCTGAATCCATCCTGCGGTGTTGCGGCCAGCTCAAAAGAAAGCGTGTTGAAGAAAGGAGCTCAGGGGCACTGTAATTCACAAACCTGCAGAGTTATAAATGACAGCTATCGTCCAAAAATATACTGAAGTAAGGCTGCCAAGAGGACTTGAAAGCGGGGCAGAATTGCAGGAAACCGATTTCAGGAGGTAGACTGGAATTGCATTGAAAGCATAGGAAAAGAGGCAGAACGTCCACAATGATGCACTTGGCCAAAAAGGGCGTATGCGTTTTTTTCCTGAATATATTCAGGAAAAAACGCATACGCCCTTTTTGGCCAACCAAGCAAGCTTGCAAAGGAAATCTGCACTACAATGAAGTCTCACTTCCCCCCGGTCAAAAGGGTCATCTGAAAAAAGTGTAAAATCCAGAAAGGCAGGACAGGCCATGGAGAACTGGGAGCCTTGTTATGCTGATGGGCGGGATGTAAATTGCCAACAGACACTCGGGAGAAGTGTATCGTGTTTCCTGAAACATCTAAAAAACAAAGCAATAGAACCTAGGCCACTTCCACTTATGGTCCTATAGCTTAGGGAAATTAGAATCGAAAAGACACAGCCACCCTAAAGTTTGGGACGCCTCTGTTTACAAGAACCTCGTTTACAGTACAAGTTCAACATCGCAGAAAGTGAAAAATGGATAAAGAAGTTGTGGTATTTACTTACAAAGCAATATCACTCAGCAATGAAATCTATGTCATCAGGCCCTTAGCAGCACAATGAGTGGATTCAGGTATGATGATTCTAACTGAAATAAGTCACACAGAAAAAGAAACATCATAAGATATCAGTAATACACGGAATGTAAACTTGGCTACACAGGAACTGAATTACAGAACAGAACAGGGTCTCAAATTTAGAAAACCAACTTATGCTTGCTTAAGGGGAAAGGTGAGTTGGGGTGTTGCATAAAACCAGAGATCGAAATGAGCACAGATAAAGTTCCTTAAGCCAAATATGGAATAGACAAGAGCTACTCCTTGCTCAACGAAATGGACTCAACACCGCATATTAAACGCCTAAAATGTACCTGACTAGTAAGTATCTTAAAACCTATGGATTGCTATGTCTCCGAAAGAGAATGAAGCATGTGTACAGGGGCATAAAAACAGCAGTGAAAGGATTGGAGAGGTTCGGTGAGCAAAAGAAGACCCTTTGAAGTCATATTACATGGTACCCATTCCACGGGTTTCAACTACCCAGGTTTTAGGTATTCTTCCTTCAGCTAAAACTTGCATGTGGAACCTAGAGTATGATCAACCATGTGATCGGGAGACGTGTTCAAATATTTCTCAGTTTTCGTATCCTGGTACTCGGGTGCAACATTCCAGACACTTTACTAACACTCTCCCGACTTGGAGGGTCAGTCCCTTAAATCTCCTGTTTGGCCCAGTGTGCAATTTCTGCGGAAGATGAACAGGAATAGCGAGAACCAATGAGAGACTAGCTGGAGGTGTCTGGACGGGCAAATTTAACTCTCATTTCCCACCAGGAAGAGGAATTAACCAAAGGCTCAGCGTGCCGTGCCGGAACCAGATTAGGGCCTGAAGCCATGCTGCGGTGTTGCGGCCAGGTCACAAGAAAGCGAGTTGAAGAAAGGAGCTCAGGGGCACTGTAATTCACAAACCTGCAGAGTTATAAATGACAGCTATCGTCCAAAAATACACTGAAGTAAGGCTGCCAAGAGGACTTGAAAGCGGGGCAGAATTGCAGGAAACCGATTTCAGGAGGTAGACTGGAATTGCATTGAAAGCATAGGAAAAGAGGCAGAACGTCCACAATGATGCACTTGGCCAAAAAGGGCGTATGCGTTTTTTCCTGAATATATTCAGGAAAAAACGCATACGCCCTTTTTGGCCAACCAAGCAAGCTTGCAAAGGAAATCTGCACTACAATGAAGTATCACTTCCCCCTGGTCAAAAGGCCCATCTGAAAAAAGTATAAAATCCAGAAAGGCAGGACAGGCCCTGGAGAACTGGAAGCCTTCTTATGCTGATGGGCGGGATGTAAATTGCCAACAGACACTCAGGAGAAGTGTATGGTGTTTCCTGAAACATCTAAAAAACAAAGCAACAGAGCCTAGGGCACTTCCACTTATGGTCCTATAGCTTAGGGAAATTAAAATCAAAAAGACACAGCCACCCCATGTTTGGAACGGCTCTGTTTACAAGAACCTCGTTTACAGTACAAGTTCAACATCGCAGAAAGTGAAAAATGCAAAAGAAGTTGTGGTATTTACTTACAAAGCTATATCACTCAGCAATGAAATCTATGTCATCAGGCCCTTAGCAGCACAATGAGTGGATTCAGGTATGATGATTCTAACTGAAATAAGTCACACAGAAAAAGAAACATCATAAGATATCAGTAATACACGGAATGTAAACTTGGCTACACAGGACCTGAATTACAGAACAGAACAGGGTCTCAAATTTAGAAAACCAACTTATGCTTGCTTAAGGGGAAAGGTGAGTTGGGGTGCTGCATAAAACCAGAGATTGAAATGAGCACAGATAAAGTTCCTTAAGCCAAATATGGAATAGACAAGAGCTACTGCTTGCTCAACGAAATGGACTCAACACCGCATATTAAACGCCTAAGAATGTACCTGACTAGTAAGTATCTTAAAACCTATGGATGGCTATGTCTCCGAAAGAGAATCAAGCATGTGTACAGGGGCATAAACGCAGCAGTGATAGGATTGGAGAGGTTCGGTGAGCAAATGAAGACCCTTTGAAGTCATATTGCATGGTACCTATTCCACGGGTCTCAACTCTCCAGGTTTAAGGTATTCTTCCTTCAGCTAAAACATGCATGTGGAACCCAGGTATGATCAACCATGTGAACGGGAGACGTGTTCAAATATGTCTCAGTTTTCCTCCCCTGGTACTCGGGTGCAACATTCCAGACGCTTTACTAACACTCTTCCCACTTGGAGAGTCAGTCCCTTTAACCTCCTGTTTGGCTAGTTTGCAATTTCTGCGGAAGATGAACAGGAATAGCGAGAACCAATGAGAGACTAGCTGGAGGTGTCTGGATGGGCAAATTTAACTCTCATTTCCCACCAGGAAGAGGAATTAACCAAAGGCTCAGCGTGCCGTGCCAGAACCAGATTAGGGCCTGAAGACATCCTGCGGTGTTGCGGCCAGCTCACAAGAAAGCGAGTTGAAGAAAGGAGCTCAGGGGCACTGTAATTCACAAACCTGCAGAGTTATAAATGACAGCTATCGTCCAAAAATATACTGAAGTGAGGCTGCCAAGAGGACTTGAAAGCGGGGCAGAATTGCAGGAAACCGATTTCAGGAGGTAGACTGGAATTGCATCGAAAACATATGAAGAGAGTCAGAAACTCGACAATGATGCACTTGGCCAAAAAGGGCGTATGCGTTTTTTCCTGAATATATTCAGGAAAAAACGCATACGCACTTTTTGGCCAACCAAGCAAGCTTGCAAAGGAAATCTGCACTACAATGAAGTCTCACTTCCACCTGGTCAAAAGGGCCATCTGAAAAAAGTGTAGAATCCATAAAGGCACGACAGGCCATGGAGAACTGGGAGCCTTGTTATGCTGATGGGCGGGATGTAAATTGCCAACAGCCACTCTGGAGAAGTGTATGGTGTTTCCTGAAACATCTAAAAAACAAAGCAACAGAGCCTAGGGCACTTCCACTTATGGTCCTATAGCTTAGGGAAATTAAAATCAAAAAGACACAGCCACCCCAAAGTTTGGGACGCCTCTGTTTACAAGAACCTCATTTACGGTACAAGTTCAATATCGCAGAAAGTGAAAAATGGATAAAGAAGTTGTGGTACTTACGTACAATGCAATATCACTCAGCAATGAAATCTATGTGATCAGGCCCGTAGCAGCATAATGAGTGGATTCCGGTATGATGATTCGAACTGAAATAAGTCACACAGAAAAGAAACATCATAAGGTATCACTAATACACAGAATGTGAACTTGGCTACACATGAACTGAATTACAAAACAGAACAGTGTCTCAAGTTTAGAAAACCAACTTACGCTTGCTTAACGGGGAAGGTGAGTTGGGGTGCTGCATAAAACCAGAGATTGAAATGAGCACAGATAAAGTTCCTTAAGCCAAATATGGAATAGACAAGAGCTACTCCTTGCTCAACGAAATGGACTCAACACCCCATATTAAACGCCTAAGAATGTACCTGACTAGTAAGTATCTTAAAACCTATGGATTGCTATGTCTCTGAAAGAGAATCAAGCGTGTGTACAGGGGCATAAACGCAGCAGTGATAGGATTGGAGAGGTTCTGTGAGCAAATGAAGACCCTTTGAAGTCATATTGCATGGTACCCATTCCACGGGTTTCAACTACCCAGGTTTTAGGTATTCTTCCTTCAGCTAAAACATGCATGTGGAACCCAGAGTATGATCAACCATGTGATCGGGAGACGTGTTCAAATATGTCTCAGTTTTCGTACCCTGGTACTCGGGTGCAACATTCCAGACGCTTTACTAACACTCTCCCCACTTGGAGAGTCAGCGCCTTTAACCTCCTGTTTGGCCCAGTTTGCAATTTCTGCGGAAGATGAACAGGAATAGCGAGAACCAATGAGAGACTAGCTGGAGGTGTCTGGACGGGCAAATTTAACTCTCATTTCCCACCAGGAAGAGGAATTAACCAAAGGCTCAGCGTGCCGTGCCGGAACCAGATTAGGGCCTGAAGCCATCCTGCGGTGTTGCGGCCAGCTCACAAGAAAGCGAGTTGAAGAAAGGAGCTCAGGGGCACTGTAATTCAAAAACCTGCAGAGTTATAAATGACAGCTATCGTCCAAAAATAGACTGAAGTAAGGCTGCCAAGAGGACTTGAAAGCGGGGCAGAATTGCAGGAAACCGATTTCAGGAGGTAGACTGGAATTGCATTGAAAGCATAGGAAAAGAGGCAGAACGTCCACAATGATGCACTTGGCCAAAAAGGGCGTATGCGTTTTTTCCTGAATATATTCAGGAAAAAACGCATACGCCCTTTTTGGCCAACCAAGCAAGCTTGCAAAGGAAATCTGCACTACAATGAAGTCTCACTTCCCCCCGGTCAAAAGGGCCATCTGAAAAAAGTGTAAAATCCAGAAAGGCAGGACAGGCCATGGAGAACTGGGAGCCTTGTTATGCTGATGGGCGGGATGTAAATTGCCAACAACCACTCGGGAGAAGTGTATGGTGTTTCCTGAAACATCTAAAAAACAAAGCAACAGAACCTAGGGCACTTCCACTTATGGTCCTATAGCTTTGGGAAATTAAAGTCAAAAAGACACAGCCACCCCGAAGTTTGGAATGGCTCTGTTTACAAGAACCTCATTTACAGTACAAGTTCAACATCGCAGAAAGTGAAAAATGGATAAAGAAGTTGTGGTATTTACTTACAAAGCAATATCACTCAGCAATGAAATCTGTGTCATCAGGCCCTTAGCAGCACAATGAGTGGATTCAGGTATGATGATTCTAACTGAAATAAGTCACACAGAAAAAGAAACATCATAAGATATCACTAATACACGGAATGTAAACTTGGCTACACAGGAACTGCATTCCAAAACAGAACAGGGTCTCAAATTTAGAAAACCAACTTATGCTTGCTTAAGGGGAAAGGTGAGTTGGGGTGCTGCATAAAACCAGAGATTGAAATGAGCACAGATAAAGTTCCTTAAGCCAAATATGGAATAGACAAGAGCTACTCCTTGCTCAACGAAATGGACTCAAAACCACATATTAAACGCCTAAGAATGTACCTGACTAGTAAGTATCTTAAAACCTATGGATTTCTATGTCTCCAAAAGAGAATCAAGCGTGTGTACAGGGGCATAAACGCAGCAGTGATAGGATTGGAGAGGTTCGGTGAGCAAATGAAGACCCTTTGAAGTCATATTGCATGGTACCCATTACACGGGTCTCAACTCTCCAGGTTTAAGGTATTCTTCCTTCAGCTAAAACATGCATGTGGAACCCAGAGTATGATCAACCATGTGAATGGGAGACGTGTTCAAATATGTCTCAGTTTTCTTCCCCTGGTACTCGGGTGCAACATTCCAGACGCTTTACTAACACTCTCCCGACTTGGAGAGTCAGTCCCTTTAACCTCCTGTTTGGCCCAGTTTGCAATTTCTGCAGAAGATGAACAGGAATAGCGAGAACCAATGAGAGGCTAGCTGGAGGTGTCTGGACGGGCAAATTTAACTCTCATTTCCCACCAGGAAGAGGAATTAACCAAAGGCTCAGCATGCCGGGCCGGAACCAGATTAGGGCCTGAAGCCATCCTGCGGTGTTTTGGCCAGGTCACAAGAAAGCGAGTTGAAGAAAGGAGCTCAGGGGCACTGTAATTCACAAACCTGCAGAGTTATAAATGACAGCTATCGTCCAAAAATATACTGAAGTAAGGCTGCCAAGAGGACTTGAAAGCGGGGCAGAATTGCAGGAAACCGATTTCAGGAGGTAGACTGGATTGCATTGAAAGCATAGGAAAAGAGGCAGAACGTCCACAATGATGCACGTGGACAAAAAGGGCGTATGCGTTTTTTCCTGAATATATTCAGGAAAAAACGCATACGCCCTTTTTGGCCAACCAAGCAAGCTTGCAAAGGAAATCTGCACTACAATGAAGTCTCACTTCCCCCCGGTCAAAAGGGCCATCTGAAAAAAGTGTAAAATCCAGAAAGGCAGGACAGGCCATGGAGAACTGGGAGCCTTGTTATGCTGATGGGCGGGATGTAAATTGCCAACAACCACTCGGGAGAAGTGTATGGTGTTTCCTGAAACATCTAAAAAACAAAGCAACAGAACCTAGGGCACTTCCACTTATGGTCCTATAGCTTAGGGAAATTAAAATCAAAAAGACACAGCCACCCCAAAGTTTGGAATGGCTCTGTTTACAAGAACCTCGTTTACAGTACAAGTTCAACATCGCAGAAAGTGAAAAATGGATAAAGAAGTTGTGGTATTTACTTACAAAGCAATATCACTCAGCAATGAAATCTGTGTCATCAGGCCCTTAGCAGCACAATGAGTGGATTCAGGTATGATGATTCTAACTGAAATAAGTCACACAGAAAAAGAAACATCATAAGATATCACTAATACACGGAATGTAAACTTGGCTACACAGGAACTGCATTCCAAAACAGAACAGGGTCTCAAATGTAGAAAACCAACTTATGCTTGCTTAAGGGGAAAGGTGAGTTGGGGTGCTGCATAAAACCAGAGATTGAAATGAGCACAGATAAAGTTCCTTAAGCCAAATATGGAATAGACAAGAGCTACTCCTTGCTCAACGAAATGGACTCAAAACCCCATATTAAACGCCTAAGAATGTACCTGACTAGTAAGTATCTTAAAACCTATGGATTGCTAGGTCTCCAAAAGAGCATCAAGCGTGTGTACAGGGGCATAAACGCAGCAGTGATAGGAATGGAGAGGTTCGGTGAGCAAATGAAGACCCTTTGAAGTCATATTGCATGGTACCCATTACACGGGTCTCAACTCTCCAGGTTTAAGGTATTCTTCCTTCAGCTAAAACATGCATGTGGAACCCAGAGTATGATCAACCATGTGAACGGGAGACGTGTTCAAATATGTCTCAGTTTTCCTCCCCTGGTACTCGGGTGCAACATTCCAGACGCTTTACTAACACTCTCCCCACTTGGAGAGTCAGTCCCTTTAACCTCCTGTTTGGCCCAGTTTGCAATTTCTGCAGAAGATGAACAGGAATAGCGAGAACCAATGAGAGGCTAGCTGGAGGTGTCTGGACGGGCAAATTTAACTCTCATTTCCCACCAGGAAGAGGAATTAACCAAAGGCTCAGCATGCCGGGCCGGAACCAGATTAGGGCCTGAAGCCATCCTGCGGTGTTGCGGCCAGGTCACAAGAAAGCGAGTTGAAGAAAGGAGCTCAGGGGCACTGTAATTCACAAACCTGCAGAGTTATAAATGACAGCTATCGTCCAAAAATAGACTGAAGTAAGGCTGCCAAGAGGATTTGAAAGCGGGGCAGAATTGCAGGAAACCGATTTCAGGAGGTAGACTGGAATTGCATTGAAAGCATAGGAAAAGAGGCCGAACGTCCACAATGATGCACTTGGCCAAAAAGGGCGTATGCGTTTTTTCCTGAATATATTCAGGAAAAAACGCATACGCCCTTTTTGGCCAACCAAGCAAGCTTGCAAAGGAAATCTGCACTACAATGAAGTCTCACTTCCGGCCGGGCAAAAGGGCCATCTGAAAAAAGTGTAAAATCCAGAAAGGCAGGACAGGACATGGAGAACTGGGAGCCTTGTTATGCTGATGGGCGGGATGTAAATTGCCAACAACCACTCGGGAGAAGTGTATGGTGTTTCCTGAAACATCTAAAAAACAAAGCAACAGAACCTAGGGCACTTCCACTTATGGTCCTATAGCTTAGGGAAATTAAAATGAAAAAGACACAGCCACCCCAAAGTTTGGAATGGCTCTGTTTACAAGAACCTCGTTTACAGTACAAGTTCAACATCGCAGAAAGTGAAAAATGGATAAAGAAGTTGTGGTATTTACTTACAAAGCAATATCACTCAGCAATGAAATCTGTGTCATCAGGCCCTTAGCAGCACAATGAGTGGATTCAGGTATGATGATTCTAACTGAAATAAGTCACACAGAAAAAGAAACATCATAAGATATCACTAATACACGGAATGTAAACTTGGCTACACAGGAACTGCATTCCAAAACAGAACAGGGTCTCAAATTTAGAAAACCAACTTATGCTTGCTTAAGGGGAAAGGTGAGTTGGGGTGCTGCATAAAACCAGAGATTGAAATGAGCACAGATAAAGTTCCTTAAGCCAAATATGGAATAGACAAGAGCTACTCCTTGCTCAACGAAATGGACTCAAAACCACATATTAAACGCCTAAGAATGTACCTGACTAGTAAGTATCTTAAAACCTATAGATTGCTATGTCTCCGAAAGAGAATCAAGCATGTGTACAGGGGCATAAACGCAGCAGTGATAGGATTGGAGAGGTTCGGTGAGCAAATGAAGACCCTTTGAAGTCATATTGCATGGTACCCATTCCACGGGTTTCAACTACCCAGGTTTTAGGTATTCTTCCTTCAGCTAAAACATGCATGTGGAACCCAAGTATGATCAACCATGTGAACGCGAGACGTGTTCAAATATGTCTCAGTTTTCCTCCCCTGGTACTCGGGTGCAACATTCCAGACGCTTTACTAACACTCTCCCCACTTGGAGAGTCAGTCCCTTTAACCTCCTGTTTGGCCCAGTTTGCAGTTTCTGTGGAAGATGAACAGGAATAGCGAGAACCAATGAGAGACTAGCTGGAGGTGTCTGGATGGGCAAATTTAACTCTCATTTCCCACCAGGAAGAGGAATTAACCAAAGGCTCAGCGTGCCGTGCCAGAACCAGATTAGGGCCTGAAGACATCCTGCGGTGTTGTGGCCAGGTCACAAGAAAGCGAGTTGAAGAAAGGAGCTCAGGGGCACTGCAATTCACAAACCTGCAGAGTTATAAATGACAGCTATCGTCCAAAAATAGACTGAAGTAAGGCTGCCAAGAGGACTTGAAAGCGGGGCAGAATTGCAGGAAACCGATTTCAGGAGGTAGACTGGAATTGCATTGAAAGCATAGGAAAAGAGGCAGAACGTCCACAATGATGCACTTGGCCAAAAAGGGCGTATGCGTTTTTTCCTGAATATATTCAGGAAAAAACGCATACGCCCTTTTTGGCCAACCAAGCAAGCTTGCAAAGGAAATCTGCACTACAATGAAGTCTCACTTCCCCCCGGTCAAAAGGGCCATCTGAAAAAAGTGTAAAATCCAGAAAGGCAGGACAGGCCATGGAGAACTGGGAGCCTTGTTATGCTGATGGGCAGGATGTAAATTGCCAACAGACACTCAGGAGAAGTGTATGGTGTTTCCTGAAACATCTAAAAAACAAAGCAACAGAGCCTAGGGCACTGCCACTTATGGTCCTATAGCTTAGGGAAATTAAAATCAAAAAGACACAGCCACCCCAAAGTTTGGGACGCCTCCGTTTACAAGAACCTCGTTTACTGTACAAGTTCAATATCACAGAAAGTGAAAAATGGATAAAGAACCTGTGGTACTTACGTACAATGCAGTATCACTCAGCAATGAAATCTATGTCATCAGGCCCGTAGCAGCATAATGAGTGGATTCAGGTACGATGATTCTAACTGAAATAAGTCACACAGAAAAAGAAACATCAAAAGATATCACTAATACACGGAATGTAAACTTGGCTACACAGGAACTGCATTCCAAAACAGAACAGGGTCTCAAATTTAGAAAACCAACTTATGCTTGCTTAAGGGTAAAGGTGAGTTGGGGTGCTGCATAAAACCAGAGATTGAAATGAGCACAGATAAAGTTCCTTAAGCCAAATATGGAATAGACAAGAGCTACTCCTTGCTCAACGAAATGGACTCAAAACCCCATATTAAACGCCTAAGAATGTACCTGACTAGTAAGTATCTTAAAACCTATGGATTGCTAGGTCTCCAAAAGAGAATCAAGCGTGTGTACAGGGGCATAAACGCAGCAGTGATAGGAATGGAGAGGTTCGGTGAGCAAATGAAGACCCTTTGAAGTCATATTGCATGGTACCCATTACACGGGTCTCAACTCTCCAGGTTTAAGGTATTCTTCCTTCAGCTAAAACATGCATGTGGAACCCAGAGTATGATCAACCATGTGAACGGGAGACGTGTTCAAATATGTCTCAGTTTTCCTCCCCTGGTACTCGGGTGCAACATTCCAGACGCTTTACTAACACTCTCCCCACTTGGAGAGTCAGTCCCTTTAACCTCCTGTTTGGCCCAGTTTGCAATTTCTGCGGAAGATGAACAGGAATAGTGAGAACCAATGAGAGGCTAGCTGGAGGTGTCTGGACGGGCAAATTTAACTCTCATTTCCCACCAGGAAGAGGAATTAACCAAAGGCTCAGCATGCCGGGCCGGAACCAGATTAGGGCCTGAAGCCATCCTGCGGTGTTGCGGCCAGGTCACAAGAAAGCGAGTTGAAGAAAGGAGCTCAGGGGCACTGTAATTCACAAACCTGCAGAGTTATAAATGACAGCTATCGTCCAAAAATAGACTGAAGTAAGGCTGCCAAGAGGACTTGAAAGCGGGGCAGAATTGCAGGAAACCGATTTCAGGAGGTAGACTGGAATTGCACTGAAAGCATAGGAAAAGAGGCCGAACGTCCACAATGATGCACTTGGCCAAAAAGGGCGTATGCGTTTTTTCCTGAATATATTCAGGAAAAAACGCATACGCCCTTTTTGGCCAACCAAGCAAGCTTGCAAAGGAAATCTGCACTACAATGAAGTCTCACTTCCCCCCGGTCAAAAGGGCCATCTGAAAAAAGTGTAAAATCCAGAAAGGCAGGACAGGCCATGGAGAACTGGGAGCCTTGTTATGCTGATGGGCGGGATGTAAATTGCCAACCACTACTCCGGAGAAGTGTATGGTGTTTCCTGAAACATCTAAAAAACAAAGCAACAGAACCTAGGGCACTTCCACTTATGGTCCTATAGCTTAGGGAAATTAAAATCAAAAAGACACAGCCACCCCAAAGTTTGGAACGGCTCTGTTTACAAGAACCTCGTTTACAGTACAAGTTCAACATCGCAGAAAGTGAAAAATGGATAAAGAAGTTGTGGTATTTACTTACAAAGCAATATCACTCAGCAATGAAATCTGTGTCATCAGGCCCTTAGCAGCACAATGAGTGGATTCAGGTATGATGATTCTAACTGAAATAAGTCACACAGAAAAAGAAACATCATAAGATATCACTAATACACGGAATGTAAACTTGGCTACACAGGAACTGCATTCCAAAACAGAACAGGGTCTCAAATGTAGAAAACCAACTTATGCTTGCTTAAGGGGAAAGGTGAGTTGGGGTGCTGCATAAAACCAGAGATTGAAATGAGCACAGATAAAGTTCCTTAAGCCAAATATGGAATAGACAAGAGCTACTCCTTGCTCAACGAAATGGACTCAAAACCCCATATTAAACGCCTAAGAATGTACCTGACTAGTAAGTATCTTAAAACCTATGGATTGCTAGGTCTCCAAAAGAGCATCAAGCGTGTGTACAGGGGCATAAACGCAGCAGTGATAGGAATGGAGAGGTTCGGTGAGCAAATGAAGACCCTTTGAAGTCATATTGCATGGTACCCATTACACGGGTCTCAACTCTCCAGGTTTAAGGTATTCTTCCTTCAGCAAAAACATGCATGTGGAACCCAGAGTATGATCAACCATGTGAACGGGAGACGTGTTCAAATATGTCTCAGTTTTCCTCCCCTGGTACTCGGGTGCAACATTCCAGACGCTTTACTAACACTCTCCCCACTTGGAGAGTCAGTCCCTTTAACCTCCTGTTTGGCCCAGTTTGCAATTTCTGCGGAAGATGAACAGGAATAGCGAGAACCAATGAGAGGCTAGCTGGAGGTGTCTGGACGGGCAAATTTAACTCTCATTTCCCACCAGGAAGAGGAATTAACCAAAGGCTCAGCATGCCGGGCCGGAACCAGATTAGGGCCTGAAGCCATCCTGTTGTGTTGCGGCCAGGTCACAAGAAAGCGAGTTGAAGAAAGGAGCTCAGGGGCACTGTAATTCACAAACGTGCAGAGTTATAAATGACAGCTATCGTCCAAAAATAGACTGAAGTAAGGCTGCCAAGAGGACTTGAAAGCGGGGCAGAATTGCAGGAAACCGATTTCAGGAGGTAGACTGGAATTGCATTGAAAGCATAGGAAAAGAGGCAGAATGTCCACAATGATGCACTTGGCCAAAAAGGGCGTATGCGTTTTTTCCTGAATATATTCAGGAAAAAACGCATACGCCCTTTTTGGCCAACCAAGCAAGCTTGCAAAGGAAATCTGCACTACAATGAAGTCTCACTTCCCCCCGGTCAAAAGGGCCATCTGAAAAAAGTGTAAAATCCAGAAAGGCAGGACAGGCCATGGAGAACTGGGAGCCTTGTTATGCTGATGGGCGGGATGTAAATTGCCAACAACCACTCCGGAGAAGTGTATGGTGTTTCCTGAAACATCTAAAAAACAAAGCAACAGAACCTAGGGCACTTCCACTTATGGTCCTATAGCTTAGGGAAATTAAAATCAAAAAGACACAGCCACCCCAAAGTTTGGAACGGCTCTGTTTACAAGAACCTCGTTTACAGTACAAGTTCAACATCGCAGAAAGTGAAAAATGGATAAAGAAGTTGTGGTATTTACTTACAAAGCAATATCACTCAGCAATGAAATCTGTGTCATCAGGCCCTTAGCAGCACAATGAGTGGATTCAGGTATGATGATTCTAACTGAAATAAGTCACACAGAAAAAGAAACATCATAAGATATCACTAATACACGGAATGTAAACTTGGCTACACAGGAACTGCATTCCAAAACAGAACAGGGTCTCAAATTTAGAAAACCAACTTATGCTGGCTTAAGGGGAAAGGTGAGTTGGGGTGCTGCATAAAACCAGAGATTGAAATGAGCACAGATAAAGTTCCTTAAGCCAAATATGGAATAGACAAGAGCTACTCCTTGCTCAACGAAATGGACTCAAAACCCCATATTAAACGCCTAAGAATGTACCTGACTAGTAAGTATCTTAAAACCTATGGATTGCTAGGTCTCCAAAAGAGAATCAAGCGTGTGTACAGGGGCATAAACGCAGCAGTGATAGGAATGGAGAGGTTCGGTGAGCAAATGAAGACCCTTTGAAGTCATATTGCATGGTACCCATTACATGGGTCTCAACTCTCCAGGTTTAAGGTATTCTTCCTTCAGCTAAAACATGCATGTGGAACCCAGAGTATGATCAACCATGTGAACGGGAGACGTGTTCAAATATGTCTCAGTTTTCCTCCCCTGGTACTCGGGTGCAACATTCCAGACGCTTTACTAACACTCTCCCCACTTGGAGAGTCAGTCCCTTTAACCTCCTGTTTGGCCCAGTTTGCAATTTCTGCGGAAGATGAACAGGAATAGCGAGAACCAATGAGAGGCTAGCTGGAGGTGTCTGGACGGGCAAATTTAACTCTCATTTCCCACCAGGAAGAGGAATTAACCAAAGGCTCAGCATGCCGGGCCGGAACCAGATTAGGGCCTGAAGCCATCCTGCGGTGTTGCGGCCAGGTCACAAGAAAGCGAGTTGAAGAAAGGAGCTCAGGGGCACTGTAAATCACAAACCTGCAGAGTTATAAATGACAGCTATCGTCCAAAAATAGACTGAAGTAAGGCTGCCAAGAGGACTTGAAAGCGGGGCAGAATTGCAGGAAACCGATTTCAGGAGGTAGACTGGAATTGCATTGAAAGCATAGGAAAAGAGGCCGAACGTCCACAATGATGCACTTGGCCAAAAAGGGCGTATGCGTTTTTTCCTGAATATATTCAGGAAAAAATGCATACGCACTTTTTGGCCAACCAAGCAAACTTGCAAAGGAAATCTGCACTACAATGAAGTCTCACTTCCCCCCGGTCAAAAGGGCCATCTGAAAAAAGTGTAAAATCCAGAAAGGCAGGACAGGCCATGGAGAACTGGGAGCCTTGTTATGCTGATGGGCGGGATGTAAATTGCCAACAACCACTCGGGAGAAGTGTATGGTGTTTCCTGAAACATCTAAAAAACAAAGCAACAGAACCTAGGGCACTTCCACTTATGGTCCTATAGCTTAGGGAAATTAAAATCAAAAAGACACAGCCACCCCAAAGTTTGGAACGGCTCTGTTTACAAGAACCTCGTTTACCGTACAAGTTCAACATCGCAGAAAGTGAAAAATGGATAAAGAAGTTGTGGTATTTACTTACAAAGCAATATCACTCAGCAATGAAATCTGTGTCACAAGGTCCTTAGCAGCACAATGAGTGGATTCAGGTATGATGATTCTAACTGAAATAAGTCACACAGAAAAAGAAACATCATAAGATATCAGTAATACACGGAATGTAAACTTGGCTACACAGGAACTGAATTACAGAACAGAACAGGGTCTCAAATTTAGAAAACCAACTTATGCTTGCTTAAGGGTAAAGGTGAGTTGGGGTGCTGCATAAAACCAGAGATTGAAATGAGCACAGATAAAGTTCCTTAAGCCATATATGGAATAGACAAGAGCTACTCCTTGCTCAATGAAATGGACTCAACACCGCATATTAAACGCCTAAGAATGTACCTGACTAGTAAGTGTCTTAAAACCTATAGATTGCTATGTCTCAGAAAGAGAATCAAGCATGTGTACAGGGGCATAAACGCAGCAGTGATAGGATTGGAGAGGTTCGGTGAGCAAATGAAGACCCTTTGAAGTCATATTGCATGGTACCCATTACACGGGTCTTAACTCTCCAGGTTTAAGGTATTCTTCCTTCAGCTAAAACATACATGTGGAACCCAAGTATGATCAACCATGTGAACGGGAGACGTGTTCAAATATGTCTCAGTTTTCCTCCCCTGGTACTCGGGTGCAACATTCCAGACGCTTTACTAACACTCTTCCCACTTGGAGAGTCAGTCCCTTTAACCTCCTGTTTGGCCCAGTTTGCAATTTCTGTGGAAGATGAACAGGAATAGCGAGAACCAATGAGAGACTAGCTGGAGGTGTCTGGATGGGCAAATTTAACTCTCATTTCCCACCAGGAAGAGGAAATAACCAAAGGCTCAGCATGCCGTGCCAGAACCAGATTAGGGCCTGAAGACATCCTGCGGTGTTGCGGCCAGCTCAAAAGAAAGCGAGTTGAAGAAAGGAGCTCAGGGGCACTGTAATTCACAAACCTGCAGAGTTATAAATGACAGCTATCGTCCAAAAATAGACTGAAGTAAGGCTGCCAAGAGGACTTGAAAGTGGGGCAGAATTGCAGGAAACCGATTTCAGGAGGTAGACTGGAATTGCATTGAAAGCATAGGAAAAGAGGCCGAACGTCCACAATGATGCACTTGGCCAAAAAGGGCGTATGCGTTTTTTCCTGAATATATTCAGGAAAAAACGCATACGCCCTTTTTGGCCAACCAAGCAAGCTTGCAAAGGAAATCTGCACTACAATGAAGTCTCACTTCCCCCCGGTCAAAAGGGCCATCTGAAAACAGTGTAAAATCCAGAAAGGCAGGACAGGCCATGGAGAACTGGGAGCCTTGTTATGCTGATGGGCGAGATGTAAATTGCCAACAGACACTTGGGAGAAGTGTATGGTGTTTCCTGAAACATCTAAAAAACAAAGCAACAGAGGCTAGGGCACTTCCACTTATGGTCCTATAGCTTAGGGAAATTAAAATCAAAAAGACACAGCCACCCCAAAGGTGGGACGCCTCTGTTTACAAGAACCTCGTTTACAGTACAAGTTCAACATTGCAGAAAGTGAAAAATGGATAAAGAAGTTGTGGTATTTACTTACAAAGCAATATCACTCAGCAATGAAATCTGTGTCATCAGGCCCTTAGCAGCACAATGAGTGGATTCAGGTATGATGATTCTAACTAAAATAAGTCACACAGAAAAAGAAACATCATAAGATATCAGTAATACACGGAATGTAAACTTGGCTACACAGGAACTGAATTACAGAACAGAACAGGGTCTCAAATTTAGAAAACCAACTTATGCTTGCTTAAGGGGAAAGGTGAGTTGGGGTGCTGCATAAAACCAGAGATTGAAATGAGCACAGATAAAGTTCCTTAAGTCAAATATGGAATAGACAAGAGCTATTCCTTGCTCAACGAAATGGACGCAACACCGCATATTAAACGCCTAAGAATGTACCTGACTAGTAAGTATCTTAAAACCTATAGATTGCTATGTCTCCGAAAGAGAATCAAGCATGTGTACAGGGGCATAAACGCAGCAGTGATAGGATTGGAGAGGTTCAGTGAGCAAATGAAGACCCTTTGAAGTCATATTGCATGGTACCCATTCCACGGGTTTCAACTACGCAGATTTTAGGTATTCTTCCTTCAGCTAAAACATGCATGTGGAACCCAGAGTATGATCAACCATGAGATCGGGAGACGTGTTCAAATATGTCTCAGTTTTCCTCCCCTGGTACTCGGGTGCAACATTCCAGACGCTTTACTAACACTCTCCCCACTTGGAGAGTCAGCGCCTTTAACCTCCTGTTTGGCCCAGTTTGCAATTTCTGCGGAAGATGAACAGGAATAGCGAGAACCAATGAGAGACTAGCTGGAGGTGTCTGGACGGGCAAATTTAACTCTCATTTCCCACCAGGAAGAGGAAATAACCAAAGGCTCAGCGTGCCGTACCGGAACCAGATTAGGGCCTGAAGCCATCCTGCGGTGTTGCGGCCAGCTCAAAAGAAAGCGAGTTGAAGAAAGGAGTTCAGGGGCACTGTAATTCACAAACCTGCAGAGTTATAAATGACAGCTATCGTCCAAAAATAGACTGAAGTAAGGCTGCCAAGAGGACTTGAAAGTGGGGCAGAATTGCAGGAAAACGATTTCAGGAGGTAGACTGGAATTGCATTGAAAGCATAGGAAAAGAGGCAGAACGTCCACAATGATGCACTTGGCCAAAAAGGACGTATGCGTTTTTTCCTGAATATATTCAGGAAAAAACGCATACGCCCTTTTTGGCCAACCAAGCAAGCTTGCAAAGAAATCTGCACTACAATGAAGTCTCACTTCCCCCCGGTCAAAAGGGCCATCTGAAAAAAGTGTAAAATCCAGAAAGGCAGGACAGGACATGGAGAACTTGGAGCCTTGTTATGCTGATGGGCGGGATGTAAATTGCCAACAGCCACTCGGGAGAAGTGTATGGTGTTTCCTGAAACATCTAAAAAACAAAGCAACAGAGCCTAGGGCACTTCCACTTATGGTCCTATAGCTTAGGGAAATTAAAATCAAAAAGACACAGCCACCCCAAAGTTTGGGACGCCTCTGTTTACAAGAACCTCGTTTACCGTACAAGTTCAATATCACAGAAAGTGAAAAATGGATAAAGAAGTTGTGGTACTCATGTACAAAGCAATATCACTCAGCAATGAAATCTATGTCACCAGGCCCGTAGCAGCATAATGAGTGGATTCGGGTATGGTGATTCTAACTGAAATAAGTCACACAGAAAAAGAAACATCAAAAAATATCACTAATACATGGAATTTAAACTTTGCTACAGAGGAACTGAATTACAAAACAGAACAGGGTCTCAAATTTAGAAAACCAACTTATGCTTGCTTATGGGGAAAGGTGAGTTGGGGTGCTGCATAAAACCAGAGATTGAAATGAGCACAGATAAAGTTCCTTAAACCAAATATGGAATAGACAAGAGCTACTCCTTGCTCAACGAAATGGACTCAAAACCCCATATTAAACGCCTAAGAATGTACCTGACTAGTAAGTATCTTAAAACCTATGGATTGCTATGCCTCCAAAAGAGAATCAAGCATGTGTACAGGGGCATAAACGCAGCAGTGATAGGATTGGAGAGGTTCGGTGAGCAAATGAAGACCCTTTGAAGTCATATTGCATGGTACCCATTCCACGGGTCTCAATTCTCCAGGTTTAAGGTATTCTTCCTTCAGCTAAAACATGCATGTGGAACCCAGAGTATGATCAACCATGTGAACGGGAGACGTGTTCAAATATGTCTCAGTTTTCCTCCCCTGGTACTCGGGTGCAACATTCCAGACGCTTTACTAACACTCTCCCCACTTGGAGAGTCAGTCCCTTTAACCTCCTGTTTGGCCCAGTTTGCAATTTCTGCGGAAGATGAACAGGAATAGCGAGAACCAATGAGAGGCTAGCTGGAGGTGTCTGGACGGGCAAATTTAACTCTCATTTCCCACCAGGAAGAGGAATTAACCAAAGGCTCAGCATGCCGGGCCGGAACCAGATTAGGGCCTGAAGCCATCCTGCGGTGTCGCGGCCAGCTCACAAGAAAGCGAGTTGAAGAAAGGAGCTCAGGGGCACTGTAATTCACAAACCTGCAGAGTTATAAATGACAGCTATCGTCCAAAAATAGACTGAAGTAAGGCTGCCAAGAGGACTTGAAAGCGGGGCAGAATTGCAGGAAACCGATTTCAGGAGGTAGACTGGAATTGCATTGAAAGCATAGGAAAAGAGGCAGAACGTCCACAATGATGCACTTGGCCAAAAAGGGCGTATGCGTTTTTTCCTGAATATATTCAGGAAAAAACGCATACGCCCTTTTTGGCCAACCAAGCAAGCTTGCAAAGGAAATCTGCACTACAATGAAGTCTCACTTCCCCCCGGTCAAAAGGGCCATCTGAAAACAGTGTAAAATCCAGAAAGGCAGGACAGGCCATGGAGAACTGGGAGCCTTGTTATGCTGATGGGCGGGATGTAAATTGCCAACAGACACTTGGGAGAAGTGTATGGTGTTTTCTGAAACATCTAAAAAACAAAGCAACAGAGGCTAGGGCACTTCCACTTATGGTCCTATAGCTTAGGGAAATTAAAATCAAAAAGACACAGCCACCCCAAAGTTTGGGACTCCTCTGTTTACAAGAACCTCGTTTACAGTACAAGTTCAACATCGCAGAAAGTGAAAAATGGATAAAGAAGTTGTGGTATTTACTTACAAAGCAATATCACTCAGCAATGAAATCTGTGTCATCAGGCCCTTAGCAGCACAATGAGTGGATTCAGGTATGATGATTCTAACTGAAATAAGTCACACAGAAAAAGAAACATCATAAGATATCAGTAATACACGGAATGTAAACTTGGCTACACAGGAACTGAATTACAGAACAGAACAGGGTCTCAAATTTAGAAAACCAACTTATGCTTGCTTAAGGGGAAAGGTGAGTTGGGGTGCTGCATAAAACCAGAGATTGAAATGAGCACAGATAAAGTTCCTTAAGTCAAATATGGAATAGACAAGAGCTATTCCATGCTCAACGAAATGGACTCAACACCGCATATTAAACGCCTAAGAATGTACCTCACTAGTAAGTATCTTAAAACCTATAGATTGCTATGTCTCCGAAAGAGAATCAAGCATGTGTACAGGGGCATAAACGCAGCAGTGATAGGATTCGAGAGGTTCAGTGAGCAAATGAAGACCCTTTGAAGTCATATTGCATGGTACCCATTCCACGGGTTTCAACTACGCAGATTTTAGGTATTCTTCCTTCAGCTAAAACATGCATGTGGAACCCAGAGTATGATCAACCATGAGATCGGGAGACGTGTTCAAATATGTCTCAGTTTTCCTCCCCTGGTACTCGGGTGCAACATTCCAGACGCTTTACTAACACTCTCCCCACTTGGAGAGTCAGTCCCTTTAACCTCCTGTTTGGCCCAGTTTGCAATTTCTGCGGAAGATGAACAGGAATAGCGAGAACCAATGAGAGGCTAGCTGGAGGTGTCTGGACGGGCAAATTTAACTCTCATTTCCCACCAGGAAGAGGAAATAACCAAAGGCTCAGCGTGCCGTACCGGAACCAGATTAGGGCCTGAAGCCATCCTGCGGTGTTGCGGCCAGCTCAAAAGAAAGCGAGTTGAAGAAAGGAGCTCAGGGGCACTGTAATTCACAAACCTGCAGAGTTATAAATGACAGCTATCGTCCAAAAATAGACTGAAGTAAGGCTGCCAAGAGGACTTGAAAGCGGGGCAGAATTGCAGGAAACCGATTTCAGGAGGTAGACTGGAATTGCATTGAAAGCATAGGAAAAGAGGCCGAACGTCCACAATGATGCACTTGGCCAAAAAGGGCGTATGCGTTTTTTCCTGAATATATTCAGGAAGAAACGCATACGCACTTTTTGGCCAACCAAGCAAACTTGCAAAGGAAATCTGCACTACAATGAAGTCTCACTTCCCCCCGGTCAAAAGGGCCATCTGAAAAAAGTGTAAAATCCAGAAAGGCAGGACAGGCCATGGAGAACTGGGAGCCTTGTTATGCTGATGGGCGGGATGTAAATTGCCAACAACCACTCGGGAGAAGTGTATGGTGTTTCCTGAAACATCTAAAAAACAAAGCAACAGAACCTAGGGCACTTCCACTTATGGTCCTATAGCTTAGGGAAATTAAAATCAAAAAGACACAGCCACCCCAAAGTTTGGAACGGCTCTGTTTACAAGAACCTCGTTTACCGTACAAGTTCAACATCGCAGAAAGTGAAAAATGGATAAAGAAGTTGTGGTATTTACTTACAAAGCAATATCACTCAGCAATGAAATCTGTGTCACAAGGTCCTTAGCAGCACAATGAGTGGATTCAGGTATGATGATTCTAACTGAAATAAGTCACACAGAAAAAGAAACATCATAAGATATCAGTAATACACGGAATGTAAACTTGGCTACACAGGAACTGAATTACAGAACAGAACAGGGTCTCAAATTTAGAAAACCAACTTATGCTTGCTTAAGGGTAAAGGTGAGTTGGGGTGCTGCATAAAACCAGAGATTGAAATGAGCACAGATAAAGTTCCTTAAGCCATATATGGAATAGACAAGAGCTACTCCTTGCTCAATGAAATGGACTCAACACCGCATATTAAACGCCTAAGAATGTACCTGACTAGTAAGTATCTTAAAACCTATAGATTGCTATGTCTCAGAAAGAGAATCAAGCGTGTGTACAGGGGCATAAACGCAGCAGTGATAGGATTGGAGAGGTTCGGTGAGCAAATGAAGACCCTTTGAAGTCATATTGCATGGTACCCATTCCACGGGTTTCAACTACCCAGGTTTTAGGTATTCTTCCTTCAGCTAAAACATGCATGTGGAACCCAGAGTATGATCAACCATGTGATCGGGAGACGTGTTCAAATATGTCTCAGTTTTGGTACCCTGGTACTCGGGTGCAACATTCCAGACGCTTTACTAACACTCTCCCCACTTGGAGAGTCAGTCCCTTTAACCTCCTGTTTGGCCCAGTTTGCAATTTCTGTGGAAGATGAACAGGAATAGCGAGAACCAATGAGAGACTAGCTGGAGGTGTCTGGATGGGCAAATTTAACTCTCATTTCCCACCAGGAAGAGGAAATAACCAAAGGCTCAGCATGCCGTGCCAGAACCAGATTAGGGCCTGAAGACATCCTGCGGTGTTGCGGCCAGCTCACAAGAAAGCGAGTTGAAGAAAGGAGCTCAGGGGCACTGTAATTCACAAACCTGCAGAGTTATAAATGACAGCTATCGTCCAAAAATAGACTGAAGTAAGGCTGCCAAGAGGACTTGAAAGCGGGGCAGAATTGCAGGAAACCAATTTCAGGAGGTAGACTGGAATTGCATTGAAAGCATAGGAAAAGAGGCAGAACGTCCACAATGATGCACTTGGCCAAAAAGGGCGTATGCGTTTTTTCCTGAATATATTCAGGAAAAAACGCATACGCCCTTTTTGGCCAACCAAGCAAGCTTGCAAAGGAAATCTGCACTACAATGAAGTCTCACTTCCCCCCGGTCAAAAGGGCCATCTGAAAACAGTGTAAAATCCAGAAAGGCAGGACAGGCCATGGAGAACTGGGAGCCTTGTTATGCTGATGGGCGGGATGTAAATTGCCAACAGACACTTGGGAGAAGTGTATGGTGTTTTCTGAAACATCTAAAAAACAAAGCAACAGAGGCTAGGGCACTTCCACTTATGGTCCTATAGCTTAGGGAAATTAAAATCAAAAAGACACAGCCACCCCAAAGTTTGGGACTCCTCTGTTTACAAGAACCTCGTTTACAGTACAAGTTCAACATCGCAGAAAGTGAAAAATGGATAAAGAAGTTGTGGTATTTACTTACAAAGCAATATCACTCAGCAATGAAATCTGTGTCATCAGGCCCTTAGCAGCACAATGAGTGGATTCAGGTATGATGATTCTAACTGAAATAAGTCACACAGAAAAAGAAACATCATAAGATATCAGTAATACACGGAATGTAAACTTGGCTACACAGGAACTGAATTACAGAACAGAACAGGGTCTCAAATTTAGAAAACCAACTTATGCTTGCTTAAGGGGAAAGGTGAGTTGGGGTGCTGCATAAAACCAGAGATTGAAATGAGCACAGATAAAGTTCCTTAAGTCAAATATGGAATAGACAAGAGCTATTCCATGCTCAACGAAATGGACTCAACACCGCATATTAAACGCCTAAGAATGTACCTCACTAGTAAGTATCTTAAAACCTATAGATTGCTATGTCTCCGAAAGAGAATCAAGCATGTGTACAGGGGCATAAACGCAGCAGTGATAGGATTCGAGAGGTTCAGTGAGCAAATGAAGACCCTTTGAAGTCATATTGCATGGTACCCATTCCACGGGTTTCAACTACGCAGATTTTAGGTATTCTTCCTTCAGCTAAAACATGCATGTGGAACCCAGAGTATGATCAACCATGAGATCGGGAGACGTGTTCAAATATGTCTCAGTTTTCCTCCCCTGGTACTCGGGTGCAACATTCCAGACGCTTTACTAACACTCTCCCCACTTGGAGAGTCAGTCCCTTTAACCTCCTGTTTGGCCCAGTTTGCAATTTCTGCGGAAGATGAACAGGAATAGCGAGAACCAATGAGAGGCTAGCTGGAGGTGTCTGGACGGGCAAATTTAACTCTCATTTCCCACCAGGAAGAGGAAATAACCAAAGGCTCAGCGTGCCGTACCGGAACCAGATTAGGGCCTGAAGCCATCCTGCGGTGTTGCGGCCAGCTCAAAAGAAAGCGAGTTGAAGAAAGGAGCTCAGGGGCACTGTAATTCACAAACCTGCAGAGTTATAAATGACAGCTATCGTCCAAAAATAGACTGAAGTAAGGCTGCCAAGAGGACTTGAAAGTGGGGCAGAATTGCAGGAAAACGATTTCAGGAGGTAGACTGGAATTGCATTGAAAGCATAGGAAAAGAGGCAGAACGTCCACAATGATGCACTTGGCCAAAAAGGACGTATGCGTTTTTTCCTGAATATATTCAGGAAAAAACGCATACGCCCTTTTTGGCCAACCAAGCAAGCTTGCAAAGAAATCTGCACTACAATGAAGTCTCACTTCCCCCCGGTCAAAAGGGCCATCTGAAAACAGTGTAAAATCCAGAAAGGCAGGACAGGACATGGAGAACTTGGAGCCTTGTTATGCTGATGGGCGGGATGTAAATTGCCAACAGCCACTCCGGAGAAGTGTATGGTGTTTCCTTAAACATCTAAAAAACAAAGCAACAGAGCCTAGGGCACTTCCACTTATGGTCCTATAGCTTAGGGAAATTAAAATGAAAAAGACACAGCCACCCCAAAGTTTGGGACGCCTCTGTTTACAAGAACCTCGTTTACCGTACAAGTTCAATATCACAGAAAGTGAAAAATCGATAAAGAAGTTGTGGTACTCATGTACAAAGCAATATCACTCAGCAATGAAATCTATGTCACCAGGCCCGTAGCAGCATAATGAGTGGATTCGGGTATGGTGATTCTAACTGAAATAAGTCACACAGAAAAAGAAACATCAAAAAATATCACTAATACATGGATTTTAAACTTTGCTACAGAGGAACTGAATTACAAAACAGAACAGGGTCTCAAATTTAGAAAACAAACTTATGCTTTCTTAAGGGGAAAGGTGAGTTGGGGTGCTGCATAAAACCAGAGATTGAAATGAGCACAGATAAAGTTCCTTAAGCCAAATATGGAATAGACAAGAGCTACTCCTTGCTCAACGAAATGGACTCAAAACCCCATATTAAACGCCTAAGAATGTACCTGACTAGTAAGTATCTTAAAACCTATGGATTGCTATGCCTCCAAAAGAGAATCAAGCATGTGTACAGGGGCATAAACGCAGCAGTGATAGGATTGGAGAGGTTCGGTGAGCAAATGAAGACCCTTTGAAGTCATATTGCATGGTACCCATTACACGGGTCTCAACTCTCCAGGTTTAAGGTATTCTTCCTTCAGCTAAAACATGCATGTGGAACCCAGAGTATGATCAACCATGTGAACGGGAGACGTGTTCAAATATGTCTCAGTTTTCCTCCCCTGGTACTCGGGTGCAACATTCCAGACGCTTTACTAACACTCTCCCGACTTGGAGAGTCAGTCCCTTTAACCTCCTGTTTGGCCCAGTTTGCAATTTCTGCGGAAGATGAACAGGAATAGCGAGAACCAATGAGAGACTAGCTGGAGGTGTCTGGACGGGCAAATTTAACTCTCATTTCCCACCAGGAAGAGGAATTAACCAAAGGCTCAGCGTGCCGTGCCAGAACCAGATTAGGGCCTGAAGCCATCCTGCGGTGTTGCGGTCAGCTCAGAAGAAACCGAGTTGAAGAAAGGAGCTCAGGGGCACTGTAATTCACAAACCTGCAGAGTTATAAATGACAGCTATCGTCCAAAAATAGACTGAAGTAAGGCTGCCAAGAGGACTTGAAAGCGGGGCAGAATTGCAGGAAACCGATTTCAGGAGGTAGACTGGAATTGCATTGAAAGCATAGGAAAAGAGGCAGAACGTCCACAATGATGCACCTGGCCAAAAAGGGCGTATGCGTTTTTTCCTGAATATATTCACGAAAAAACGCATACGCCCTTTTTGGCCAACCAAGCAAACTTGCAAAGGAAATCTGCACTACAATGAAGTCTCACTTCCCCCCGGTCAAAAGGGCCATCTGAAAACAGTGTAAACTCCAGAAAGGCAGGACAGGCCATGGAGAACTGGGAGCCTTGTTATGCTGATGGGCGGGATGTAAATTGCCAACAGACACTCAGGAGAAGTGTATGGTGTTTCCTGAAACATCTAAAAAACAAAGCATCAGAGCCTAGGGCACTTCCACTTATGGTCCTATAGCTTAGGGAAATTAAAATGAAAAAGACACAGCCACCCCAATGTTTGGAACGGCTCTGTTTACAAGAACCTCGTTTACAGTACAAGTTCAACATCGCAGAAAGTGAAAAATGGATAAAGAAGTTGTGGTATTTACTTACAAGGCAATATCACTCAGCAATGAAATCTGTGTCATCAGGCCCTTAGCAACACAATGAGTGGATTCAGGTATGATGATTCTAACTGAAATAAGTCACACAGAAAAAGAAACATCATAAGATATCAGTAATACATGGAATGTAAACTTGGCTACACAGGAACTGAATTACAGAACAGAACAGGGTCTCAAATTTAGAAAACTAACTTATGCTTGCTTAAGGGGAAAGGTGAGTTGGGGTGCTGCATAAAACCAGAGATTGAAATGAGCACAGATAAAGTTCCTTAAGCCAAATATGGAATAGACAAGAGCTACTCCTTGCTCAACGAAATGGACTCAACACCGCATATTAAACGCCTACGAATGTACCTGACTTGTAAGTATCTTAAAACCTATGGATTGCTATGTCTCCGAAAGAGAATCAAGCATGTGTACAGGGGCATAAATGCAGCAGTGATAGGATTGGAGAGGTTCGTGAGCAAATGAAGACCCTTTGAAGTCATATTGCATGGTACCCATTCCACGGGTTTCAACTACGCAGATTTTAGGTATTCTTCCTTCAGCTAAAACATGCATGTGGAACCCAGAGTATGATCAACCATGAGATCGGGAGACGTGTTCAAATATGTCTCAGTTTTCCTCCCCTGGTACTCGGGTGCAACATTCCAGACGCTTTACTAACACTCTCCCCACTTGGAGAGTCAGTCCCTTTAACCTCCTGTTTGGCCCAGTTTGCAATTTCTGCGGAAGATGAACAGGAATAGCGAGAACCAATGAGAGGCTAGCTGGAGGTGTCTGGACGGGCAAATTTAACTCTCATTTCCCACCAGGAAGAGGAAATAACCAAAGGCTCAGCGTGCCGTACCGGAACCAGATTAGGGCCTGAAGCCATCCTGCGGTGTTGCGGCCAGCTCAAAAGAAAGCGAGTTGAAGAAAGGAGCTCAGGGGCACTGTAATTCACAAACCTGCAGAGTTATAAATGACAGCTATCGTCCAAAAATAGACTGACGTAAGGCTGCCAAGAGGACTTGAAAGTGGGGCAGAATTGCAGGAAAACGATTTCAGGAGGTAGACTGGAATTGCATTGAAAGCATAGGAAAAGAGGCAGAACGTCCACAATGATGCACTTGGCCAAAAAGGACGTATGCGTTTTTTCCTGAATATATTCAGGAAAAAACGCATACGCCCTTTTTGGCCAACCAAGCAAGCTTGCAAAGAAATCTGCACTACAATGAAGTCTCACTTCCCCCCGGTCAAAAGGGCCATCTGAAAACAGTGTAAAATCCAGAAAGGCAGGACAGGACATGGAGAACTTGGAGCCTTGTTATGCTGATGGGCGGGATGTAAATTGCCAACAGCCACTCCGGAGAAGTGTATGGTGTTTCCTTAAACATCTAAAAAACAAAGCAACAGAGCCTAGGGCACTTCCACTTATGGTCCTATAGCTTAGGGAAATTAAAATGAAAAAGACACAGCCACCCCAAAGTTTGGGACGCCTCTGTTTACAAGAACCTCGTTTACCGTACAAGTTCAATATCACAGAAAGTGAAAAATCGATAAAGAAGTTGTGGTACTCATGTACAAAGCAATATCACTCAGCAATGAAATCTATGTCACCAGGCCCGTAGCAGCATAATGAGTGGATTCGGGTATGGTGATTCTAACTGAAATAAGTCACACAGAAAAAGAAACATCAAAAAATATCACTAATACATGGATTTTAAACTTTGCTACAGAGGAACTGAATTACAAAACAGAACAGGGTCTCAAATTTAGAAAACAAACTTATGCTTTCTTAAGGGGAAAGGTGAGTTGGGGTGCTGCATAAAACCAGAGATTGAAATGAGCACAGATAAAGTTCCTTAAGCCAAATATGGAATAGACAAGAGCTACTCCTTGCTCAACGAAATGGACTCAAAACCCCATATTAAACGCCTAAGAATGTACCTGACTAGTAAGTATCTTAAAACCTATGGATTGCTATGCCTCCAAAAGAGAATCAAGCATGTGTACAGGGGCATAAACGCAGCAGTGATAGGATTGGAGAGGTTCGGTGAGCAAATGAAGACCCTTTGAAGTCATATTGCATGGTACCCATTACACGGGTCTCAACTCTCCAGGTTTAAGGTATTCTTCCTTCAGCTAAAACATGCATGTGGAACCCAGAGTATGATCAACCATGTGAACGGGAGACGTGTTCAAATATGTCTCAGTTTTCCTCCCCTGGTACTCGGGTGCAACATTCCAGACGCTTTACTAACACTCTCCCGACTTGGAGAGTCAGTCCCTTTAACCTCCTGTTTGGCCCAGTTTGCAATTTCTGCGGAAGATGAACAGGAATAGCGAGAACCAATGAGAGACTAGCTGGAGGTGTCTGGACGGGCAAATTTAACTCTCATTTCCCACCAGGAAGAGGAATTAACCAAAGGCTCAGCGTGCCGTGCCAGAACCAGATTAGGGCCTGAAGCCATCCTGCGGTGTTGCGGTCAGCTCAGAAGAAACCGAGTTGAAGAAAGGAGCTCAGGGGCACTGTAATTCACAAACCTGCAGAGTTATAAATGACAGCTATCGTCCAAAAATAGACTGAAGTAAGGCTGCCAAGAGGACTTGAAAGCGGGGCAGAATTGCAGGAAACCGATTTCAGGAGGTAGACTGGAATTGCATTGAAAGCATAGGAAAAGAGGCAGAACGTCCACAATGATGCACCTGGCCAAAAAGGGCGTATGCGTTTTTTCCTGAATATATTCACGAAAAAACGCATACGCCCTTTTTGGCCAACCAAGCAAACTTGCAAAGGAAATCTGCACTACAATGAAGTCTCACTTCCCCCCGGTCAAAAGGGCCATCTGAAAAAAGTGTAAACTCCAGAAAGGCAGGACAGGCCATGGAGAACTGGGAGCCTTGTTATGCTGATGGGCGGGATGTAAATTGCCAACAGACACTCAGGAGAAGTGTATGGTGTTTCCTGAAACATCTAAAAAACAAAGCATCAGAGCCTAGGGCACTTCCACTCATGGTCCTATAGGTTAGGGAAATTAAAATCAAAAAGACACAGCCACCCCAAAGTTTGGAATGGCTCTGTTTACAAGAACCTCGTTTACAGTACAAGTTCAACATCGCAGAAAGTGAAAAATGGATAAAGAAGTTGTGGTATTTACTTACAAAGCAATATCACTCAGCAATGAAATCTGTGTCATCAGGCCCTTAGCAGCACAATGAGTGGATTCAGGTATGATCATTCTAACTGAAATAAGTTACACAGAAAAAGAAACATCATAAGATATCAGTAATACATGGAATGTAAACTTGGCTACACAGGAACTGAATTACAGAACAGAACAGGGTCTCAAATTTAGAAAACCAACTTATGCTTGCTTAAGGGGAAAGGTGAGTTGGGGTGCTGCATAAAACCAGAGATTGAAATGAGCACAGATAAAGTTCCTTAAGCCAAATATGGAATAGACAAGAGCTACTCCTTGCTCAACGAAATGGACTCAACACCGCATATTAAACGACTAAGAATGTACCTGACTAGTAAGTATCTTAAAACCTATGGATTGCTATGTCTCCGAAAGAGAATCAAGCATGTGTACAGGGGCATAAACGCAGCAGTGATAGGATTGGAGAGGTTCGTGAGCAAATGAAGACCCTTTGAAGTCATATTGCATGGTACCCATTCCACGGGTTTCAACTACCCAGGTTTAAGGTATTCTTCCTTCAGCTAAAACATGCATGTGGAACCTAGAGTATGATCAACCATGTGATCGGGAGACGTGTTGAAATATGTCTCAGTTTTCGTACCCTGGTACTCGGGTGCAACATTCCAGACGCTTTACTAACACTCTCCCCACTTGGAGAGTCAGTCCCTTTAACCTCCTGTTTGGCCCAGTTTGCAATTTCTGTGGAAGATGAACAGGAATAGCAAGAACCAATGAGAGGCTAGCTGGAGGTGTCTGGATGGGCAAATTTAACTCTCATTTCCCACCAGGAAGAGGAATTAACCAAAGGCTCAGCGTGCCGTGCCAGAACCAGATTAGGGCCTGAAGCCATCCTGCGGTGTTGCGGCCAGGTCACAAGAAAGCGAGTTGAAGAAAGGAGCTCAGGGGCGCTGTAATTCACAAACCTGCAGAGTTATAAATGACAGCTATCGTCCAAAAATAGACTGAAGTAAGGCTGCCAAGAGGACTTGAAAGCGGGGCAGAATTGCAGGAAACCGATTTCAGGAGGTAGACTGGAATTGCATTGAAAGCATAGGAAAAGAGGCAGAACGTCCACAATGATGCACTTGGCCAAAAAGGGCGTATGCGTTTTTTCCTGAATATATTCAGGAAAAAACGCATACGCCCTTTTTGGCCAACCAAGCAAGCTTGCAAAGGAAATCTGCACTACAATGAAGTCTCACTTCCCCCCGGTCAAAAGGGCCATCTGAAAAAAGTGTAAAATCCAGAAAGGCAGGACAGGCCATGGAGAACTGGGAGCCTTGTTATGCTGATGGGCGGGATGTAAATTGCCAACAACCACTCGGGAGAAGTGTATGGTGTTTCCTGAAACATCTAAAAAACAAAGCAACAGAACCTAGGGCACTTCCACTTATGGTCCTATAGCTTAGGGAAATTAAAATCAAAAAGACACAGCCACCCCAAAGTTTGGAACGGCTCTGTTTACAAGAACCTCGTTTACAGTACAAGTTCAACATCGCAGAAAGTGAAAAATGGATAAAGAACTTGTGGTATTTACTTACAAAGCAATATCACTCAGCAATGAAATCTGTGTCACAAGGCCCTTAGCAGCACAATGAGTGGATTCAGGTATGATGATTCTAACTGAAATAAGTCACACAGAAAAAGAAACATCATAAGATATCAGTAATACACGGAATGTAAACTTGGCTACACAGGAACTGAATTACAGAACAGAACAGGGTCTCAAATTTAGAAAACCAACTTATGCTTGCTTAAGGGTAAAGGTGAGTTGGGGTGCTGCATAAAACCAGAGATTGAAATGAGCACAGATAAAGTTCCTTAAGCCATATATGGAATAGACAAGAGCTACTCCTTGCTCAACGAAATGGACTCAACACCGCATATTAAACGCCTAAGAATGTACCTGACTAGTAAGTATCTTAAAACCTATAGATTGCTATGTCTCCGAAAGAGAATCAAGCATGTGTACAGGGGCATAAACGCAGCAGTGATAGGACTGGAGAGGTTCGGTGAGCAAATGAAGACCCTTTGAAGTCATATTGCATGGTACCCATTCCACGGGTTTCAACTACCCAGGTTTTAGGTTTTCTTCCTTCAGCTAAAACATGCATGTGGAACCCAAGTATGATCAACCATGTGAACGGGAGACGTGTTCAAATATGTCTCAGTTTTCCTCCTCTGGTACTCGGGTGCAACATTCCAGACGCTTTACTAACACTCTCCCCACTTGGAAAGTCAGCGCCTTTAACCTCCTGTTTGGCCCAGTTTGCAATTTCTGCGGAAGATGAACAGGAATAGCGAGAACCAATGAGAGGCTAGCTGGAGGTGTCTGGACGGGCAAATTTAACTCTCATTTCCCAAAAGGAAGAGGAATTAACCAAAGGCTCAGCATGCCGGGCCGGAACCAGATTAGGGCCTGAAGCCATCCTGCGGTGTTGCGGCCAGCTCAAAAGAAAGCGAGTTGAAGAAAGGAGCTCAGGGGCACTGTAATTCACAAACCTGCAGAGTTATAAATGACAGCTATCGTCCAAAAATAGACTGAAGTAAGGCTGCCAAGAGGACTTGAAAGCGGGGCAGAATTGCAGGAAACCGATTTCAGGAGGTAGACTGGAATTGCATTGAAAGCATAGGAAAAGAGGCAGAACGTCCACAATGATGCACTTGGCCAAAAAGTGCGTATGCGTTTTTTCCTGAATATATTCAGGAAAAAACGCATACGCCCTTTTTGGCCAACCAAGCAAGCTTGCAAAGGAAATCTGCACTACAATGATCTCACTTCCCCCCGGTCAAAAGGGCCATCTGAAAAAAGTGTAAAATCCAGAAAGGCAGGACAGGCCATGGAGAACTGGGAACCTTGTTATGCTGAAGGGTGGGATGTAAATTGCCAACAACCACTCGGGAGAAGTGTATGGTGTTTCCTGAAACATCTAAAAAACAAAGCAACAGAGCCTAGGGCACTTCCACTTATGGTCCTATAGCTTAGGGAATTAAAAATCAAAAAGACACAGCCACCCCAAAGTTTCGAACGGCTCTGTTTACAAGAACCTCGTTTACAGTACAAGTTCAACATCGCAGAAAGTGAAAAATGGATAAAAAAGTTGTGGTATTTACTTACAAAGCAATATCACTCAGCAATGAAATCTGTGTCATCAGGCCCTTAGCAGCACAATGAGTGGATTCAGGTATGATGATTCTAACTGAAATAAGTCACACAGAAAAAGAAACATCATAAGATATCAGTAATACACGGAATGTAAACTTGGCTACACAGGAACTGAATTACAGAACAGAACAGGGTCTCAAATTTAGAAAACCAACTTATGCTTGCTTAAGGGGAAAGGTGAGTTGGGGTGCTGCATAAAACCAGAGATTGAAATGAGCACAGATAAAGTTCCTTAAGCCAAATATGGAATAGACAAGAGCTACTCCTTGCTCAACGAAATGGACTCAACACCGCATATTAAACGCCTAAGAATGTACCTGACTAGTAAGTATCTTAAAACCTATGGATTGCTATGTCTCCGAAAGAAAATCAAGCATGTGTACAGGGGCATAAACGCAGCAGTGATAGGATTGGAGAGGTTCAGTGAGCAAATGAAGACCCTTTGAAGTCATATTGCATGGGCCCCATTCCACGGGTTTCAAATACCCAGGTTTAAGGTATTCTTCCTTCAGCTAAAACATGCATGTGGAACCCAAGTATGATCAACCATATGAACGGGAGACGTGTTCAAATATGTCTCAGTTTTCCTCCCCTGGTACTCGGGTGCAACATTCCAGATGCTTTACTAACACTCTCCCCACTTGGAGAGTCAGCGCCTTTAACCTCCTGTTTGGCCCAGTTTGCAATTTCTGCGGAAGATGAACAGGAATAGCGAGAACCAATGAGAGGCTAGCTGGAGGTGTCTGGACGGGCAAATTTAACTCTCATTTCCCACTAGGAAGAGGAAATAACCAAAGGCTCAGCTTGCCGTACCGGAACCAGATTAGGGCCTGAAGCCATCCTGCGGTGTTGCGGCCAGCTCACAAGAAAGCGAGTTGAAGAAAGGAGCTCAGGGGCACTGTAATTCACAAACCTGCAGAGTTATAAATGACAGCTATCGTCCAAAAATACACTGAAGTAAGGCTGCCAAGAGGACTTGAAAGCGGGACAGAATTGCAGGAAACCGATTTCAGGAGGTAGACTGGAATTGCATTGAAAGCATAGGAAAAGAGGCAGAACGTCCACAATGATGCACTTGGCCAAAAAGGGCGTATGCGTTTTTTCCTGAATATATTCAGGAAAAAACGCATACGCCCTTTTTGGCCAACCAAGCAAGCTTGCAAAGGAAATCTGCACTACAATGAAGTCTCACTTCCCCCCGGTCAAAAGGGCCATCTGAAAAAAGTGTAAAATCCAGAAAGGCAGGACAGGCCATGGAGAACTGGGAACCTTGTTATGCTGAAGGGTGGGATGTAAATTGCCAACAACCACTCGGGAGAAGTGTATGGTGTTTCCTGAAACATCTAAAAAACAAAGCAACAGAGCCTAGGGCACTTCCACTTATGGTCCTATAGCTTAGGGAATTTAAAATCAAAAAGACACAGCCACCCCAAAGTTTCAAACGGCTCTGTTTACAAGAACCTCGTTTACAGTACAAGTTCAACATCGCAGAAAGTGAAAAATGGATAAAAAAGTTGTGGTATTTACTTACAAAGCAATATCACTCAGCAATGAAATCTGTGTCATCAGGCCCTTAGCAGCACAATGAGTGGATTCAGGTATGATGATTCTAACTGAAATAAGTCACACAGAAAAACAAACATCATAAGATATCAGTAATACACGGAATGTAAACTTGGCTACACAGGAACTGAATTACAGAACAGAACAGGGTCTCAAATTTAGAAAACCAACTTATGCTTGCTTAAGGGGAAAGGTGAGTTGGGGTGCTGCATAAAACCAGAGATTGAAATGAGCACAGATAAAGTTCCTTAAGCCAAATATGGAATAGACAAGAGCTACTCCTTGCTCAACGAAATGGACTCAACACCGCATATTAAACGCCTAAGAATGTACCTGACTAGTAAGTATCTTAAAACCTATGGATTGCTATGTCTCCGAAAGAGGATCAAGCATGTGCACAGGGGCATAAACGCAGCAGTGATAGGATTGGAGAGGTTCGGTGAGCAAATGAAGACCCTTTGAAGTCATATTGCATGGTACCCATTCCACGGGTTTCAAATACCCAGGTTTAAGGTATTCTTCCTTCAGCCAAAACATGCATGTGGAACCCAAGTATGATCAACCATGTGAACGGGAGACGTGTTCAAATATGTCTCAGTTTTCCTCCCCTGGTACTCGGGTGCAACATTCCAGACGCTTTACTAACACTCTCCCCACTTGGAGAGTCAGTCCCTTTAACCTCCTGTTTGGCCCAGTTTGCAATTTCCGCGGAAGATGAACAGGAATAGCGAGAACCAATGAGAGGCTAGCTGGAGGTGTCTGGATGGGCAAATTTAACTCTCATTTCCCACCAGGAAGAGGAATTAACCAAAGGCTCAGCATGCCGGGCCGGAACCAGATTAGGGCCTGAAGCCATCCTGCGATGTTGCGGCCAGCTCAAAAGAAAGCGAGTTGAAGAAAGGAGCTCAGGGGCACTGTAATTCACAAACCTGCAGAGTTATAAATGACAGCTATCGTCCAAAAATAGACTGAAGTAAGGCTGCCAAGAGGACTTGAAAGCGGGGCAGAATTGCAGGAAACCGATTTCAGGAGGTAGACTGGAATTGCATTGAAAGCATAGGAAAAGAGGCAGAACGTCCACAATGATGCACTTGGCCAAAAAGGGCGTATGCGTTTTTTCCTGAATATATTCAGGAAAAAACGCATACGCCCTTTTTGGCCAACCAAGCAAGCTTGCAAAGGAAATCTGCACTACAATGAAGTCTCACTTCCCCCCCTGTCAAAAGGGCCATCTGAAAAAAGTGTAAAATCCAGAAAGGCAACAGGCCATTGAGAACTGGGAGCCTTGTTATGCTGATGGGCGGGATGTAAATTGCCAACAGACACTCGGGAGAAGTGTATGGTGTTTCCTGAAACATCTAAAAAACAAAGCAACAGAGCCTAGGGCACTTCCACTTATGGTCCTATAGCTTAGGGAAATTAAAATCAAAAAGACACAGCCACCCCAAAGTTTGGGATGCCTCTGTTTACAAGAACCTCGTTTACCGTACAACTTCAATATCACAGAAAGTGAAAAATGGATAAAGAAGTTGTGGTATTTACTTACAACGCAGTGTCACTCAGCAATGAAATCTATGTCATCAGGCCCGTAGCAGCATAATGAGTGGATTCAGGTACGATGATTCTAACTGAAATAAGTCACACAGAAAAAGAAACATCATAAGATATCACTAATACACGGAATGTAAACTTGGCTACACAGGAACTGCATTCCAAAACAGAACAGGGTCTCAAATTTAGAAAACCAACTTATGCTTGCTTAAGGGGAAAGGTGAGTTGGGGTGCTGCATAAAACCAGAGATTGAAATGAGCACAGATAAAGTTCCTTAAGTCAAATATGCAATAGACAAGAGCTACTCCTTGCTCAACGAAGTGGACTCAACACCGCATATTAAACGCCTAAGAATGTACCTGCCTAGTAAGTATCGTAAAACCTATGGATTGCTATGTCTCCAAAAGAGAATCAGGCGTGTGTACAGGGGCATAAACGCAGCAGTGATAGGATTGGAGAGGTTCGGTGAGCAAATGAAGACCCTTTGAAGTCATATTGCATGGTACCCATTCCACGGGTCTCAACTCTCCAGGTTTAAGGTATTCTTCCTTCAGCTAAAACATGCATGTGGAACCCAAGTATGATCAACCATGTGAACGGGAGACGTGTTCAAATATGTCTCAGTTTTCCTCCCCTGGTACTCGGGTGCAACATTCCAGACGCTTTACTAACACTCTCCCCACTTGGAGAGTCAGCGCCTTTAACCTCCTGTTTGGCTCAGTTTGCAATTTCTGCGGAAGATGAACAGGAATAGCGAGAACCAATGAGAGACTAGCTGGAGGTGTCTGGACGGGCAAATTTAACTCTCATTTCCCACCAGGAAGAGGAATTAACCAAAGGCTCAGCGTGCCATGCCGGAACCAGATTAGGGCCTGAAGCCATCATGCGGTGTTGCGGCCAGCTCACAAGAAAGCGAGTTGAGGAAAGGAGCTCAGGGGCACTGTAATTCACAAACCTGCAGAGTTATAAATGACAGCTATCGTCCAAAAATAGACTGAAGTAAGGCTGCCAAGAGGACTTGAAAGCGGGGCAGAATTGCAGGAAACCGATTTCAGGAGGTAGACTGGAATTGCATTGAAAGCATAGGAAAAGAGGCAGAACGTCCACAATGATGCACTTGGCCAAAAAGGGCGTATGCGTTTTTTCCTGAATATATTCAGGAAAAAACGCATACGCCCTTTTTGGCCAACCAAGCAAGCTTGCAAAGGAAATCTGCACTACAATGAAGTCTCACTTCCCCCCGGTCAAAAGGGCCATCTGAAAAAAGTGTAAAATCCAGAAAGGCAGGACAGGCCATGGAGAACTGGGAGCCTTGTTATGCTGATGGGCGGGATGTAAATTGCCAACAACCACTCGGGAGAAGTGTATGGTGTTTCCTGAAACATCTAAAAAACAAAGCAACAGAACCTAGGGCACTTCCACTTATGGTCCTATAGCTTAGGGAAATTAAAATCAAAAAGACACAGCCACCCCAAAGTTTGGAACGGCTCTGTTTACAAGAACCTCGTTTACAGTACAAGTTCAACATCGCAGAAATTGAAAAATGGATAAAGAACTTGTGGTATTTACTTACAATGCAGTATCACTCAGCAATGAAATCTGTGTCATCAGGCCCTTAGCAGCACAATGAGTGGATTCAGGTATGATGATTCTAACTGAAATAAGTCACACAGAAAAAGAAACATCATAAGATATCAGTAATACACGGAATGTAAACTTGGCTACACAGGAACTGAATTACAGAACAGAACAGGGTCTCAAATTTAGAAAACCAACTTATGCTTGCTTAAGGGTAAAGGTGAGTTGGGGTGCTGCATAAAACCAGAGATTGAAATGAGCACAGATAAAGTTCCTTAAGCCAAATATGGAATAGACAAGAGCTACTCATTGCTCAACGAAATGGACTCAACACCGCATATTAAACGCCTAAGAATGTACCTGACTTGTAAGTATCTTAAAACCTATGAATTGCTATGTCTCCGAAAGAGAATCAAGCATGTGTACAGGGGCATAAACGCAGCAGTGATAGGATTGGAGAGGTTCGGTGAGCAAATGAAGACCCTTTGAAGTCATATTGCATGGTACCCATTCCACGGGTTTCAACTACCCAGGTTTAAGGTATTCTTCCTTCAGCTAAAACATGCATGTGGAACCTAGAGTATGATCAACCATGTGATCGGGAGACGTGTTCAAATATGTCTCAGTTTTCGTACCCTGGTACTCGGGTGCAACATTCCAGACGCTTTACTAACACTCTCCCGACTTGGAGAGTCAGTCCCTTTAACCTCCTGTTTGGCCCAGTTTGCAATTTCTGCGGAAGATGAACAGGAATAGCGAGAAACAATGAGAGACTAGCTGGAGGTGTCTGGACGGACAAATTTAACTCTCATTTCCCACCAGGAAGAGGAATTAACCAAAGGCTCAGCGTGCCGTGCCGGAACCAGATTAGGGCCTGAAGCCATCCTGCGGTGTTGCGGCCAGCTCACAAGAAAGCGAGTTGAAGAAAGGAGCTCAGGGGCACTGTAATTCACAAACCTGCAGAGTTATAAATGACAGCTATCGTCCAAAAATAGACTGAAGTAAGGCTGCCAAGAGGACTTGAAAGCGGGGCAGAATTGCAGGAAACCGATTTCAGGAGGTAGACTGGAATTGCATTGAATGCATAGGAAAAGAGGCAGAACGTCCACAATGATGCACTTGGCCAAAAAGGGCGTATGCGTTTTTTCCTGAATATATTCAGGAAAAAACGCATACGCCCTTTTTGGCCAACCAAGCAAGCTTGCAAAGGAAATCTGCACTACAATGAAGTCTCACTTCCCCCCGGTCAAAAGGGCCATCTGAAAAAAGTGTAAAATCCAGAAAGGCAGGACAGGTCATGGAGAACTGGGAGCCTTGTTATGCTGATGGACGGGATGTAAATTGCCAACAACCACTTGGGAGAAGTGTATGGTGTTTCCTGAAACATCTAAAAAACAAAGCAACAGAGCCTAGGGCACTTCCACTTATGGTCCTATAGCTTAGGGAATTTAAAATCAAAAAGACACAGCCACCTCAAAGTTTGGAACGGCTCTGTTTACAAGAACCTCGTTTACAGTACAAGTTCAACATCGCAGAAAGTGAAAAATGGATAAAGAAGTTGTGGTATTTACTTACAAAGCAATATCACTCAGCAATGAAATCTGTGTCATCAGGCCCTTAGCAGCACAATGAGTGGATTCAGGTATGATGATTCTAACTGAAATAAGTCACACAGAAAAAGAAACATCATAAGGTATCAGTAATACACGGAATGTAAACTTGGCTACACAGGAACTGAATTACAGAACAGAACAGGGTCTCAAATTTCGAAAACCAACTCATGCTTGCTTAAGGGGAAAGGTGAGTTGGGGTGCTGCATAAAACCAGAGATTGAAATGAGCACAGATAAAGTTCCTTAAGTCAAATATGGAATAGACAAGAGCTACTCCTTGCTCAACGAAATGGACTCAACACCGCATATTAAACGCCTAAGAATGTAGCTGACTAGTAAGTATCTTAAAACCTATGGATTGCTATGTCTCCGAAAGAGAATCAAGCATGTGTACAGGGGCATAAACGCAGCAGTGATAGGATTGGAGAGGTTCGGTGAGCAAATGAAGACCCTTTGAAGTCATATTGCATGGTACCCATTCCACGGGTTTCAACTACCCAGGTTTTAGGTATTCTTCCTTCAGCTAAAACATGCATGTGGAACCCAAGTATGATCAACCATGTGAACGGGAGACGTGTTCAAATATGTCTCAGTTTTCCTCCCCTGGTACTCGGGTGCAACATTCCAGACGCTTTACTAACACTCTCCCCACTTGGAGAGTCAGCGCCTTTAACCTCCTGTTTGGCCCAGTTTGCAATTTCTGTGGAAGATGAACAGGAATAGCGAGAACCAATGAGAGGCTAGCTGGAGGTGTCTGGACGGGCAAATTTAACTCTCATTTCCCACCAGGAAGAGGAAATAACCAAAGGCTCAGTGTGCCGTGCCGGAACCAGATTAGGGCCTGAAGCCATCCTGCGGTGTTGCGGCCAGCTCACAAGAAAGCGAGTTGAAGAAAGGAGCTCAGGGGCACTGTAATTCACAAACCTGCAGAGTTATAAATGACAGCTATCGTCCAAAAATAGACTGAAGTAAGGCTGCCAAGAGGACTTGAAAGCGGGGCAGAATTGCAGGAAACCGATTTCAGGAGGTAGACTGGAATTGCATTGAAAGCATAGGAAAAGAGGCAGAACGTCCACAATGATGCACTTGGCCAAAAAGGGCGTATGCGTTTTTTCCTGAATATATTCAGGAAAAAACGCATACACCCTTTTTGGCCAACCAAGCAAGCTTGCAAAGGAAATCTGCACTACAATGAAGTCTCACTTCCCCCCGGTCAAAAGGGCCATCTGAAAAAAGTGTAAAATCCAGAAAGGCAGGACAGGCCATGGAGAACTGGGAGCCTTGTTATGCTGAAGGGCGGGATGTAAATTGCCAACAACCACTCGGGAGAAGTGTATGGTGTTTCCTGAAACATCTAAAAAACAAAGCAACAGAGCCTAGGGCACTTCCACTTATGGTCCTATAGCTTAGGGAATTTAAAATCAAAAAGACACAGCCACCCCAAAGTTTCGAACGGCTCTGTTTACAAGAACCTCGTTTACAGTACAAGTTCAACATCGCAGAAAGTGAAAAATGGATAAAAAAGTTGTGGTATTTACTTACAAAGCAATATCACTCAGCAATGAAATCTGTGTCATCAGGCCCTTAGCAGCACAATGAGTGGATTCAGGTATGATGATTCTAACTGAAATAAGTCACACAGAAAAAGAAACATCATAAGATATCAGTAATACACGGAATGTAAACTTGGCTACACAGGAACTGAATTACAGAACAGAACAGGGTCTCAAATTTAGAAAACCAACTTATGCTTGCTTAAGGGGAAAGGTGAGTTGGGGTGCTGCATAAAACCAGAGATTGAAATGAGCACAGATAAAGTTCCTTAAGCCAAATATGGAATAGACAAGAGCTACTCCTTGCTCAACGAAATGGACTCAACACCGCATATTAAACGCCTAAGAATGTACCTGACTAGTAAGTATCTTAAAACCTATCGATTGCTATGTCTCCGAAAGAAAATCAAGCATGTGTACAGGGGCATAAACGCAGCAGTGATAGGATTGGAGAGGTTCAGTGAGCAAATGAAGACCCTTTGAAGTCATATTGCATGGTACCCATTCCACGGGTTTCAAATACCCAGGTTTAAGGTATTCTTCCTTCAGCTAAAACATGCATGTGGAACCCAAGTATGATCAACCATGTGAACGGGAGACGTGTTCAAATAAGTCTCAGTTTTCCTCCCCTGGTACTCGGGTGCAACATTCCAGATGCTTTACTAACACTCTCCCCACTTGGAGAGTCAGCGCCTTTAACCTCCTGTTTGGCCCAGTTTGCAATTTCTGCGGAAGATGAACAGGAATAGCGAGAACCAATGAGAGGCTAGCTGGAGGTGTCTGGACGGGCAAATTTAACTCTCATTTCCCACCAGGAAGAGGAAATAACCAAAGGCTCAGCGTGCCGTACCGGAACCAGATTAGGGCCTGAAGCCATCCTGCGGTGTTGCGGCCAGCTCACAAGAAAGCGAGTTGAAGAAAGGAGCTCAGGGGCACTGTAATTCACAAACCTGCAGAGTTATAAATGACAGCTATCGTCCAAAAATAGACTGAAGTAAGGCTGCCAAGAGGACTTGAAAGCGGGGCAGAATTGCAGGAAACCGATTTCAGGAGGTAGACTGGAATTGCATTGAAAGCATAGGAAAAGAGGACGAACGTCCACAATGATGCACTTGGCCAAAAAGGGCGTATGCGTTTTTTCCTGAATATATTCAGGAAAAAACGCATACGCCCTTTTTGGCCAACCAAGCAAGCTTGCAAAGGAAATCTGCACTACAATGAAGTCTCACTTCCCCCCGGTCAAAAGGGCCATCTGAAAAAAGTGTAAAATCCAGAAAGGCAGGACAGGCCATGGAGAACTGGGAGCCTTGTTATGCTGTTGGGCGGGATGTAAATTGCCAACAACCACTCGGGAGAAGTGTATGGTGTTTCCTGAAACATCTAAAAAACAAAGCAACAGAGCCTAGGGCACTTCCACTTATGGTCCTATAGCTTAGGGAAATTAAAATCAAAAAGACACAGCCACCCCAAAGTTTGGAACGGCTCTGTTTACAAGAACCTTGTTTACAGTACAAGTTCAACATCGCAGAAAGTGAAAAATGGATAAAGAACTTGTGGTACTTACGTACAATGCAGTATCACTCAGCAATGAAATCTATGTCATCAGGCCCATAGCAGCATAATGAGTGGATTCAGGTACGATGATTCTAACTGAAATAAGTCACACAGAAAAAGAAACATCATAAGATATCACTAATACACGGAATGTAAACTTGGCTACACAGGAACTGCATTCCAAAACAGAACAGGGTCTCAAATTTAGAAAACCAACTTATGCTTGCTTAAGGGGAAAGGTGAGTTGGGGTGCTGCATAAAACCAGAGATTGAAATGAGCACAGATAAAGTTCCTTAAGCCAAATATGGAATAGACAAGAGCTACTCCTTGCTCAACGAAATGGACTCAACACCGCATATTAAACGCCTAAGAATGTACCTGACTAGTAAGTATCTTAAAACCTATGGATTGCTATGTCTCCGAAAGAGGATCAAGCGTGTGTACAGGGGCATAAACGCAGCAGTGATAGGATTGGAGAGGTTCGGTGAGCAAATGAAGACCCTTTGAAGTCATATTGCATGGTACCCATTACACGGGTTTCAAATACCCAGGTTTAAGGTATTCTTCCTTCAGCTAAAACATGCATGTGGAACCCAAGTATGATCAACCATGTGAACGGGAGACGTGTTCAAATATGTCTCAGTTTTCCTCCCCTGGTACTCGGGTGCAACATTCCAGACACTTTACTAACACTCTCCCCACTTGGAGAGTCAGCGCCTTTAACCTCCTGTTTGGCCCAGTTTGCAATTTCTGCGGAAGATGAACAGGAATAGCGAGAACCAATGAGAGACTAGCTGGAGGTGTCTGGACGGGCAAATTTAACTCTCATTTCCCACCAGAAAGAGGAAATAACCAAAGGCTCAGCGTGCCGGGCCGGAACCAGATTAGGGCCTGAGCCATCCTGCGGTGTTGTGGCCAGGTCACAAGAAAGCGAGTTGAAGAAAGGAGCTCAGGGGCACTGCAATTCACAAACCTGCAGAGTTATAAATGACAGCTATCGTCCAAAAATAGACTGAAGTAAGGCTGCCAAGAGGACTTGAAAGCGGGGCAGAATTGCAGGAAACCGATTTCAGGAGGTAGACTGGAATTGCATTGAAAGCATAGGAAAAGAGGCAGAACGTCCACAATGATGCACTTGGCCAAAAAGGGCGTATGCGTTTTTTCCTGAATATATTCAGGAAAAAACGCATACGCCCTTTTTGGCCAACCAAGCAAGCTTGCAAAGGAAATCTGCACTACAATAAAGTCTCACTTCTCCCCGGTCAAAAGGGCCATCTGAAAAAAGTGTAAAATCCAGAAAGGCAGGACAGGCCATGGAGAACTGGGAGCCTTGTTATGCTAATGGGCGGGATGTAAATTGCCAACAGACACTCAGGAGAAGTGTATGGTGTTTCCTGAAACATCTAAAAAACAAAGCAACAGAGCCTAGGGCACTTCCGCTTATGGTCCTATAGCTTAGGGAAATTAAAATCAAAAAGACACAGCCACCCCAAAGTTTGGGACCCCTCCTTTTATAAGAACCTCGTTTACCGTACAAGTTCAATATCACAGAAAGTGAAAAATGGATAAAGAACTTGTGGTACTTGCGTACAATGCAGTATCACTCAGCAATGAAATCTATGTCATCAGGCCCGTAGCAGCATAATGAGTGGATTCAGGTACGAGGATTCTAACTGAAATAAGTCACACAGAAAAAGAAACATCATAAGGTATCAGTAATACACGGAATGTAAACTTGGCTACACAGGAACTGAATTACAGAACAGAACAGGGTCTCAAATTTCGAAAACCAACTCATGCTTGCTTAAGGGGAAAGGTGAGTTGGGGTGCTGCATAAAACCAGAGATTGAAATGAGCACAGATAAAGTTCCTTAAGTCAAATATGGAATAGACAAGAGCTACTCCTTGCTCAACGAAATGGACTCAACACCGCATATTAAACGCCTAAGAATGTAGCTGACTAGTAAGTATCTTAAAACCTATGGATTGCTATGTCTCCGAAAGAGAATCAAGCATGTGTACAGGGGCATAAACGCAGCAGTGATAGGATTGGAGAGGTTCGGTGAGCAAATGAAGACCCTTTGAAGTCATATTGCATGGTACCCATTCCACGGGTTTCAACTACCCAGGTTTTAGGTATTCTTCCTTCAGCTAAAACATGCATGTGGAACCCAAGTATGATCAACCATGTGAACGGGAGACGTGTTCAAATATGTCTCAGTTTTCCTCCCCTGGTACTCGGGTGCAACATTCCAGACGCTTTACTAACACTCTCCCCACTTGGAGAGTCAGCGCCTTTAACCTCCTGTTTGGCCCAGTTTGCAATTTCTGCGGAAGATGAACAGGAATAGCGAGAACCAATGAGAGGCTAGCTGGAGGTGTCTGGACGGGCAAATTTAACTCTCATTTCCCACCAGGAAGAGGAAATAACCAAAGGCTCAGTGTGCCGTGCCGGAACCAGATTAGGGCCTGAAGCCATCCTGCGGTGTTGCGGCCAGCTCACAAGAAAGCGAGTTGAAGAAAGGAGCTCAGGGGCACTGTAATTCACAAACCTGCAGAGTTATAAATGACAGCTATCGTCCAAAAATAGACTGAAGTAAGGCTGCCAAGAGGACTTGAAAGCGGGGCAGAATTGCAGGAAACCAATTTCAGGAGGTAGACTGGAATTGCATTGAAAGCATAGGAAAAGAGGCAGAACGTCCACAATGATGCACTTGGCCAAAAAGGGCGTATGCGTTTTTTCCTGAATATATTCAGGAAAAAACGCATACGCCCTTTTTGGCCAACCAAGCAAGCTTGCAAAGGAAATCTGCACTACAATGAAGTCTCACTTCCCCCCGGTCAAAAGGGCCATCTGAAAAAAGTGTAAAATCCAGAAAGGCAGGACAGGCCATGGAGAACTGGGAGCCTTGTTATGCTGAAGGGCGGGATGTAAATTGCCAACAACCACTCGGGAGAAGTGTATGGTGTTTCCTGAAACATCTAAAAAACAAAGCAACAGAGCCTAGGGCACTTCCACTTATGGTCCTATAGCTTAGGGAATTTAAAATCAAAAAGACACAGCCACCCCAAAGTTTCGAACGGCTCTGTTTACAAGAACCTCGTTTACAGTACAAGTTCAACATCGCAGAAAGTGAAAAATGGATAAAAAAGTTGTGGTATTTACTTACAAAGCAATATCACTCAGCAATGAAATCTGTGTCATCAGGCCCTTAGCAGCACAATGAGTGGATTCAGGTATGATGATTCTAACTGAAATAAGTCACACAGAAAAAGAAACATCATAAGATATCAGTAATACACGGAATGTAAACTTGGCTACACAGGAACTGAATTACAGAACAGAACAGGGTCTCAAATTTAGAAAACCAACTTATGCTTGCTTAAGGGGAAAGGTGAGTTGGGGTGCTGCATAAAACCAGAGATTGAAATGAGCACAGATAAAGTTCCTTAAGCCAAATATGGAATAGACAAGAGCTACTCCTTGCTCAACGAAATGGACTCAACACCGCATATTAAACGCCTAAGAATGTACCTGACTAGTAAGTATCTTAAAACCTATCGATTGCTATGTCTCCGAAAGAAAATCAAGCATGTGTACAGGGGCATAAACGCAGCAGTGATAGGATTGGAGAGGTTCAGTGAGCAAATGAAGACCCTTTGAAGTCATATTGCATGGTACCCATTCCACGGGTTTCAAATACCCAGGTTTAAGGTATTCTTCCTTCAGCTAAAACATGCATGTGGAACCCAAGTATGATCAACCATGTGAACGGGAGACGTGTTCAAATAAGTCTCAGTTTTCCTCCCCTGGTACTCGGGTGCAACATTCCAGATGCTTTACTAACACTCTCCCCACTTGGAGAGTCAGCGCCTTTAACCTCCTGTTTGGCCCAGTTTGCAATTTCTGCGGAAGATGAACAGGAATAGCGAGAACCAATGAGAGGCTAGCTGGAGGTGTCTGGACGGGCAAATTTAACTCTCATTTCCCACCAGGAAGAGGAAATAACCAAAGGCTCAGCGTGCCGTACCGGAACCAGATTAGGGCCTGAAGCCATCCTGCGGTGTTGCGGCCAGCTCACAAGAAAGCGAGTTGAAGAAAGGAGCTCAGGGGCACTGTAATTCACAAACCTGCAGAGTTATAAATGACAGCTATCGTCCAAAAATAGACTGAAGTAAGGCTGCCAAGAGGACTTGAAAGCGGGGCAGAATTGCAGGAAACCGATTTCAGGAGGTAGACTGGAATTGCATTGAAAGCATAGGAAAAGAGGACGAACGTCCACAATGATGCACTTGGCCAAAAAGGGCGTATGCGTTTTTTCCTGAATATATTCAGGAAAAAACGCATACGCCCTTTTTGGCCAACCAAGCAAGCTTGCAAAGGAAATCTGCACTACAATGAAGTCTCACTTCCCCCCGGTCAAAAGGGCCATCTGAAAAAAGTGTAAAATCCAGAAAGGCAGGACAGGCCATGGAGAACTGGGAGCCTTGTTATGCTGTTGGGCGGGATGTAAATTGCCAACAACCACTCGGGAGAAGTGTATGGTGTTTCCTGAAACATCTAAAAAACAAAGCAACAGAGCCTAGGGCACTTCCACTTATGGTCCTATAGCTTAGGGAAATTAAAATCAAAAAGACACAGCCACCCCAAAGTTTGGAACGGCTCTGTTTACAAGAACCTTGTTTACAGTACAAGTTCAACATCGCAGAAAGTGAAAAATGGATAAAGAACTTGTGGTACTTACGTACAATGCAGTATCACTCAGCAATGAAATCTATGTCATCAGGCCCATAGCAGCATAATGAGTGGATTCAGGTACGATGATTCTAACTGAAATAAGTCACACAGAAAAAGAAACATCATAAGATATCACTAATACACGGAATGTAAACTTGGCTACACAGGAACTGCATTCCAAAACAGAACAGGGTCTCAAATTTAGAAAACCAACTTATGCTTGCTTAAGGGGAAAGGTGAGTTGGGGTGCTGCATAAAACCAGAGATTGAAATGAGCACAGATAAAGTTCCTTAAGCCAAATATGGAATAGACAAGAGCTACTCCTTGCTCAACGAAATGGACTCAACACCGCATATTAAACGCCTAAGAATGTACCTGACTAGTAAGTATCTTAAAACCTATGGATTGCTATGTCTCCGAAAGAGGATCAAGCGTGTGTACAGGGGCATAAACGCAGCAGTGATAGGATTGGAGAGGTTCGGTGAGCAAATGAAGACCCTTTGAAGTCATATTGCATGGTACCCATTACACGGGTTTCAAATACCCAGGTTTAAGGTATTCTTCCTTCAGCTAAAACATGCATGTGGAACCCAAGTATGATCAACCATGTGAACGGGAGACGTGTTCAAATATGTCTCAGTTTTCCTCCCCTGGTACTCGGGTGCAACATTCCAGACACTTTACTAACACTCTCCCCACTTGGAGAGTCAGCGCCTTTAACCTCCTGTTTGGCCCAGTTTGCAATTTCTGCGGAAGATGAACAGGAATAGCGAGAACCAATGAGAGACTAGCTGGAGGTGTCTGGACGGGCAAATTTAACTCTCATTTCCCACCAGAAAGAGGAAATAACCAAAGGCTCAGCGTGCCGGGCCGGAACCAGATTAGGGCCTGAGCCATCCTGCGGTGTTGTGGCCAGGTCACAAGAAAGCGAGTTGAAGAAAGGAGCTCAGGGGCACTGCAATTCACAAACCTGCAGAGTTATAAATGACAGCTATCGTCCAAAAATAGACTGAAGTAAGGCTGCCAAGAGGACTTGAAAGCGGGGCAGAATTGCAGGAAACCGATTTCAGGAGGTAGACTGGAATTGCATTGAAAGCATAGGAAAAGAGGCAGAACGTCCACAATGATGCACTTGGCCAAAAAGGGCGTATGCGTTTTTTCCTGAATATATTCAGGAAAAAACGCATACGCCCTTTTTGGCCAACCAAGCAAGCTTGCAAAGGAAATCTGCACTACAATAAAGTCTCACTTCTCCCCGGTCAAAAGGGCCATCTGAAAAAAGTGTAAAATCCAGAAAGGCAGGACAGGCCATGGAGAACTGGGAGCCTTGTTATGCTAATGGGCGGGATGTAAATTGCCAACAGACACTCAGGAGAAGTGTATGGTGTTTCCTGAAACATCTAAAAAACAAAGCAACAGAGCCTAGGGCACTTCCGCTTATGGTCCTATAGCTTAGGGAAATTAAAATCAAAAAGACACAGCCACCCCAAAGTTTGGGACCCCTCCTTTTATAAGAACCTCGTTTACCGTACAAGTTCAATATCACAGAAAGTGAAAAATGGATAAAGAACTTGTGGTACTTGCGTACAATGCAGTATCACTCAGCAATGAAATCTATGTCATCAGGCCCGTAGCAGCATAATGAGTGGATTCAGGTACGAGGATTCTAACTGAAATAAGTCACACAGAAAAAGAAACATCATAAGATATCACTAATACACTGAATGTAAACTTGGCTACACAGGAACTGCATTCCAAAACAGAACAGGGTCTCAAATTTAGAAAACCAACTTATGCTTGTTTAAGGGGAAAGGTGAGTTGGGGTGCTGCATAAAACCAGAGATTGAAATGAGCACAGATAAAGTTCCTTAAGCCAAATATGGAATAGACAAGAGCTACTCCTTGCTCAATGAAATGGACACAAAACCCCATATTAAACGCCTAAGAATGCACCTGACTAGTAAGTAACTTAAAACCTATGGATTGCTATGTCTCCGAAAGAGAATCAAGCATGTGTACGGGGGCATAAACGCAGCAGTGATAGGAATGGAGAAGTTCGGTGAGAAAATGAAGACCCTTTGAAGTCATATTGCATGGTACCCATTCCACGGGTTTCAACTATCCAGGTTTAAGGTATTCTTCCTTCATCTAAAACATGCATGTGGAACCTAGAGTATGATCAACCATGTGATCGGGAGACGTGTTCAAATATGTCTCAGTTTTCGTACCCTGGTACTCGGGTGCAACATTCCAGACGCTTTACTAACACTCTCCCCACTTGGAGAGTCAGTCCCTTTAACTTCCTGTTTGGCCCAGTTTGCAATTTCTGTGGAAGATGAACAGGAATAGCGAGAACCAATGAAAGACTAGCTGGAGGTGTCTGGATGGGCAAATTTAACTCTCATTTCCCACCAGGAAGAGGAATTAACCAAAGGCTCAGCGTGCCGTGCCAGAACCAGATTAGGGCCTGAAGACATCCTGTGGTGTTGCGGCCAGGTCACAAGAAAGCGAGGTGAAGAAAGGAGCTCAGGGGCACTGTAATTCACAAACCTGCAGAGTTATAAATGACAGCTATCGTCCAAAAATAGACTGAAGTAAGGCTGCCAAGAGGACTTGAAAGCGGGGCAGAATTGCAGGAAACCGATTTCAGGAGGTAGACTGGAATTGCATTGAAAGCATAGGAAAAGAGGCAGAATGTCCACAATGATGCACTTGGCCAAAAAAGGCGTATGCGTTTTTTCCTGAATATATTCAGGAAAAAACGCATACGCACTTTTTGGCCAACCAAGCAAGCTTGCAAAGGAAATCTGCACTACAATGAAGTCTCACTTCCCCCCGGTCAAAAGGGCCATCTGAAAAAAGTGTAAAATCCAGAAAGGCAGGACAGGCCATGGAGAACTGGAAGCCTTGTTATGCTGATGGGCGGGATGTAAATTGCCAACAACCACTCGGGAGAAGTGTATGGTGTTTCCTGAAACATCTAAAAAACAAAGCAACAGAGCCTAGGGCACTTCCACTTATGGTCCTATAGCTTAGGGAATTTAAAATCAAAAAGACACAGCCACCCCAAAGTTTGGAACGGCTCTGTTTACAAGAACCTCGTTTACAGTACAAGTTCAACATCGCAGAAATTGAAAAATGGATAAAGAAGTTGTGGTATTTACTTACAAAGCAATATCACTCAGCAATGAAATCTGTGTCATCAGGCCCTTAGCAGCACAATGAGTGGATTCAGGTATGATGATTCTAACTGAAATAAGTCACACAGAAAAAGAAACATCATAAGATATCAGTAATACACGGAATGTAAACTTGGCTACACAGGAACTGAATTACAGAACAGAACAGGGTCTCAAATTTAGAAAACCAACTTATGCTTGCTTAAGGGGAAAGGTGAGTTGGGGTGCTGCATAAAACCAGAGATTGAAATGAGCACAGATAAAGTTCCTTAAGCCAAATATGGAATAGACAAGAGCTACTCCTTGCTCAACGAAATGAACTCAACACCGCATATTAAACGCCTAAGAATGTACCTGACTAGTAAGTATCTTAAAACCTATGGATTGCTATGTCTCCAAAAGAGAATCAAGCATGTGTACAGGGGCATAAACGCAGCAGTGATAGGATTGGAGAGGTTCGGTGAGCAAATGAAGACCCTTTGAAGTCATATTGCATGGTACCCATTCCACGGGTTTCAACTACCCAGGTTTTAGGTATTCTTCCTTCAGCTAAAACATGCATGTGGAACCCAAGTATGATCAACCATGTGAACGGGAGCCGTGTTCAAATATGTCTCAGTTTTCGTACCCTGGTGCTCGGGTGCAACATTCCAGACGCTTTACTAACACTCTCCCCACTTGGAGAGTCAGTCCCTTTAACCTCCTGTTTGGCCCAGTTTGCAATTTCTGTGGAAGATGAACAGGAATAGCGAGAACCAATGAGAGACTAGCTGGAGGTGTCTGGATGGGCAAATTTAACTCTCATTTCCCACCAGGAAGAGGAATTAACCAAAGGCTCAGCATGCCGTGCCAGAACCAGATTAGGGCCTGAAGCCATCCTGCGGTGTTGCGGCCAGGTCACAAGAAAGCGAGTTGAAGAAAGGAGCTCAGGGGCACTGTAATTCACAAACCTGCAGAGTTATAAATGACAGCTATCGTCCAAAAATAGACTGAAGTAAGGCTGCCAAGAGGACTTGAAAGCGGGGCAGAATTGCAGGAAACCGATTTCAGGAGGTAGACTGGAATTGCATTGAAAGCATAGGAAAAAGGCAGAATGTCCACAATGATGCACTTGGCCAAAAAAGGCGTATGCGTTTTTTCCTGAATATATTCAGGAAAGAACGCATACGCCCTTTTTGGCCAACCAAGCAAGCTTGCAAAGGAAATCTGCACTACAATGAAGTCTCACTTCCCCCCGGTCAAAAGGGCCATCTGAAAAAAGTGTAAAATCCAGAAAGGCAGGACAGGCCATGGAGAACTGGGAGCCTTGTTATGCTGATGGGTGGGATGTAAATTGACAAGAACCACTTGGGAGAAGTGTATGGTGTTTCCTGAAACAACTAAAAAACAAAGCAACAGAGCCTAGGGCACTTCCACTTATGGTCCTATAGCTTAGGGAATTTAAAATGAGAAAGACACAGCCACCCCAAAGTTTGGAACGGCTCTGTTTACAAGAACCTCGTTTACAGTACAAGTTCAACATCGCAGAAAGTGAAAAATGGATAAAGAAGTTGTGGTATTTACTTACAAAGCAATATCACTCAGCAATGAAATCTGTGTCATCAGGCCCTTAGCAGCACAATGAGTGGATTCAGGTATGATGATTCTAACTGAAATAAGTCACACAGAAAAAGAAACATCATAAGATATCACTAATACACAAAATGTAAACTTGGCTACACAGGAACTGCATTCCAAAACAGAACAGGGTCTCAAATTTAGAAAACCAACTTATGCTTGCTTAAGGGGAAAGGTGAGTTGGGGTGCTGCATAAAACCAGAGATTGAAATGAGCACAGATAAAGTTCCTTAAGCCAAATATTGAATAGACAAGAGCTACTCCTTGCTCAACGAAATGGACTCAAAACCCCATATTAAACGCCTAAGAAAGTACCTGACTAGTAAGTATCTTAAAACCTATGGATTTCTATGTCTCCAAAAGAGAATCAAGCGTGTGTACAGGGGCATAAACGCAGCAGTGATAGGATTGGAGAGGTTCGGTGAGCAAATGACGACCCTTTGAAGTCATATTGCATGGTACCCATTACACGGGTCTCAACTCTCCAGGTTTAAGGTATTCTTCCTTCAGCTAAAACATGCATGTGGAACCCAGAGTATGATCAACCATGTGAACGGGAGACGTGTTCAAATATGTCTCAGTTTTCCTCCCCTGGTACTCGGGTGCAACATTCCAGACGCTTTACTAACACTCTCCCGACTTGGAGAGTCAGTCCCTTTAACCTCCTGTTTGGCCCAGTTTGCAATTTCTGCAGAAGATGAACAGGAATAGCGAGAACCAATGAGAGGCTAGCTGGAGGTGTCTGGACGGGCAAATTTAACTCTCATTTCCCACCAGGAAGAGGAATTAACCAAAGGCTCAGCATGCCGGGCCGGAACCAGATTAGGGCCTGAAGCCATCCTGCGGTGTTGCGGCCAGGTCACAAGAAAGCGAGGTGAAGAAAGGAGCTCAGGGGCCCTGTAATTCACAAACCTGCAGAGTTATAAATGACAGCTATCGTCCAAAAATAGACTGAAGTAAGGCTGCCAAGAGGACTTGAAAGCGGGGCAGAATTGCAGGAAACCGATTTCAGGAGGTAGACTGGAATTGCATTGAAAGCATAGGAAAAGAGGCAGAACGTCCACAATGATGCACTTTGCCAAAAGGGCATATGCGTTTTTTCCTGAATATATTCAGGAAAAAACGCATACGCCCTTTTTGGCCAACCAAGCAAGCTTGCAAAGGAAATCTGCACTACAATGAAGTCTCACTTCCCCCCGGTCAAAAGGGCCATCAGAATAAAGTGTAAAATCCAGAAAGGCAGGACAGGCCATGGAGAACTGGGAGCCTTGTTATGCTGATGGGCGGGATGTAAATTGCCAACAGACACTCGGGAGAAGTGTATGGTGTTTCCTGAAACATCTAAAAAACAAAGCAACAGAGCCTAGGGCACTTCCACTTATGGTCCTATAGCTTAGGGAAATTAATATCAAAAAGACACAGCAACCCCAAAATTTGGGACGGCTCTTTTTACAGGAATCTCTTCTATGGCACAAGTTAAATATCCCAGAGAGCAAATAATGGATAAAGAAGTTGCGGTACTTCTGTACAACAGAATACCACTCAGCAATGAAATCTATGTCACCAGGCCCGTACCAGCATAATGAGTGCATTGAGGCACGATGATTCTAAGTGAAATAAGTCACACAGAAAAAGAAACATCATAAGGTATCACTAATACACGGAATGTGAACTTGGCTACACATGAACTGAATTACAAAACAGAACAGGGTCTCAAGTTTAGAAAACCAACTTATGCCTGCTTAAGGGGGAAGGTGAGTTGGGGTGCTGCATAAAAGCAGAGTTTGAAATTAGCACAGATACCGTTCCATAAGCCAAATATGTAATAGACAAGAGCTACCCCTTGCTCAACGAAATGGATTCAACAATGAGGTATCACCTCACACCTGGTAGAATAGGCATCATTGAAAATCTACAAACAAAAAATGCTGGAAAGGGTGTGGAGAAAAGGAACCCTCTTCCACTATTGTTGGGAATATAAATTGATACAGTCATTATGGAGAACAATATGGAATTTCTTAAGAAACTAACAATAGAATTACCATATGATACAGCAATCCCAGTACTGGACATATACCCAGACAAAACCATAAATCAAAAAGAGTCATTCACCGCAATGTTCATTGCATCACTATTTACAATATTGAGGTAATGGAAGCAACCTAAATGCCCACAGACAGACTAATGCATAAAGCTGTGGTACATATATAAAATGGAATATTACTAAGCCATGAAAAGGAATGAAATTGGGTCATTTGTAGAGACGTCGATGGATCTAGAGACTGTCATACAGAGTGAAGTAAGTCAGAAAGAGAAAAACAAATCTTGTATATTCATGCATATATGTGGAACCTAGAAAAACTGTACAGATTAACCGTTTTGCAAGGCATAAATAGAGCAACAGATGTAGACAACAAACGTATGGACAACAAGGGGGGAAAGCTGTTGGGGGGGTGGTGGTGGGAGGAGTTGAGAGACTGGGATTGGCATGTATACATTTATATGTATAAAATAGATAACCAATAAGAACCTGCTGTATAAAAATATAAAATAAAATTCAAAATTAAAAAGAAGTAAAATTTAAAAAATAAAACAGAAAAAACAATTATTCCCTGCACATACATGTATTTATATGAATAAATTATTTCCATGCTTATATCTGTAAATACAAAAAAGAGGAATAAAACCTACCTTGAACCAAAAACGAAAAAGAGAAAAAAAACACAGAACCCACCAGTTACACAGAGGAAAACCGTATCAGGGCACTTGCTCCAGTTGTAAACAATTCTGAAGTTGGTCAGTGGTGGGGAATCGTCTCCCATTCAGCCAGCAGCCCCCACGCAACAAGCGTCCTCATTGCAAAGCTGGGGCACCGTGCCGAGGCATCTGTGAGTAAACGTGAGCTGAGCCCCAGGCCAGTTGCTGCTGAACTATTCCCACCCGTCCCAGGTAAAACACCTGAATATATACAAGGACTTGAAAGCCTAGAGGAAGGGCCATAGAGCCACACGAGTGACAGCATGCCGGCCGACTTGGTGCCTGCAGGCCAGCCAGGATGGTCCTGGCCCTGGGTGCTCTTCTGGAAGATTTCCATTTCCCTGCCTGAGATACCCGTCCTGTCCCTGCCCCCACTGCTTTTTTCCTTCCTCACCTCTGCCCAGGGAGAAATTCCAGCAGCAGGTATGGGTGACACATCCTCTTCTTTAGCAGGTGGCAGCCTGGCAACTGCTGCAGAAAGTCCAGCAGAGCCCCACTCACACTGGGCCACCCACAAAGCCGTGGCCTCTCACTCCCTCCCACCAGCCCAGCCCCGAGACTGCTGACAGGGCAGAGAAAATGGCGTCAGGCACGGCTGCAGGGGCTCTTGCTGCCTGGAGTGGTATTTATATTGATCTCAACCCAGGCACACCTGGGGAGGGCTGGCCGGCACGGTAAGGCTGCCCAGGTCAGCCAATCATCACCCCTCAGGGGCTCACAGTTGCAGAAAATGGAACTTGCTGAACCGGCCAGGTCCAAGGAACAGGTGTGGGCTCCTGAGAGTCAGGATAGACAAGGGGCTGCAGCTTTGGCTTGTTTTCTAATCATTTTATCTGGCCCATGAGTGGGAGACAACTTCAAGAAAACCCTCTCCTAATGAGAGGAACCCAGGAGTCAGGCAGAGGAGGGGTGGGTGGTGGTTGGAGACAGAGGCCTGGTGCCCCAGGTGCAGTGGAAGTCTCTGGAAGACCAGGTGGAGGGAGGCCTCACGGAGTGATGCCCAGGGTCACAGACCTGTCGCAGCTGCTGTTTGTTAGTTCAAGTCCTGCTCTGAGGTGCTCTGTGTCAGCTCTGAGCGACACGTGAGCTGGGGGTGCTCTGCAATGAGGGCTATGTGCACGGTTCCTGTGTGCCCAGCCCTGCCACGGTACCTGCAAGGGTAGCTCTGTATCCTGGGAGGGGCCTGACCACGAGAGCCCCGTGGGCTGGGGTGGGGGTGGGGTACCTGCCCAGGTGAGCTCCATATTCTGGGATTGGTCTGACCACGAGAGCCCCATGGGCTGCTGGGGACCTGGTAAAGGATGTCAGGACAGTCAGTGAAGCCACCGAGGATATACCTCCAGTTGCTCCTAATTCCTACACCCTGCTGGTCATTCTACCAACCACCAGGACATGGTATTCTGTATTAGTCTTCAATGATGCCTTCTTTTGTATTCCATTAGTCCCAGAGTCACAAGAAATTTTGGCTTGTGAGTGGCAGGACTCAACATACAACTAAAACAATACTTCCGGGCCGTCTGGCCCCAAGGGTGCAAAAATTCCCACACCATCTTTGGGGAAAGCTTAGCTAAAGACCTAAAAGTTCTACCTCTGGAAAAGGAAACCCTCCTTCAATATGCAGACGACATTCTGATCACCAGCCCTACTAAGGAGGCCTCTGAACTACCAAGCCAATAAAGGATAGAAGTTGTCCAAGAAAAAGCTCAAATATCACAGACTGCGGTGACCTGCCTGGGCTTCATTCTCACAGAAGGTCAGAGAAGCCCATCCCAGGAAAGGGAAGAAACCATTTTCAGCCTTACCCCTTTCTAAAACTAGAAGACAGCTTAGGGGTTCCTGGGGAGGCCAGGGTTTGCTGCTTCTGGATCCCTAACTACAGTCTACTAGCTGGGCCTCTATATGAAACACTGAAAGGAAAAGATGATGATCCTTTTGAATAGAATCCAGAAGTGGCCTTTCAAGAATGGAAAGAGCAGTCAATTCAGACCCTTGCCCTGGAACTCCCTAATTTAGCTAAACCCTTTGACCTTTACATTCCCGGTGAAAGGTGAATCGCCATTGGAGAATTAGTGCAAAAACTGGGACCGCTTGAAATGGAACAATGCAAGAATGCCATCCAGGTAGGATAAACTACGGTCACTAAGGGGCTTGGCCCACTGCCACATCTGGCCAAGATACTGGCGGTATCTAAAAACCTGGAAATCAGCAGCCCAAAAGGCCACCTCCCTCCTAAGGGAAAAGGACCCCACGTGGTGATCCTAACCACCAACCATGCCCTGAAGTTGCAGGGTTCGCTCCGTGGGCACACCGACCTCGAGTGAGGAGGCCCTCCAACTCCAACATCCAGAGAGATAACCGGGGGCAACAGGGCACCATGACGACTCGTGTGAACATCACTTGACCTGGAGTTTCTCTCATAAAACAACAAGAGTGTGTCCCAAAAGAGTAGACTACTGCTTGCAGGACTTACTGCACCCAGAGGGGAGCTAATAATCTTGGCGGGGGAACAGTATACCACACTGTCACCATAGAAAAGCCTACAGACACCGTGATGATGGTGGCCAATAAGACCGGCTGGACTCCTGTTTACTTCAAAAGGCTGTTGACTCAGTAGCCATCATGGTCCTTGGTCACCACTGACCCTGGACTGTCTGGGAGTTGAGCGGGCAGGGCTCTGACACCCGGTGCTGTTTGTACGTTAATTCAGGGGCCTAACTGAAGAAAGCGCAGACTACTGGTCAGAGCATCTAGGCTGGCAGAGACGGTCAGCCTAAGGTGGCCGAACAAATGTGGGGCGGGGTGAAACCGGCCCCCACAGCGTCTCTGCACATCTCTTTCCTGGACCCTTAAAGGTCATTAGAATCTATAACACTTCCAATGCTGGTGCTCAGGTGGACGAGCAGGGAGGCAGGGGTCCTGGGGACAATCAACGTCACCGGGAGGCTGCTGGGGAGAAGCTCTGACCCTCGCCCCAGGGTATGAGGGCTCCCAACTCAGCACTCAGCAGTTACAGAAGAAGGGTCTGCACCCTCAGCACTCCAAGAATGAGGAACGGGACAAAAGGCAGAGGAGGGGTTTGTCCCCAGCAAAGCCCATTAAAAATCCCTGGGAGATAAAAATAGAATCTGGGCAATAAAGTCAAGTCTAACCTTTTTTATCCTTTGTGCTTTGTCTAATTTCACGTGCTCCTAGGGTCCCGCATGCAGAGGTTCCACACCCGGCACTTCAGACCAGATTTCCTAGTGCAGAATGGCTGGGTCGACACCTCAGCTCCTGGGGCCCAGTGCAGACTCCACGATATAGAGCCTGAGCTACAGCCAACCCGGCCCTCGAGAGCTCCGCCGCCTCCCTCCCTCCCACTGACTCTGACAGGATCTCTACACAGCAGCCCAGCCCACAGCCCACAGCCCACAGCCCACGGGGTAGTGCATGCTCTCACCTCTCCATTCTCTGATCAAAATATAAAGTTTCCTTTGCTTGTGAACCAAACTCAGTCTCGATCTGTTGGCCCCAATGACACTGGGCAGGGGGACACTTGTTGGGGTCCACTCTGGAGGATCAGTAACAGAAATTGAGACTATTGTAACCTCAATGAACAGATGTGTGAGCCAAACTGTAGTTAACATAGAACAGTGTATAAGGCTCGGGTAAAATAAGATGTTTTTCACACTTCCATTTGATATTTCCATCACTTTTTATAAGCAAGTTCAGTGAAAAGGTTTGTCTTATTTGTCAGGTCAATATTAGAGAAACGAAGTGATTTCTTTCCAAGGATGTACAGCTAATAATCTTGGTTAAACCTTCAATCTTGTTTTAAATGCTTTTCCATTGAAAATGATACCTCTCTTTCAGCTCCCCCATTTCTGAGAAGTATAAAATCTTATAATTTATTATTACCAAAGGGGAAAGGTGGGAGGAGGGATCAATTAACAGTTTGGAATGAACACATACCCACTGCTATGTATAAAATAGATCATCAACAAGGAACTACTGTATAGCACAGGGAACTACACTCAACATTTTGCAATAACCTATAAGGGGAAATAATCTGAAAAAGAATAGATATTTTTATTGACATCATCTATCAATGACAGTTAAAGTGTAGCCTAAGGGAAGCTGGTGGTGAGTGCTTCTGACCCTGAAGACTTCAATCATCTAAAGTTTGGACTCTGCCTGCTTCCCAAGGCCCTTAATGAACATATGTGTAGCCGTAGCTTAAAAAATTCCCCAGTTTGGGTTTCGGGGAGACACTGATTTTGAAAAAGCCCTGGTGTTCTCCTTACACGAATGGGACTCTTCCTACTGCTAAAACATGTCTGTCACACCCAGAGGATGGTATACCGTCTGATCGGGAAGAGTTTGGAAAAGGCATCTCATCTCCTCATCTCCTGGTGCTCGGGTTCACCCCTCCAGCGTCTTTACTAACAGTCTCCCCACTTGGAGATGTCAGCACTGTCAACATCCTGTTGCGTACAGTTTGGAATTTGTCCAGAGGATGAAGCGGAAGGATGAGGAACAATGAGAGACAAGTCCTAGGTGTTCAGACAGGCACATGTCACTCTAATTTCCAATCAGGAAGACGAATTGACCAAAGGCTAGGGTTGCCCATGGAAACAGTATAGGGCTTGAGGAAATCCCGCTGCTTTGTGGCCAGTTCCCATAAACACGAGTTGAACAATGGAACTCAGGGGCAGTAAAATTCACAAAACTGCAGAGTTGAAAATATCCATCACTGAAAAATGTCTTGAGGAAAGTCAGAGAAAAGGACTTGTAAGCAAGGGAGAATGGCAGGAAAGGGATTTGAGGAGGTAGAAAGGACTCGCCATTAAGCACAAGAAAAGGAGCTGAACATTGCCAACATTGCAGTTGGCCAAAAAGGGAGTATGCGTTCTTTTCTGTATATATTCAAGAAAAGGGCATACACTTTTTTAGCCAACCAAACAGGTGGGCACTGGAAGTCAATACTACAAAAGATATCACTTCGCATCAGTCAGAAGAGCCATCCTCATAAAGCGTAAACAACAGAAATGCAGGACAGGGCAACGAGAAGAGGGAGCCCTGTGAGACTTATAGTGGAAATGTATATTGCCAACGGCCATTCTGGAGAAGTGTATTGTGTTTACTAAAGCATCTAAAAAATGAGCTACAGAGCATAGGGCACTTGCACTCATGGGCGTATATCTTGGGAAAAACAAAAATCGAGAGGACACAGGCACCCCAATGTTTACCCCCTCTCTGTTTAAAAGATCCTCGACTAGGATATAACTTAAATGTCTCTGGAGGGAAAAAATGGATAGAGATGTGGTACTTAGGTAGAGTGGAATATTATTCAGCCTGGAAATCAATGAAATATGGCCAGTTGTAACAACTCCGGAGGAGTTACGTATGATCATTCTAAGTGACAGAATTCAAAAAGAAAAAGACACATATCATAAGATATCACTTAAAGGTGGAATCCAAAATGGCTACACATGAAATAAATTACAAAACAAAAACATAGTCAAATATGTAGAAAACACGCATAAGGCTGCTAAACGGGAAAGGTGGGGAGGGGTGAGGCATCATCCAGGAGGTTGAAATTAGCAAAGATACCATTCCAAATACCAAACTGATAATCAACAAGGCCTACACGGTAGCTAAAAGAACTGCACTCAGCACACTCAAGTCACCGGAAAAGAATATATACGACTGGTAAGAATCTGAAAAAGAATTTATTGATGTCTCTCTGTACGTGAATCAAGTGGATGTACAGCAGCAAGAAACAGAGCTTTGAAAATCAGCTGTAACCAATATAGTAATAAATTGAAAAAAATAAACGACAGAGAGACAGAGAAAACCTCTTACAACTTTTCCTCAGGGACGGTGATGCAACATGGATTGAACACATCTAGACCCACAGCAGGATGAGACATAAGGCTGGAAACTGTTTGCGCTAAGAGAAATGTGAGGTTGGGTGAGGAAATGCACACCCTTTAAAGTAATACTACCTGGTACCCATTCAATGGGTCCCAAATCTGCAGGTTCAAGGGATCTTCCTACAGCTAAAACATGCATGGAAAACCCAGAGGACTGTACACCATGTGATCGGGAGATGTGTCTAAAATGCACCTCATTTATCCTCTCCTGGTGCTCCTGTTCACCATTCCAGCCACGCTACTTAGAATCTCCCCACTTGGAGAATCAGCACATTTAAACTTCTGTTTCACACATTTTGCAAATTGTGAGGAGGATGAACGGGAAGAGGGGGAACCAATGAGAGAAGAGTTGTAGGGGTTTGGACGGGCACATATCACTCTAATTTCCCATTAAGAGTAAGAATTAAAGGAAGGCTCAGCCTGCCTCGCCGGAGCCAAAATAGGGCCTGAAGCAATCCTGCGGGTTTGAGGCCAGCTCACAAAAGAGCAACTTAAAAAATGGAGCTCAGGGTCACTGCAATTCACAAACCTGCAGAGTTATAAATGAAAACTAACGTCCAAAAATATGTTGAGGTAAGGCAAAGAAGAGGATCTGAATGCAAGACAGAATTGCAAGAAACAGATTTCAAGAGATAGATTGGACTCGTCTTTAACGCACATGAAAAGCGGCAGAATTTCGACAATGATGCAGTTGGCCCAAAAGGGCGTATGCGTTTTTTCCTGATTATATCCAGGAAAAAACGCATACGCACTTTATGGGCAATGAAGCAAGCAAGCAATGCAAATGTGCACAACAAAGAAGTCTCACTTCCCACCGGTCAAAAGGGCCATCCTAAAAAATTGTAAAAACCAGAAATGCAGGACAGGCCATGGAGAACAGGGAGCCTTTATACGCTGATGGGCAGTGTGTGAACTGCCGAGAGCCACTCTGGAGAAGTGTATGGTGGTTCCTAAATCATCTAAAAAACAGAGCTACAGAGCATAGGACACTTCCAATCATGGGAGTATATCTAGGGAAGTCTAAAAATCAACAAGACACAAGCACACCACAGTTTAGGGCTACTCTGTTTACAAGAACCTCAACTTCAGTACACCTTAAATATCCCAGGAAAGAGAACAATGGATAAAGATGTGGTACTTATGTACAATGGAATATCTCTTCACCATGAAATCAATGTAATAAGGCTAGTAGAAGGATAAAGAGTGGATTTAGGTCCGATAATACTACTTGAAATAAGTCAAACAGAAAAAGAAACATATCATAAGATATCACTTATAGAGGGAGGGTAAATATGGCTGCACAAGAAATGAATTACAGAACAGAACAGTGTCTCACATTTAGAAAACACACTTATGTCAGCTTAAGGGGAAAGGAGAGGTGGGGTGATGCATAAAACCAGAGTTTGAAATTAGCACAGATACCGTTCAATAAACCAAATAGGTATTAGACAAGATCTACACCTTGCTCAATGAACAGGCCTCAACACACCCTATACACCGCAGAGAAATATATCTGAGGAATAAGAATCTTAAAACGCATGTATTGATATATCTCCATAAGGGAATCAAGTGTGTGCAGAGCGGCACAAACACAGCAGTGAAAAGGAGCTAAACCCCATTATAGAAATAAATTTTAAAAACAAAACGCTGAAACAATGAAAGAGAAAAATTCTTACAAAATTCGCTCAGGGGCTGTGATGCAACCTGGATTGACCACATATAAACCCACAGCTGGATAAGACATAAGGCTGGACACTTGGGGCTGACAGGATTGGTGAGCTTTGGTGAGCAACTGCCGAAAGTTTAATGCAATACTTCATGCTACTCAGTCCAAGGGTCCCAACACTCCAGGTTGAAGGGAATCTTCCTACAGCTAAACCATGCTTGGGAAACCCAGCGACTGGTATACCATATGATCGGGAAAGGTTTCTAAAACGCACCTCATTTTTCCTCTCCTGGGGCTCCGGATCGACATTCCAGCCGCTTTACTAACAACATCCCCACATGGAGTCAATGCTTTAAGTTCTGGTATCGCACAGTCTGCAGTTAGTGCAGAGGATGAATGGGAATAGGGGGAACCAGTGAGAAACTAGCTGTAGCGGTTTCAATGGGCACATGTCACTCTAATATCACATCAGTAAGAAGAATTAACCAAAGGAACAGCAAGGTGCCCCAGAAGAAAAATAGGGCTTCAAGGAATCCTGTGGTTATGGGGCAAGACCACAAAAATAAGAGCTAAAAAATGGAGCTAAGGGCCACTGCAATTCAAAAACCTGCAGAGTTATAAAGGCCAACTATTTTTAAAAAATATATTGAGGTAAGGCTATGAAGAGGCATTGAAAGCAAGGCAGAATTGCAGGAAACCGATTTCAGGAGGTAGACTGGAATTGCATTGAAAGCATATGAAGAGAGTCAGAAACTCGACAATGATGCACTTGGCCAAAAAGGGCGTATGCGTTTTTTCCTGAATATATTCAGGAAAAAACGCATACGCACTTTTTGGCCAACCAAGCAAGCTTGCAAAGGAAATCTGCACTACAATGAAGTCTCACTTCCACCCGGTCAAAAGGGCCATCTGAAAAAAGTGTAAAATCCATACAGGCACGACAGGCCATGGAGAACTGGGAGCCTTCTTATGCTGATGGGCGGGATGTAAATTGCCAACAGCCACTCTGGAGAAGTGTATGGTGTTTCCTGAAACATCTAAAAAACAAAGCAACAGATCCTAGGGCACTTCCACTTATGGTCCTATAGCTTAGGGAAATTAAAATCAAAAAGACACAGCCACCCCAAAGTTTGGGATGGCTCTGTTTACAAGAACCTCGTTTACGGTACAAGTTCAATATCGCAGAAAGTGAAAAATGGATAAAGAAGTTGTGATACTTAAGTACAATGCAATATCACTCAGCAATGAAATCTATGTCATCAGGCCCGTAGCAGCATAATGAGTGGATTCAGGTATGATGATTCGAACTGAAATAAGTCACACAGAAAAGAAACATCATAAGGTATCACTAATACACAGAATGTGAACTTGGCTACACATGAACTGAATTACAAAACAGAACAGTGTCTCAAGTTTAGAAAACCAACTTACGCTTGCTTAACGGGGAAGGTGAGTTGGGGTGCTGCATAAAACCAGAGATTGAAATGAGCACAGATAAAGTTCCTTAAGCCAAATATGGAATAGACAAGAGCTACTCCTTGCTCAACGAAATGGACTCAACACCCCATATTAAACACCTAAGAATGTACCTGACTAGTAAGTATCTTAAAACCTATGGATTGCTATGTCTCCGAAAGAGAATCAAGCATGTGTACAGGGGCATAAACGCAGCAGTGATAGGATTGGAGAGGTTCGGTGAGCAAATGAAGACCCTTTGAAGTCAAATTGCATGGTACCCATTCCACGGGTCTCAACTCTCCAGGTTTAAGGTATTCTTCCTTCAGCTAAAACATGCATGTGGAACCCCGAGTATGATCAACCGTGTGAACGGGAGACGTGTTCAAATATGTCTCAGTTTTCCTCCCCTGGTACTCGGGTGCAACATTCCAGACGCTTTACTAACACTCTCCCGACTTGGACAGTCAGTGCCTTTAACCTCCTGTTTGGCCCAGTTTGCAATTTCTGCGGAAGATGAACAGGAATAGGGAGAACCAATGAGAGACTAGCTGGAGGTGTCTGGACGGGCAAATTTAACTCTCATTTCCCACTAGGAAGAGGAATTAACCAAAGGCTCAGCGTGCCGTGGCAGAAACAGATTAGGGCCTGAAGCCATCCTGCGGTGTTGCAGCCAGCTCACAAGAAAGCGAGTTGAAGAAAGGAGTTCAGGGGCACTGTAATTCACAAACCTGCAGAGTTATAAATGACAGCTATCGTCCAAAAATAGACTGAAGTAAGGCTGCCAAGAGGACTTGAAAGCGGGGCAGAATTGCAGGATACCGATTTCAGGAGGTAGACTGGAATTGCATTGAAAGCGTAGGAAAAGAGGCAGAACGTCCACAATGATGCACTTTGCCAAAAGGGCATATGCGTTTTTTCCTGAATATATTCAGGAAAAAACGCATACGCCCTTTTTGGCCAACCAAGCAAGCTTGCAAAGGAAATCTGCACTACAATGAAGTCTCACTTCCCCCCAGTCAAAAGGGCCATCAGAATAAAGTGTAAAATCCAGAAAGGCAGGACAGGCCATGGAGAACTGGGAGCCTTGTTATGCTGATGGGCGGGATGTAAATTGCCAACAGACACTCAGGAGAAGTGTATGGTGTTTCCTGAAACATCTAAAAAACAAAGCAACAGAGCCTAGGGCACTTCCACTTATGGTCCTATAGCTTAGGGAAATTAATATCAAAAAGACACAGCAACCCCAAAATTTGGGACGGCTCTTTTTACAGGAATCTCTTCTATGGCACAAGTTAAATATCCCAGAGAGCAAATAATGGATAAAGAAGTTGCGGTACTTCTGTACAACAGAATACCACTCAGCAATGAAATCTATGTCACCAGGCCTGTACCAGCATAATGAGTGCATTGAGGCACGATGATTCTAAGTGAAATAAGTCACACAGAAAAAGAAACATCATAAGGTATCACTAATACACGGAATGTGAACTTGGCTACACATGAACTGAATTACAAAACAGAACAGGGTCTCAAGTTTAGAAAACCAACTTATGCCTGCTTAAGGGGGAAGGTGAGTTGGGGTGCTGCATAAAAGCAGAGTTTGAAATTAGCACAGATACCGTTCCATAAGCCAAATATGTAATAGACAAGAGCTACCCCTTGCTCAACGAAATGGATTCAACAATGAGGTATCACCTCACACCTGGTAGAATAGGCATCATTGAAAATCTACAAACAAAAAATGCTGGAAAGGGTGTGGAGAAAAGGAACCCTCTTCCACTATTGTTGGGAATATAAATTGATACAGTCATTATGGAGAACAATATGGAATTTCTTAAGAAACTAACAATAGAATTACCATATGATACAGCAATCCCAGTACTGGACATATACCCAGACAAAACCATAAATCAAAAAGAGTCATTCACCGCAATGTTCATTGCATCACTATTTACAATATCGAGGTAATGGAAGCAACCTAAATGCCCACAGACAGACGAATGCATAAAGCTGTGGTACATATATAAAATGGAATATTACTAAGCCATGAAAAGGAATGAAATTGGGTCATTTGTAGAGACGTCGATGGATCTAGAGACTGTCATACAGAGTGAAGTAAGTCAGAAAGAGAAAAACAAATCTTGTATATTCATGCATATATGTGGAACCTAGAAAAACTGTACAGATTAACCGTTTTGCAAGGCATAAATAGAGCAACAGATGTAGACAACAAACGTATGGACAACAAGGGGGGAAAGCTGTTGGGGGGGTGGTGGTGGGAGGAGTTGAGAGACTGGGATTGGCATGTATACATTTATATGTATAAAATAGATAACCAATAAGAACCTGCTGTATAAAAATATAAAATAAAATTCAAAATTAAAAAGAAGTAAAATTTAAAAAATAAAACAGAAAAAACAATTATTCCCTGCACATACATGTATTTATATGAATAAATTATTTCCATGCTTATATCTGTAAATACAAAAAAGAGGAATAAAACCTACCTTGAACCAAAAACGAAAAAGAGAAAAAAAACACAGAACCCACCAGTTACACAGAGGAAAACCGTATCAGGGCACTTGCTCCAGTTGTAAACAATTCTGAAGTTGGTCAGTGGTGGGGAATCGTCTCCCATTCAGCCAGCAGCCCCCACGCAACAAGCGTCCTCATTGCAAAGCTGGGGCACCGTGCCGAGGCATCTGTGAGTAAACGTGAGCTGAGCCCCAGGCCAGTTGCTGCTGAACTATTCCCACCCGTCCCAGGTAAAACACCTGAATATATACAAGGACTTGAAAGCCTAGAGGAAGGGCCATAGAGCCACACGAGTGACAGCATGCCGGCCGACTTGGTGCCTGCAGGCCAGCCAGGATGGTCCTGGCCCTGGGTGCTCTTCTGGAAGATTTCCATTTCCCTGCCTGAGATACCCGTCCTGTCCCTGCCCCCACTGCTTTTTTCCTTCCTCACCTCTGCCCAGGGAGAAATTCCAGCAGCAGGTATGGGTGACACATCCTCTTCTTTAGCAGGTGGCAGCCTGGCAACTGCTGCAGAAAGTCCAGCAGAGCCCCACTCACACTGGGCCACCCACAAAGCCGTGGCCTCTCACTCCCTCCCACCAGCCCAGCCCCGAGACTGCTGACAGGGCAGAGAAAATGGCGTCAGGCACGGCTGCAGGGGCTCTTGCTGCCTGGAGTGGTATTTATATTGATCTCAACCCAGGCACACCTGGGGAGGGCTGGCCGGCACGGTAAGGCTGCCCAGGTCAGCCAATCATCACCCCTCAGGGGCTCACAGTTGCAGAAAATGGAACTTGCTGAACCGGCCAGGTCCAAGGAACAGGTGTGGGCTCCTGAGAGTCAGGATAGACAAGGGGCTGCAGCTTTGGCTTGTTTTCTAATCATTTTATCTGGCCCATGAGTGGGAGACAACTTCAAGAAAACCCTCTCCTAATGAGAGGAACCCAGGAGTCAGGCAGAGGAGGGGTGGGTGGTGGTTGGAGACAGAGGCCTGGTGCCCCGGGTGCAGTGGAAGTCTCTGGAAGACCAGGTGGAGGGAGGCCTCACGGAGTGATGCCCAGGGTCACAGACCTGTCGCAGCTGCTGTTTGTTAGTTCAAGTCCTGCTCTGAGGTGCTCTGTGTCAGCTCTGAGCGACACGTGAGCTGGGGGTGCTCTGCAATGAGGGCTATGTGCACGGTTCCTGTGTGCCCAGCCCTGCCACGGTACCTGCAAGGGTAGCTCTGTATCCTGGGAGGGGCCTGACCACGAGAGCCCCGTGGGCTGGGGTGGGGGTGGGGTACCTGCCCAGGTGAGCTCCATATTCTGGGATTGGTCTGACCACGAGAGCCCCATGGGCTGCTGGGGACCTGGTAAAAGATGTCAGGACAGTCAGTGAAGCCACCGAGGATATACCTCCAGTTGCTCCTAATTCCTACACCCTGCTGGTCATTCTACCAACCACCAGGACATGGTATTCTGTATTAGTCTTCAATGATGCCTTCTTTTGTATTCCATTAGTCCCAGAGTCACAAGAAATTTTGGCTTGTGAGTGGCAGGACTCAACATACAACTAAAACAATACTTCCGGGCCGTCTGGCCCCAAGGGTGCAAAAATTCCCACACCATCTTTGGGGAAAGCTTAGCTAAAGACCTAAAAGTTCTACCTCTGGAAAAGGAAACCCTCCTTCAATATGCAGATGACATTCTGATCACCATCCCTACTAAGGAGGCCTCTGAACTACCAAGCCAATAAAGGATAGAAGTTGTCCAAGAAAAAGCTCAAATATCACAGACTGCGGTGACCTGCCTGGGCTTCATTCTCACAGAAGGTCAGAGAAGCCCATCCCAGGAAAGGGAAGAAACCATTTTCAGCCTTACCCCTTTCTAAAACTAGAAGACAGCTTAGGGGTTCCTGGGGAGGCCAGGGTTTGCTGCTTCTGGATCCCTAACTACAGTCTACTAGCTGGGCCTCTATATGAAACACTGAAAGGAAAAGATGATGATCCTTTTGAATAGAATCCAGAAGTGGCCTTTCAAGAATGGAAAGAGCAGTCAATTCAGACCCTTGCCCTGGAACTCCCTAATTTAGCTAAACCCTTTGACCTTTCCATTCCCGGTGAAAGGTGAATCGCCATTGGAGAATTAGTGCAAAAACTGGGACCGCTTGAAATGGAACAATGCAAGAATGCCATCCAGGTAGGATAAACTACGGTCACTAAGGGGCTTGGCCCACTGCCACATCTGGCCAAGATACTGGCGGTATCTAAAAACCTGGAAATCAGCAGCCCAAAAGGCCACCTCCCTCCTAAGGGAAAAGGACCCCACGTGGTGATCCTAACCACCAACCATGCCCTGAAGTTGCAGGGTTCGCTCCGTGGGCACACCGACCTCGAGTGAGGAGGCCCTCCAACTCCAACATCCAGAGAGATAACCGGGGGCAACAGGGCACCATGCCGACTCGTGTGAACATCACTTGACCTGGAGTTTCTCTCATAAAACAACAAGAGTGTGTCCCAAAAGAGTAGACTACTGCTTGCAGGACTTACTGCACCCAGAGGGGAGCTAATAATCTTGGCGGGGGAACAGTATACCACACTGTCACCATAGAAAAGCCTACAGACACCGTGATGATGGTGGCCAATAAGACCGGCTGGACTCCTGTTTACTTCAAAAGGCTGTTGACTCAGTAGCCATCATGGTCCTTGGTCACCACTGACCCTGGACTGTCTGGGAGTTGAGCGGGCAGGGCTCTGACACCTGGTGCTGTTTGTACGTTAATTCAGGGGCCTAACTGAAGAAAGCGCAGACTACTGGTCAGAGCATCTAGGCTGGCAGAGACGGTCAGCCTAAGGTGGCCGAACAAATGTGGGGCGGGGTGAAACCGGCCCCCACAGCGTCTCTGCACATCTCTTTCCTGGACCCTTAAAGGTCATTAGAATCTATAACACTTCCAATGCTGGTGCTCAGGTGGACGAGCAGGGAGGCAGGGGTCCTGGGGACAATCAACGTCACCGGGAGGCTGCTGGGGAGAAGCTCTGACCCTCGCCCCAGGGTATGAGGGCTCCCAACTCAGCACTCAGCAGTTACAGAAGAAGGGTCTGCACCCTCAGCACTCCAAGAATGAGGAACGGGACAAAAGGCAGAGGAGGGGTTTGTCCCCAGCAAAGCCCATTAAAAATCCCTGGGAGATAAAAATAGAATCTGGGCAATAAAGTCAAGTCTAACCTTTTTTATCCTTTGTGCTTTGTCTAATTTCACGTGCTCCTAGGGTCCCGCATGCAGAGGTTCCACACCCGGCACTTCAGACCAGATTTCCTAGTGCAGAATGGCTGGGTCGACACCTCAGCTCCTGGGGCCCAGTGCAGACTCCACGATATAGAGCCTGAGCTACAGCCAACCCGGCCCTCGAGAGCTCCGCCGCCTCCCTCCCTCCCACTGACTCTGACAGGATCTCTACACAGCAGCCCAGCCCACAGCCCACAGCCCACAGCCCACGGGGTAGTGCATGCTCTCACCTCTCCATTCTCTGATCAAAATATAAAGTTTCCTTTGCTTGTGAACCAAACTCAGTCTCGATCTGTTGGCCCCAATGACACTGGGCAGGGGGACACTTGTTGGGGTCCACTCTGGAGGATCAGTAACAGAAATTGAGACTATTGTAACCTCAATGAACAGATGTGTGAGCCAAACTGTAGTTAACATAGAACAGTGTATAAGGCTCGGGTAAAATAAGATGTTTTTCACACTTCCATTTGATATTTCCATCACTTTTTATAAGCAAGTTCAGTGAAAAGGTTTGTCTTATTTGTCAGGTCAATATTAGAGAAACGAAGTGATTTCTTTCCAAGGATGTACAGCTAATAATCTTGGTTAAACCTTCAATCTTGTTTTAAATGCTTTTCCATTGAAAATGATACCTCTCTTTCAGCTCCCCCATTTCTGAGAAGTATAAAATCTTATAATTTATTATTACCAAAGGGGAAAGGTGGGAGGAGGGATCAATTAACAGTTTGGAATGAACACATACACACTGCTATGTATAAAATAGATCATCAACAAGGAACTACTGTATAGCACAGGGAACTACACTCAACATTTTGCAATAACCTATAAGGGGAAATAATCTGAAAAAGAATAGATATTTTTATTGACATCATCTATCAATGACAGTTAAAGTGTAGCCTAAGGGAAGCTGGTGGTGAGTGCTTCTGACCCTGAAGACTTCAATCATCTAAAGTTTGGACTCTGCCTGCTTCCCAAGGCCCTTAATGAACATATGTGTAGCCGTAGCTTAAAAAATTCCCCAGTTTGGGTTTCGGGGAGACACTGATTTTGAAAAAGCCCTGGTGTTCTCCTTACATGAATGGGACTCTTCCTACTGCTAAAACATGTCTGTCACACCCAGAGGATGGTATACCGTCTGATCGGGAAGAGTTTGGAAAAGGCATCTCATCTCCTCATCTCCTGGTGCTCGGGTTCACCCCTCCAGCGTCTTTACTAACAGTCTCCCCACTTGGAGATGTCAGCACTGTCAACATCCTGTTGCGTACAGTTTGGAATTTGTCCAGAGGATGAAGCGGAAGGATGAGGAACAATGAGAGACAAGTCCTAGGTGTTCAGACAGGCACATGTCACTCTAATTTCCAATCAGGAAGACGAATTGACCAAAGGCTAGGGTTGCCCATGGAAACAGTATAGGGCTTGAGGAAATCCCGCTGCTTTGTGGCCAGTTCCCATAAACACGAGTTGAACAATGGAACTCAGGGGCAGTAAAATTCACAAAACTGCAGAGTTGAAAATATCCATCACTGAAAAATGTCTTGAGGAAAGTCAGAGAAAAGGACTTGTAAGCAAGGGAGAATGGCAGGAAAGGGATTTGAGGAGGTAGAAAGGACTCGCCATTAAGCACAAGAAAAGGAGCTGAACATTGCCAACATTGCCAACATTGCAGTTGGCCAAAAAGGGTGTATGCGTTCTTTTCTGTATATATTCAAGAAAAGGGCATACACTTTTTTAGCCAACCAAACAGGTGGGCACTGGAAGTCAATACTACAAAAGATATCACTTCGCATCAGTCAGAAGAGCCATCCTCATAAAGCATAAACAACAGAAATGCAGGACAGGGCAACGAGAAGAGGGAGCCCTGTGAGACTTATAGTGGAAATGTATATTGCCAACGGCCATTCTGGAGAAGTGTATTGTGTTTACTAAAGCATCTAAAAAATGAGCTACAGAGCATAGGGCACTTGCACTCATGGGCGTATATCTTGGGAAAAACAAAAATCGAGAGGACACAGGCACCCCAATGTTTACCCCCTCTCTGTTTAAAAGATCCTCGACTAGGATATAACTTAAATGTCTCTGGAGGGAAAAAATGGATAGAGATGTGGTACTTAGGTAGAGTGGAATATTATTCAGCCTGGAAATCAATGAAATATGGCCAGTTGTAACAACTCCGGAGGAGTTACGTATGATCATTCTAAGTGACAGAATTCAAAAAGAAAAAGACACATATCATAAGATATCACTTAAAGGTGGAATCCAAAATGGCTACACATGAAATAAATTACAAAACAAAAACATAGTCAAATATGTAGAAAACACGCATAAGGCTGCTAAACGGGAAAGGTGGGGAGGGGTGAGGCATCATCCAGGAGGTTGAAATTAGCAAAGATACCATTCCAAATACCAAACTGATAATCAACAAGGCCTACACGGTAGCTAAAAGAACTGCACTCAGCACACTCAAGTCACCGGAAAAGAATATATACGACTGGTAAGAATCTGAAAAAGAATTTATTGATGTCTCTCTGTACGTGAATCAAGTGGATGTACAGCAGCAAGAAACAGAGCTTTGAAAATCAGCTGTAACCAATATAGTAATAAATTGAAAAAAATAAACGACAGAGAGACAGAGAAAACCTCTTACAACTTTTCCTCAGGGACGGTGATGCAACATGGATTGAACACATCTAGACCCACAGCAGGATGAGACATAAGGCTGGAAACTGTTTGCGCTAAGAGAAATGTGAGGTTGGGTGAGGAAATGCACACCCTTTAAAGTAATACTACCTGGTACCCATTCAATGGGTCCCAAATCTGCAGGTTCAAGGGATCTTCCTACAGCTAAAACATGCATGGAAAACCCAGAGGACTGTACACCATGTGATCGGGAGATGTGTCTAAAATGCACCTCATTTATCCTCTCCTGGTGCTCCTGTTCACCATTCCAGCCACGCTACTTAGAATCTCCCCACTTGGAGAATCAGCACATTTAAACTTCTGTTTCACACATTTTGCAAATTGTGAGGAGGATGAACGGGAAGAGGGGGAACCAATGAGAGAAGAGTTGTAGGGGTTTGGACGGGCACATATCACTCTAATTTCCCATTAAGAGTAAGAATTAAAGAAAGGCTCAGCCTGCCTCGCCGGAGCCAAAATAGGGCCTGAAGCAATCCTGCGGGTTTGAGGCCAGCTCACAAAAGAGCAACTTAAAAAATGGAGCTCAGGGTCACTGCAATTCACAAACCTGCAGAGTTATAAATGAAAACTAACGTCCAAAAATATGTTGAGGTAAGGCAAAGAAGAGGATCTGAATGCAAGACAGAATTGCAAGAAACAGATTTCAAGAGATAGATTGGACTCGTCTTTAACGCACATGAAAAGCGGCAGAATTTCGACAATGATGCAGTTGGCCCAAAAGGGCGTATGCGTTTTTTCCTGATTATATCCAGGAAAAAACGCATACGCACTTTATGGGCAACGAAGCAAGCAAGCAATGCAAATGTGCACAACAAAGAAGTCTCACTTCCCACCGGTCAAAAGGGCCATCCTAAAAAATTGTAAAAACCAGAAATGCAGGACAGGCCATGGAGAACAGGGAGCCTTTATACGCTGATGGGCAGTGTGTGAACTGCCGAGAGCCACTCTGGAGAAGTGTATGGTGGTTCCTAAATCATCTAAAAAACAGAGCTACAGAGCATAGGACACTTCCAATCATGGGAGTATATCTAGGGAAGTCTAAAAATCAACAAGACACAAGCACACCACAGTTTAGGGCTACTCTGTTTACAAGAACCTCAACTTCAGTACACCTTAAATATCCCAGGAAAGAGAACAATGGATAAAGAAGATGTGGTACTTATGTACAATGGAATATCTCTTCACCATGAAATCAATGTAATAAGGCTAGTAGAAGGATAAAGAGTGGATTTAGGTCCGATAATACTACTTGAAATAAGTCAAACAGAAAAAGAAACATATCATAAGATATCACTTATAGAGGGAGGGTAAATATGGCTGCACAAGAAATGAATTACAGAACAGAACAGTGTCTCACATTTAGAAAACACACTTATGTCAGCTTAAGGGGAAAGGAGAGGTGGGGTGATGCATAAAACCAGAGTTTGAAATTAGCACAGATACCGTTCAATAAACCAAATAGGTATTAGACAAGATCTACACCTTGCTCAATGAACAGGCCTCAACACACCCTATACACCGCAGAGAAATATATCTGAGGAATAAGAATCTTAAAACGCATGTATTGATATATCTCCATAAGGGAATCAAGTGTGTGCAGAGCGGCACAAACACAGCAGTGAAAAGGAGCTAAACCCCATTATAGAAATAAATTTTAAAAACAAAACGCTGAAACAATGAAAGAGAAAAATTCTTACAAAATTCGCTCAGGGGCTGTGATGCAACCTGGATTGACCACATATAAACCCACAGCTGGATAAGACATAAGGCTGGACACTTGGGGCTGACAGGATTGGTGAGCTTTGGTGAGCAACTGCCGAAAGTTTAATGCAATACTTCATGCTACTCAGTCCAAGGGTCCCAACACTCCAGGTTGAAGGGAATCTTCCTACAGCTAAACCATGCTTGGGAAACCCAGCGACTGGTATACCATATGATCGGGAAAGGTTTCTAAAACGCACCTCATTTTTCCTCTCCTGGGGCTCCGGATCGACATTCCAGCCGCTTTACTAACAACATCCCCACATGGAGTCAATGCTTTAAGTTCTGGTATCGCACAGTCTGCAGTTAGTGCAGAGGATGAATGGGAATAGGGGGAACCAGTGAGAAACTAGCTGTAGCGGTTTCAATGGGCACATGTCACTCTAATATCACATCAGTAAGAAGAATTAACCAAAGGAACAGCAAGGTGCCCCAGAAGAAAAATAGGGCTTCAAGGAATCCTGTGGTTATGGGGCAAGACCACAAAAATAAGAGCTAAAAAATGGAGCTAAGGGCCACTGCAATTCAAAAACCTGCAGAGTTATAAAGGCCAACTATTTTTAAAAAATATATTGAGGTAAGGCTATGAAGAGGCATTGAAAGCAAGGCAGAATTGCAGGAAACCGATTTCAGGAGGTAGACTGGAGTTGCATTGAAAGCATATGAAGAGAGTCAGAAACTCGACAATGATGCACTTGGCCAAAAAGGGCGTATGCGTTTTTTCCTGAATATATTCAGGAAAAAACGCATACGCACTTTTTGGCCAACCAAGCAAGCTTGCAAAGGAAATCTGCACTACAATGAAGTCTCACTTCCACCCGGTCAAAAGGGCCATCTGAAAAAAGTGTAAAATCCATACAGGCACGACAGGCCATGGAGAACAGGGAGCCTTCTTATGCTGATGGGCGGGATGTAAATTGCCAACAGCCACTCTGGAGAAGTGTATGGTGTTTCCTGAAACATCTAAAAAACAAAGCAACAGATCCTAGGGCACTTCCACTTATGGTCCTATAGCTTAGGGAAATTAAAATCAAAAAGACACAGCCACCCCAAAGTTTGGGACGCCTCTGTTTACAAGAACCTCGTTTACAGTACAAGTTCAACATCGCAGAAAGTGAAAAATGGATAAAGAAGTTGTGGTATTTACTTACAAAGCAATATCACTCAGCAATGAAATCTGTGTCATCAGGCCCGTAGCAGCACAATGAGTGGATTCAGGTATGATGATTCTAACTGAAGTAAGTCACACAGAAAAAGAAACATCATAAGATATCAGTAATACACGGAATGGAAACTTGGCTACACAGGAACTGAATTACAGAACAGAACAGGGTCTCAAATTTAGAAAACCAACTTATGCTTGCTTAAGGGGAAAGGTGAGTTGGGGTGCTGCATAAAACCAGAGATTGAAATGAGCACAGATAAAGTTCCTTAAGCCAAATATGGAATAGACAAGAGCTACTCCTTGCTCAACGAAATGGACTCAACACCGCATATTAAACGCCTAAGAATGTACCTGACTAGTAAGTATCTTAAAACCTATGGAATGCTAAGTCTCCGAAAGAGAATCAAGCATGTGTACAGGGGCATAAACGCAGCAGTGATAGGATTGGAGAGGTTCGGTGAGCAAATGAAGACCCTTTGAAGTCATATTGCATGGTACCCATTCCACGGGTCTTAACTCTCCAGGTTTAAGGTATTCTTCCTTCAGCTAAAGCATGCATGTGGAACCCAAGTATGATCAACCATGTGAACGGGAGACGTGTTCAAATATGTCTCAGTTTTCCTCCCCTGGTACTCGGGTGCAACATTCCAGATGCTTTACTAACACTCTCCCCACTTGGAGAGTCAGCGCCTTTAACCTCCTGTTTGGCCCAGTTTGCAATTTCTGCGGAAGATGAACAGGAATAGCGAGAACCAATGAGAGGCTAGCTGGAGGTGTCTGGACGGGCAAATTTAACTCTCATTTCCCACCAGAAAGAGGAAATAACCAAAGGCTCAGCGTGCCGTGCCGGAAGCAGATTAGGGCCTGAAGCCATCCTGCGGTGTTGCGGCCAGCTCACAAGAAAGCGAGTTGAAGAAAGGAGCTCAGGGGCACTGTAATTCACAAACCTGCAGAGTTATAAATGACAGCTATCGTCCAAAAATATACTGAGGTAAGGCTGCCAAGAGGACTTGAAAGCGGGGCAGAATTGTAGGAAACCGATTTCAGGAGTTAGACTGGAATTTCATTGAAAGCATAGGAAAAGAGGCAGAACGTCCACAATGATGCACTTGGCCAAAAAGGGCGTATGCGTTTTTTCCTGAATATATTCAGGAAAAAACGCATATGCCCGTTTTGGCCAACCAAGCAAGCTTGCAAAGGAAATCTGCACTACAATGAAGTCTCACTTCCCCCCGGTCAAAAGGGCCATCTGAAAAAAGTGTAAAATCCAGAAAGGCAGGACAGGCCATGGAGAACTGGGAGCCTTGTTATGCTGATGGGCGGGATGTAAATTGCCAACAACCACTCGGGAGAAGTGTATGGTGTTTCCTGAAACATCTAAAAAACAAAGCAACAGAGCCTAGGGCACTTCCACGTATGGTCCTATAGCTTAGGGAAATTAAAATCAAAAAGACACAGCCACCCCAAAGTTTGGGACGCCTCTGTTTACAAGAACCTCGTTTACCGTACAAGTTCAATATCACAGAAAGTGAAAAATGGATAAAGAACTTGTGGTACTTACGTACAATGCAGTATCACTCAGCAATGAAATCTATGTCATCAGGCCCGTAGCAGCATAATGAGTGGATTCAGGTACGATGATTCTAACTGAAATAAGTCACACAGAAAAAGAAACATCATAAGATATCACTAATACACAGAATGTAAACTTGGCTACACAGGAACTGAATTCCAAAACAGAACAGAGTCTCATATTTAGAAAAGCAACTTATGCTTGCTTAAGGGGAAAGGTGAGTTGGGGTGCTGCATAAAACCAGAGATTGAAATGAGCACAGATAAAGTTCCTTAAGCCAAATATGGTATAGACAAGAGCTACTCCTTGCTCAACGAAATGGACTCAAAACCCCATATTAAATGCCTAAGAATGTACCTGACTAGTTAGTATCTTAAAACCTATGGATTGCTATGTCTCCAAAAGAGAATCAAGCGTGTGTACAGGGGCATAAACGCAGCAGTGATAGGATTGGAGTGGTTCGGTGAGCAAATGAAGACCCTTAGAAGTCATATTGCATGGTACCCATTACACGGGTCTCAACTCTGCAGGTTTAAGGTATTCTTCCTTCAGCTAAAACATGCATGTGGAACCCAAGTATGATCAACCATGTGAACGGGAGACGTGTTCAAATATGTCTCAGTTTTCCTCCCCTGGTACTCGGGTGCAACATTCCAGACGCTTTACTAACACTCTCCCCACTTGGAGAGTCAGCGCTTTTAACCTCCTGTTTGGCTCAGTTTGCAATTTCTGCGGAAGATGAACAGGAATAGCGAGAACCAATGAGAGGCTAGCTGGAGGTGTCTGGCCGGGCAAATTTAACTCTCATTTCCCACCAGGAAGAGGAAATAACCAAAGGCTCAGTGTGCCGTGCCGGAACCAGATTAGGGCCTGAAGCCATCCTGCGGTGTTGCGGCCAGCTCAAAAGAAAGCGAGTTGAAGAAAGGAGCTCAGGGGCACTGTAATTCACAAACCTGCAGAGTTATAAATGACAGCTATCGTCCAAAAATAGACTGAAGTAAGGCTGCCAAGAGGACTTGAAAGCGGGGCAGAATTGCAGGAAACCGATTTCAGGAGGTAGACTGGAATTGCATTGAAAGCATAGGAAAAGAGGCAGAACGTCCACAATGATGCACTTGGCCAAAAAGGGCGTATGCGTTTTTTCCTGAATATATTCAGGAAAAAACGCATACGCCCTTTTTGGCCAACCAAGCAAGCCTGCAAAGGTAATCTGCACTACAATGAAGTCTCACTTCCCCCCGGTCAAAAGGGCCATCTGAAAAAAGTGTAAAATCCAGAAAGGCAGGACAGGCCATGGAGAACTGGGAGCCTTGTTATGCTGATGGGCGGGATGTAAATTGCCAACAGACACTCGGGAGAAGTGTATGGTGTTTCCTGAAACATCTAAAAAACAAAGCAACAGAGCCTAGGGCACTTCCACTTATGGTCCTATAGCTTAGGGAAATTAAAATCAAAAAGACACAGCCACCCCAAAGTTTGGAACGGCTCTGTTTACAAGAACCTCGTTTACAGTACAAGTTCAACATCGCAGAAAGTGAAAAATGGATAAAGAACTTGTGGTACTTACGTACAATGCAGTATCACTCAGCAATGAAATCTATGTCATCAGGCCCGTAGCAGCATAATGAGTGGATTCAGGTACGATGATTCTAACTGAAATAAGTCACACAGAAAAAGAAACATCATAAGATATCACTAATACACGGAATGTAAACTTGGCTACACAGGAACTGCATTCCAAAACAGAACAGGGTCTCAAATTTAGAAAACCAACTTATGCTTGCTTAAGGGGAAAGGTGAGTTGGGGTGCTGCATAAAACCAGAGATTGAAATGAGCACAGATAAAGTTCCTTAAGCCAAATATGGAATAGACAAGAGCTACTCCTTGCTCAACGAAATGGACTCAAAACCCCATATTAAACGCCTAAGAATGTACCTGACTAGTAAGTATCTTAAAACCTATGGATTGCTATGTCTCCAAAAGAGAATCAAGCGTGTGTACAGGGGCATAAACGCAGCAGTGATAGGATTGGAGAGGTTCGGTGAGCAAATGAAGACCCTTTGAAGTCATATTGCATGGTACCTATTTCAGGGGTCTCAACTCTCCAGGTTTAAGGTACTCTTCCTTCAGCTAAAGCATGCATGTGGAACCCAGAGTATGATCAACCATGAGAACGGGAGACGTGTTCAAATATGTCTCAGTTTTCCTCCCCTGGTACTCGGGTGCAACATTCCAGACGCTTTACTAACACTCTCCCGACTTGCAGAGTCAGTCCCTTTAACCTCCTGTTTGGACCAGTTTTCAATTTCTGCGGAAGATGAACAGGAATAGCGAGAACCAATGAGAGGCTAGCTGGAGGTGTCTGGACGGGCAAATTTAACTCTCATTTCCCACCAGGAAGAGGAATTAACCAAAGGCTCAGCATGCCGGGCCGGAACCAGATTAGGGCCTGAAGCCATCCTGCGGTGTTGCGGCCAGGTCACAAGAAAGCGAGTTGAAGAAAGGAGCTCAGGGGCACTGCAATTCACAAACCTGCAGAGTTATAAATGACAGCTATCATCCAAAAATAGACTGAAGTAAGGCTGCCAAGAGGACTTGAAAGCGGGGCAGAATTGCAGGAAACCGATTTCAGGAGGTAGACTGGAATTGCATTGAAAGCATAGGAAAAGAGGCAGAACGTCCACAATGATGCACTTGGCCAAAAAGGGCGTATGCGTTTTTTCCTGAATATATTCAGGAAAAAACGCATACGCCCTTTTTGGCCAACCACGCAAGCTTGCAAAGGAAATCTGCACTACAATGAAGTCTCACTTAACCCCGGTCAAAAGGGCCATCTGAAAAAAGTGTAAAATCCAGAAAGGCAACATACCATTGAGAACTGGGAGCCTTGTTATGCTGATGGGCGGGATGTAAATTGCCAACAGACACTTGGGAGAAGTGTATGGTGTTTCCTGAAACATCTAAAAAACAAAGCAACAGAGCCTAGGGCACTTCCACTTATGGTCCTATAGCTTAGGGAAATTAAAATCAAAAAGACACAGCCACCCCAATGTTTGGAACGGCTCTGTTTACAAGAACCTCGTTTACAGTACAAGTTCAACATCGCAGAAAGTGAAAAATGGATAAAGAAGTTGTGGTATTCACTTACAAAGCAATATCACTCAGCAATGAAATCTATGTCATCAGGCCCTTAGCAGCACAATGAGTGGATTCAGGTATGATGATTCTAACTGAAATAAGTCACACAGAAAAAGAAACATCATAAGATATCTGTAATACACGGAATGGAAACTTGGCTACACAGGAACTGAATTACAGAACAGAACAGGGTCTCAAATTTAGAAAACCAACTTATGCTTGCTTAAGGGGAAAGGTGAGTTGGGGTGCTGCATAAAACCAGAGATTGAAATGAGCACAGATAAAGTTCCTTAAGCCAAATATGGAATAGACAAGAGCTACTCCTTGCTCAACGAAATGGACTCAACACCGCATATTAAACGCCTAAGAATGTACCTGACTAGTAAGTATCTTAAAACCTATGGATTGCTATGTCTCCGAAAGAGAATCAAGCATGTGTACAGGTGCATAAACGCAGCAGTGTTAGGATTGGAGAGGTTCGGTGAGCAAATGAAGACCCTTTGAAGTCATATTGCATGGTACCCATTACACGGGTTTCAACTACCCAGGTTTTAGGTATTCTTCCTTCAGCTAAAACATGCATGTGGAACCTAGAGTATGATCAACCATGTGATCGGGAGACGTGTTCAAATATGTCTCAGTTTTCGTACCCTGGTACTCGGGTGCAACATTCCAGACGCTTTACTAACACTCTCCCCACTTGGAGAGTCAGCGCCTTTAACCTCCTGTTTGGCACAGTTTGCAATTTCTGCGGAAGATGAACAGGAATAGCGAGAACCAATGAGAGGCTAGCTGGAGGTGTCTGGACGGGCAAATTTAACTCTCATTTCCCACCAGGAAGAGGAAATAACAAAAGGCTCAGTGTGCCATGCCGGAACCAGATTAGGGCCTGAAGCCATCCTGCGGTGTTGCGGCCAGCTCAAAAGAAAGCGAGTTGAAGAAAGGAGCTCAGGGGCACTGTAATTCACAAACCTGCAGAGTTATAAATGACAGCTATCGTCCAAAAATAGACTGAAGTAAGGCTGCCAAGAGGACTTGAAAGCGGGGCAGAATTGCAGGAAACCGATTTCAGGAGGTAGACTGGAATTGCATTGAAAGCATAGGAAAAGAGGCAGAACGTCCACAATGATGCACTTGGCCAAAAAGGGCGTATGCGTTTTTTCCTGAATATATTCAGGAAAAAACGCATACGCCCTTTTTGGCCAACCAAGCAAGCTTGCAAAGGAAATCTGCACTACAATGAAGTCTCACTTCCCCCCGGTCAAAAGGGCCATCTGAAAAAAGTGTAAAATCCAGAAAGGCAGGACAGACCATGGAGAACTGGGAGCCTTGTTATGCTGATGGGCGGGATGTAAATTGCCAACAACCACTCGGGAGAAGTGTATGGTGTTTCCTGAAACATCTAAAAAACAAAGCAACAGAGCCTAGGGCACTGCCACTTATGGTCCTATAGCTTAGGGAAATTAAAATGAAAAAGACACAGCCACCCCAAAGTTTGGAACGGCTCTGTTTACAGAACCTCGTTTACAGTACAAGTTCAACATCGCAGAAAGTGAAAAATGGATAAAGAAGTTGTGGTATTTACTTACAAAGCAATATCACTCAGCAATGAAATCTGTGTCATCAGGCCCTTAGCAGCACAATGAGTGGATTCAGGTATGATGATTCTAACTGAAATAAGTCACACAGAAAAAGAAACATCATAAGATATCACTAATACACGGAATGTAAACTTGGCTACACAGGAACTGCATTCCAAAACAGAACAGGGTCTCAAATTTAGAAAACCAACTTATGCTTGCTTAAGGGGAAAGGTGAGTTGGGGTGCTGCATAAAACCAGAGATTGAAATGAGCACAGATAAAGTTCCTTAAGCCAAATATGGAATAGACAAGAGCTACTCCTTGCTCAACGAAATGGACTCAAAACCCCATATTAAACGCCTAAGAATGTACCTGACTAGTAAGTATCTTAAAACCTATGGATTGCTATGTCTCCAAAAGAGAATCAAGCGTGTGTACAGGGGCATAAACGCAGCAGTGATAGGATTGGAGAGGTTCGGTGAGCAAATGAAGACCCTTTGAAGTCATATTGCATGGTACCCATTACACGGGTCTCAACTCTCCAGGTTTAAGGTATTCTTCCTTCAGCTAAAACATGCATGTGGAACCCAGAGTATGATCAACCATGTGAATGGGAGACGTGTTCAAATATGTCTCAGTTTTCCTCCCCTGGTACTCGGGTGCAACATTCCAGACGCTTTACTAACACTCTCCCCACTTGGAGAGTCAGTCCCTTTAACCTCCTGTTTGGCCCAGTTTGCAATTTCTGCGCAAGATGAACAGGAATAGGGAGAACCAATGAGAGGCTAGCTGGAGGTGTCTGGACGGGCAAATTTAACTCTCATTTCCCACCAGGAAGAGGAATTAACCAAAGGCTCAGCATGCCGGGCCGGAACCAGATTAGGGCCTGAAGCCATCCTGCGGTGTTGCGGCCAGGTCACAAGAAACCGAGTTGAAGAAAGGAGCTCAGGGGCACTGTAATTCACAAACCTGCAGAGTTATAAATGACAGCTATCGTCCAAAAATAGACTGAAGTAAGGCTGCCAAGAGGACTTGAAAGCGGGGCAGAATTGCAGGAAACCGATTTCAGGAGGTAGACTGGAATTGCATTGAAAGCATAGGAAAAGAGGCAGAACGTCCACAATGATGCACTTGGCCAAAAAGGGCGTATGCGTTTTTTCCTGAATATATTCAGGAAAAAACGCATACGCCCTTTTTGGCCAACCAAGCAAGCTTGCAAAGGAAATCTGCACTACAATGAAGTCTCACTTCCCCCCGGTCAAAAGGGCCATCTGAAAAAAGTGTAAAATCCAGAAAGGCAGGACAGGCCATGGAGAACTGGGAGCCTTGTTATGCTGATGGGCGGGATGCAAATTGCCAACAACCACTCGGGAGAAGTGTATGGTGTTTCCTGAAACATCTAAAAAACAAAGCAACAGAGCCTAGGGCACTTCCACTTATGGTCCTATAGCTTAGGGAAATTAAAATGAAAAAGACACAGCCACCCCAAAGTTTGGAACGGCTCTGTTTACAGAACCTCGTTTACAGTACAAGTTCAACATCGCAGAAAGTGAAAAATGGATAAAGAAGTTGTGGTATTTACTTACAAAGCAATATCACTCAGCAATGAAATCTGTGTCATCAGGCCCTTAGCAGCACAATGAGTGGATTCAGGTATGATGATTCTAACTGAAATAAGTCACACAGAAAAAGAAACATCATAAGATATCACTAATACACGGAATGTAAACTTGGCTACACAGGAACTGCATTCCAAAACAGAACAGGGTCTCAAATTTAGAAAACCAACTTATGCTTGCTTAAGGGGAAAGGTGAGTTGGGGTGCTGCATAAAACCAGAGATTGAAATGAGCACAGATAAAGTTCCTTAAGCCAAATATGGAATAGACAAGAGCTACTCCTTGCTCAACGAAATGGACTCAAAACCCCATATTAAACGCCTAAGAATGTACCTGACTAGTAAGTATCTTAAAACCTATGGATTGCTATGTCTCCAAAAGAGAATCAAGCGTGTGTACAGGGGCATAAACGCAGCAGTGATAGGATTGGAGAGGTTCGGTGAGCAAATGAAGACCCTTTGAAGTCATATTGCATGGTACCCATTACACGGGTCTCAACTCTCCATGTTTAAGGTATTCTTCCTTCAGCTAAAACATGCATGTGGAACCCAGAGTATGATCAACCATGTGATCGGGAGACGTGTTCAAATATGTCTCAGTTTTCCTCCCCTGGTACTCGGGTGCAACATTCCAGACGCTTTACTAACACTCTCCCCACTTGGAGAGTCAGTCCCTTTAACCTCCTGTTTGGCCCAGTTTGCAATTTCTGCGGAAGATGAACAGGAATAGCGAGAACCAATGAGAGGCTAGCTGGAGGTGTCTGGACGGGCAAATTTAACTCTCATTTCCCACCAGGAAGAGGAATTAACCAAAGGCTCAGCATGCCGGGCCGGAACCAGATTAGGGCCTGAAGCCATCCTGCGGTGTTGCGGCCAGCTCACAAGAAAGCGAGTTGAAGAAAGGAGCTCAGGGGCACTGTAATTCACAAACCTGCAGAGTTATAAATGACAGCTATCGTCCAAAAATAGACTGAAGTAAGGCTGCCAAGAGGACTTGAAAGCGGGGCAGAATTGCAGGAAACCGATTTCAGGAGGTAGACTGGAATTGCATTGAAAGCATAGGAAAAGAGGCAGAACGTCCACAATGATGCACTTGGCCAAAAAGGGCGTATGCGTTTTTTCCTGAATATATTCAGGAAAAAACGCATACGCCCTTTTTGGCCAACCAAGCAAACTTGCAAAGGAAATCTGCACTACAATGAAGTCTCACTTCTCCCCGGTCAAAAGGGCCATCTGAAAAAAGTGTAAACTCCAGAAAGGCAGGACAGGCCATGGAGAACTGGGAGCCTTGTTATGCTGATGGGCGGGATGTAAATTGCCAACAGACACTCAGGAGAAGTGTATGGTGTTTCCTGAAACATCTAAAAAACAAAGCATCAGAGCCTAGGGCACTTCCACTTATGGTCCTATAGCTTAGGGAAATTAAAATCAAAAAGACACAGCCACCCCAAAGTTTGGGACGCCTCCGTTTACAAGAACCTCGTTTACCGTACAAGTTCAATATCACAGAAAGTGAAAAATGGATAAAGAACTTGTGGTACTTACGTACAATGCAGTATCACTCAGCAATGAAATCTATGTCATCAGGCCCGTAGCAGCATAATGAGTGGATTCAGGTACGATGATTCTAACTGAAATAAGTGACACAGAAAAAGAAACATCATAAGATATCAGTAATACACGGAATGTAAACTTGGCTACACAGGAACTGCATTCCAAAACAGAACAGGGTCTCAAATTTAGAAAACCAACTTATGCTTGCTTAAGGGTAAAGGTGAGTTGGGGTGCTGCATAAAACCAGAGATTGAAATGAGCACAGATAAAGTTCCTTAAGCCAAATATGGAATAGACAAGAGCTACTCCTTGCTCAACGAAATGGACTCAAAACCCCATATTAAACGCCTAAGAATGTACCTGACTAGTAAGTATCTTAAAACCTATGGATTGCTATGTCTCCAAAAGAGAATCAAGCATGTGTACAGGGACATAAACGCAGCAGTGATAGGATTGGAGAGGTTCGTGAGCAAATGAAGACCCTTTGAAGTTATATTGCATGGTACCCATTACATGAGTCTTAACTCTCCAGGTTTAAGGTATTCTTCCTTCAGCTAAAACATACATGTGGAACCCAAGTATGATCAACCATGTGAACGGGAGACGTGTTCAAATATGTCTCAGTTTTCCTCCCCTGCTACTCGGGTGCAACATTCCACACGCTTTACTAACACTCTCCCCACTTGGAGAGTCAGCGCCTTTAACCTCCTGTTTGGCCCAGTTTGCAATTTCTGCGGAAGATGAACAGGAATAGCGAGAACCAATGAGAGGCTAGCTGGAGGTGTCTGAACGGGCAAATTTAACTCTCATTTGCCACCAGGAAGAGGAATTAACCAAAGGCTCAGCGTGCCGTGCCAGAACCAGATTAGGGCCTGAAGACATCCTGCGGTGTTGCGGCCAGGTCACAAGAAAGCGAGTTGAAGAAAGGAGCTCAGGGGCACTGTAATTCACAAACCTGCAGAGTTATAAATGACAGCTATCGTCCAAAAATAGACTGAAGTAAGGCTGCCAAGAGGACTTGAAAGCGGGGCAGAATTGCAGGAAACCGATTTCAGGAGGTAGACTGGAATTGCATTGAAAGCATAGGAAAAGAGGCAGAACGTCCACAATGATGCACTTGGCCAAAAAGGGCGTATGCGTTTTTTCCTGAATATATTCAGGAAAAAACGCATACGCCCTTTTTGGCCAACCAAGCAAGCTTGCAAAGGAAATCTGCACTACAATGAAGTCTCACTTCCCCCCGGTCAAAAGGGCCATCTGAAAAAAGTGTAAAATCCAGAAAGGCAGGACAGGCCATGGAGAACTGGGAGCCTTGTTATGCTGATGGGCGGGATGTAAATTGCCAACAACCACTCGGGAGAAGTGTATGGTTTTTCCTGAAACATCTAAAAAACAAAGCAACAGAACCTAGGGCACTTCCACTTATGGTCCTATAGCTTAGGGAAATTAAAATCAAAAAGACACAGCCACCCCAAAGTTTGGAACGGCTCTGTTTACAAGAACCTCGTTTACAGTACAAGTTCAACATCGCAGAAAGTGAAAAATGGATAAAGAAGTTGTGGTATTTACTTACAAAGCAATATCACTCAGCAATGAAATCTGTGTCATCAGGCCCTTAGCAGCACAATGAGTGGATTCAGGTATGATGATTCTAACTGAAATAAGTCACACAGAAAAAGAAACATCATAAGATATCAGTAATACACGGAATGTAAACTTGGCTACACAGGAACTGAATTACAGAACAGAACAGGGTCTCAAATTTAGAAAACCAACTTATGCTTGCTTAAGGGGAAAGGTGAGTTGGGGTGCTGCATAAAACCAGAGATTGAAATGAGCACAGATAAAGTTCCTTAAGCCAAATATGGAATAGACAAGAGCTACTCCTTGCTCAACGAAATGGACTCAACACCGCATATTAAACGCCTAAGAATATACCTGATTAGTAAGTATCTTAAAACCTATGGATTGCTATGTCTCCAAAAGAGAATCAAGCATGTGTACAGGGGCATAAACGCAGCAGTGATAGGATTGGAAAGGTTCGGTGAGCAAAGGAAGACCCTTTGAAGTCATATTGCATGGTACCCATTCCACGGGTTTCAACTACCCAGTTGTAAGGTATTCTTCCTTCAGCTAAAACATGCATGTGGAACCTAGAGTATGATCAACCATGTGATCGGGAGACGTGTTCAAATATGTCTCAGTTTTCGTACCCTGGTACTCGGGTGCAACATTCCAGACGCTTTACTAACACTCTACCCACTTGGAGAGTCAGTCCCTTTAACCTCCTGTTTGGCCCAGTTTGCAATTTCTGTGGAAGATGAACAGGAATAGCGAGAACCAATGAGAGACTAGCTGGAGGTATCTGGATGGGCAAATTTAACTCTCATTTCCCACCAGGAAGAGGAATTAACCAAAGGCTCAGCGTGCCGTGCCAGAACCAGATTAGGGCCTGAAGACATCCTGCGGTGTTGCGGCCAGCTCACAAGAAAGCGAGTTGAAGAAAGGAGCTAAGGGGCACTGTAATTCACAAACCTGCAGAGTTATAAATGACAGCTATCGTCCAAAAATATACTGAAGTGAGGCTGCCAAGAGGACTTGAAAGCGGGGCAGAATTGCAGGAAACCGATTTCAGGAGGTAGACTGGAATTGCATTGAAAGCATAGGAAAAGAGGCAGAACGTCCACAATGATGCACTTGGCCAAAAAGGGCGTATGCGTTTTTTCCTGAATATATTCAGGAAAAAACGCATACGCCCTTTTTGGCCAACCAAGCAAGCTTGCAAAGGAAATCTGCACTACAATGAAGTCTCACTTCCCCCCGGTCAAAAGGGCCATCTGAAAAAAGTGTAAAATCCAGAAAGGCAGGACAGGCCATGGAGAACTGGGAGCCTTGTTATGCTGATGGGCGGGATGTAAATTGCCAACAACCACTCGGGAGAAGTGTATGGTGTTTCCTGAAACATCTAAAAAACAAAGCAACAGAGCCTAGGGCACTTCCACTTATGGTCCTATAGCTTAGGGAATTTAAAATCAAAAAGACACAGCCACCCCAAAGTTTGGAATGGCTCTGTTTACAAGAACCTCATTTACAGTACAAGTTCAACATCGCAGAAAGTGAAAAATGGATAAAATAGTTGTGGTATTTACTTACAAAGCAATATCACTCAGCAATGAAATCTGTCTCATCAGGCCCTTAGCAGCACAATGAGTGGATTCAGGTATGATGATTCTAACTGAAATAAGTCACACAGAAAAAGAAACATCATAAGATATCAGTAATACACGGAATGTAAACTTGGCTACACAGGAACTGAATTACAGAACAGAACAGGGTCTCAAATTTAGAAAACCAACTTATGCTTCCTTAAGGGTAAAGGTGAGTTGGGGTGCTGCATAAAACCAGAGATTGAAATGAGCACAGATAAAGTTCCTTAAGCCAAATATGGAATAGACAAGAGCTACTCCTTGCTCAACGAAATGGACTCAACACCGCATATTAAACGCCTAAGAATGTACCTGACTAGTAAGTATCTTAAAACCTATGGATTGCTATGTCTCCGAAAGAGAATCAAGCATGTGTACAGGGGCATAAACGCAGCAGTGATAGGATTGGAAAGGTTCGGTGAGCAAATGAAGACCCTTTGAAGTCATATTGCATGGTACCCATTCCACGGGTTTCAACTACCCAGGTTTAAGGTATTCTTCCTTCAGCTAAAACATGCATGTGGAACCCAAGTATGATCAACCATGTGAACGGGAGACATGTTCAAATATGTCTCAGTTTTCCTCCCCTGGTACTCGGGTGCAACATTCCAGACCCTTTACTAACACTCTCCCCACTTGGAGAGTCAGCGCCTTTAACCTCCTGTTTGGCCCAGTTTGCAATTTCTGCGGAAGATGAACAGGAATAGTGAGAACCAATGAGAGACTAGCTGGAGGTGTCTGGACGGGCAAATTTAACTCTCATTTCCCACCAGGAAGAGGAAATAACCAAAGGCTCAGCGTGCCGTGCCAGAACCAGATTAGGGCCTGAAGACATCCTGCGGTGTTGCGGCCAGGTCACAAGAAAGCGAGGTGAAGAAAGGAGCTCAGGGGCACTGTAATTCACAAACCTGCAGAGTTATAAATGACAGCTATCGTCCAAAAATAGACTGAAGTAAGGCTGCCAAGAGGACTTGAAAGCGGGGCAGAATTGCAGGAAACCGATTTCAGGAGGTAGACTGGAATTGCATTGAAAGCATAGGAAAAGAGGCAGAACGTCCACAATGATGCACTTGGCCAAAAAGGGCGTATGCGTTTTTTCCTGAATATATTCAGGAAAAAACGCATACGCCCTTTTTGGCCAACCAAGCAAGCTTGCAAAGGAAATCTGCACTACAATGAAGTCTCACTTCCCCCCGGTCAAAAGGGCCATCTGAAAAAAGTGTAAAATCCAGAAAGGCAGGACAGGCCATGGAGAACTGGGAGCCTTGTTATGCTGATGGGCGGGATGTAAATTGCCAAGAACCACTTGGGAGAAGTGTATGGTGTTTCCTGAAACAACTAAAAAACAAAGCAACAGAACCTAGGGCACTTCCACTTATGGTCCTATAGCTTAGGGAAATTAAAATGAAAAAGACACAGCCACCCCAAAGTTTGGAACGGCTCTGTTTACAAGAACCTCGTTTACAGTACAAGTTCAACATCGCAGAAAGTGAAAAATGGATAAAGAAGTTGTGGTATTTACTTACAAAGCAATATCACTCAGCAATGAAATCTGTGTCATCAGGCCCTTAGCAGCACAATGAGTGGATTCAGGTATGATGATTCTAACTGAAATAAGTCACACAGAAAAAGAAACATCATAAGATATCACTAATACACGGAATGTAAACTTGGCTACACAGGAACTGCATTCCAAAACAGAACAGGGTCTCAAATTTAGAAAACCAACTTATGCTTGCTTAAGGGGAAAGGTGAGTTGGGGTGCTGCATAAAACCAGAGATTGAAATGAGCACAGATAAAGTTCCTTAAGCCAAATATGGAATAGACAAGAGCTACTCCTTGCTCAACGAAATGGACTCAAAACCCCATATTAAACGCCTAAGAATGTACCTGACTAGTAAGTATCTTAAAACCTATGGATTGCTATGTCTCCAAAAGAGAATCAAGCGTGTGTACAGGGGCATAAACGCAGCAGTGATAGGATTGGAGAGGTTCGGTGAGCAAATGAAGACCCTTTGAAGTCATATTGCATGGTACCCATTGCACGGGTCTCAACTCTCCAGGTTTAAGGTATTCTTCCTTCAGCTAAAACATGCATGTGGAACCCAGAGTATGATCAACCATGTGAACGGGAGACGTGTTCAAATATGTCTCAGTTTTCCTCCCCTGGTACTCGGGTGCAACATTCCAGACGCTTTACTAACACTCTCCCCACTTGGAGAGTCAGTCCCTTTAACCTCCTGTTTGGCCCAGTTTGCAATTTCTGTGGAAGATGAACAGGAATAGCGAGAACCAATGAGAGGCTAGCTGGAGGTGTCTGGATGGGCAAATTTAACTCTCATTTCCCACCAGGAAGAGGAATTAACCAAAGGTTCAGCATGCCGTGCCGGAACCAGATTAGGGCCTGAAGCCATCCTGCGGTGTTGCGGCCAGCTCAAAAGAAAGCGAGTTGAAGAAAGGAGCTCAGGGGCACTGTAATTCACAAACCTGCAGAGTTATAAATGAGAGCTATCGTCCAAAAATAGACTGAAGTAAGGCTGCCAAGAGGACTTGAAAGCGGGGCAGAATTGCAGGAAACCGATTTCAGGAGGTAGACTGGAATTGCATTGAAAGCATAGGAAAAGAGGCAGAACGTCCACAATGATGCACTTGGCCAAAAAGGGCGTATGCGTTTTTTCCTGAATATATTCAGGAAAAAAAGGATACGCCCTTTTTGGCCAACCAAGCAAGCTTGCAAAGGAAATCTGCACTACAATGAAGTCTCACTTCCCCCCCTGTCAAAAGGGCCATCTGAAAAAAGTGTAAAATCCAGAAAGGCAACAGGCCATTGAGAACTGGGAGCCTTGTTATGCTGATGGGCGGGATGTAAATTGCCAACAGACACTCAGGAGAAGTGTATGGTGTTTCCTGAAACATCTAAAAAACAAAGCAACAGAGCCTAGGGCACTTCCACTTATGGTCCTATAGCTTAGGGAAATTAAAATCAAAAAGACACAGCCACCCCAAAGTTTGGGATGCCTCTGTTTACAAGAACCTCGTTTACCGTACAACTTCAATATCACAGAAAGTGAAAAATGGATAAAGAACTTGTGGTACTTACGTACAATGCAGTATCACTCAGCAATGAAATCTATGTCATCAGGCCCGTAGCAGCATAATGAGTATATTCAGGTACGATGATTCTAACTGAAATAAGTCACACAGAAATAGAAACATCATATGATATCACTAATACACGGAATGTAAACTTGGCTACACAGGAACTGAATTCCAAAGCAGAACAGGTTCTCAAATTTAGAAAACCAACTTATGCTTGCTTAAGGGTAAAGGTGAGTTGGGTTGCTGCATAAAACCAGAGATTGAAATGAGCACAGATAAAGTTCCTTAAGCCAAATATGGAATAGACAAGAGCTACTCCTTGCTCAACGAAATGGACTCAACACCGCATATTAAACGCCTAAGAATGTACCTGACTAGTAAGTATCTTAAAACCTATGGATTGCTATGTCTCCGAAAGAGAATCAAGCATGTGTACAGGGGCATAAACGCAGCAGTGATAGGATTGGAGAGGTTCGGTGAGCAAATGAAGACCCTTTGAAGTCATATTGCATGGTACCCATTCCACAGGTTTCAACTACCCAGGTTTAAGGTATTCTTCCTTCAGCTAAAACATGCATGTGGAACCCAGAGTATGATCAACCATGTGATCGGGAGACGTGTTCAAATATGTCTCAGTTTTCCTCCCCTGGTACTCGGGTGCAACATTCCAGACGCTTTACTAACACTCTCCCCACTTGGAGAGTCAGCGCCTTTAACCTCCTGTTTGGCACAGTTTGCAATTTATGCAGAAGATGAACAGGAATAGCGAGAACCAATGAGAGGCTAGCTGGAGGTGTCTGGACGGGCAAATTTAACTCTCATTTCCCAACAGGAAGAGGAAATAACCAAAGGCTCAGCGTGCCGTACCGGAACCAGATTAGGGCCTGAAGCCATCCTGCGGTGTTGCGGCCAGCTCAAAAGAAACCGAGTTGAAGAAAGGAGCTCAGGGGCACTGTAATTCACAAACCTGCAGAGTTATAAATGACAGCTATCGTCCAAAAATAGACTGAAGTAAGGCTGCCAAGAGGACTTGAAAGCGGGGCAGAATTGCAGGAAACCGATTTCAGGAGGTAGACTGGAATTGCATTGAAAGCATAGGAAAAGAGGCAGAACGTCCACAATGATGCACTTGGCCAAAAAGGGCGTATGCGTTTTTTCCTGAATATATTCAGGAAAAAACGCATACGCCCTTTTTGGCCAACCAAGCAAGCTTGCAAAGGAAATCTGCACTACAATGAAGTCTCACTTCCCCCCGGTCAAAAGGGCCATCTGAAAAAAGTGTAAAATCCAGAAAGGCAGGACAGGCCATGGAGAACTGGGAGCCTTGTTATGCTGATGGGCGGGATGTAAATTGCCAACAACCACTCGGGAGAAGTGTATGGTGTTTCCTGAAACATCTAAAAAACAAAGCAACAGAACCTAGGGCACTTCCACTTATGGTCCTATAGCTTAGGGAAATTAAAATCAAAAAGACACAGCCACCCCAAAGTTTGGAACGGCTCTGTTTACAAGAACCTCGTTTACAGTACAAGTTCAACATCGCAGAAAGTGAAAAATGGATAAAGAAGTTGTGGTATTTACTTACAAAGCAATATCACTCAGCAATGAAATCTGTGTCATCAGGACCTTAGCAGCACAATGAGTGGATTCAGGTATGATGATTCTAACTGAAATAAGTCACACAGAAAAAGAAACATCATAAGATATCAGTAATACACGGAATGGAAACTTGGCTACACAGGAACTGAATTACAGAACAGAACAGGGTCTCAAATTTAGAAAACCAACTTATTCTTGCTTAAGGGGAAAGGTGAGTTGGGGTGCTGCATAAAACCAGAGATTGAAATGAGCACAGATAAAGTTCCTTAAGCCAAATATGGAATAGACAAGAGCTACTCCTTGCTCAACGAAATGGACTCAACACCCCATATTAAACGCCTAAGAACGTACCTGACTAGTAAGTATCTTAAAACCTATGGATTGCTATGTCTCCGAAAGAGAATCAAGCATGTGTACAGGGACATAAACGCAGCAGTGATAGGATTGGAGAGGTTCGGTGAGCAAATGAAGACCCTTTGAAGTCATATTGCATGGTACCCATTCCACGGGTTTCAACTACCCAGATTTAAGGTATTCTTCCTTCAGCTAAAACATGCATGTGGAACCCAAGTATGATCAACCATGTGAACGGGAGACGTGTTCAAATATGTCTCAGTTTTCCTCCCCTGGTACTCGGGTGCAACATTCCAGACGCTTTACTAACACTCTCCCCACTTGGAGAGTCAGTCCCTTTAACCTCCTGTTTGGCCCAGTTTGCAATTTCTGCGGAAGATGAACAGGAATAGCGAGAACCAATGAGAGGCTAGCTGGAGGTGTCTGGACGGGCAAATTTAACTCTCATTTCCCACCAGGAAGAGGAATTAACCAAAGGCTCAGCATGCCGGGCCGGAACCAGATTAGGGCCTGAAGCCATCCTGCGGTGTTGCGGCCAGCTCACAAGAAAGCGAGTTGAAGAAAGGAGCTCAGGGACACTGTAATTCACAAACCTGCAGAGTTATAAATGACAGCTATCGTCCAAAAATAGACTGAAGTAAGGCTGCCAAGAGGACTTGAAAGCGGGGCAGAATTGCAGGAAACCGATTTCAGGAGGTAGACTGGAATTGCATTGAAAGCATAGGAAAAGAGGCAGAACGTCCACAATGATGCACTTGGCCAAAAAGGGCGTATGCGTTTTTTCCTGAATATATTCAGGAAAAAACGCATACGCCCTTTTTGACCAACCAAGCAAGCTTGCAAAGGAAATCTGCACTACAATGAAGTCTCACTTCCCCCCGGTCAAAAGGGCCATCTGAAAAAAGTGTAAAATCCAGAAAGGCAGGACAGGCCATGGAGAACTGGGAGCCTTGTTATGCTGATGGTCGGGATGTAAATTGCCAACAGACACTAGGAAGAAGTGTATGGTGTTTCCTGAAACATCTAAAAAACAAAGCAACAGAGCCTAGGGCACTTCCACTTATGGTCCTATAGCGTAGGGAAATTAAAATCAAAAAGACACAGCCACCCCAAAGTTTGGAACGGCTCTGTTTACAAGAACCTCGTTTACAGTACGAGTTCAACATCGCAGAAAATGAAAAATGGATAAAGCACTTGTGGTACTTATGTACAATGCAGTATCACTCAGCAATGAAATCTATGTCATCAGGCCCGTAGCAGCATAATGAGTAGATTCAGGTACGATGATTCTAACTGAAATAAGTCACACAGAAAAAGAAACATCATAAGATATCACTAATACACGGAATGTAAACTTGGCTACACAGGAACTGAATTCCAAAACAGAACAGGTTCTCAAATTTAGAAAATCAACTTATGCTTGCTTAAGGGGAAAGGTGAGTTGGGGTGCTGCATAAAACCAGAGATTGAAATGAGCACAGATAAAGTTCCTTAAGTCAAATATGGAATAGACAAGACCTACTCCTTGCTCAACGAAATGGACTCAACACCGCATATTAAACGCCTAAGAATGTACCTGACTAGTAAGTATCTTAAAACCTATGGATTGCTATGTCTCCGAAAGAGAATCAAGCATGTGTACAGGGGCATAAACGCAGCAGTGATAGGATTGGAGAGGTTCGGTGAGCAAATGAAGACCCTTTGAAGTCATATTGCATGGTACCCATTCCACGGGTTTCAACTACCCAGGTTTTAGGTATTCTTCCTTCAGCTAAAACATGCATGTGGAACCTAGAGTATGATCAACCATGTGATCGGGAGACGTGTTCAAATATGTCTCAGTTTTCGTACCCTGGTACTCGGGTGCAACATTCCAGACGCTTTACTAACACTCTCCCGACTTGGAGAGTCAGTGTCTTTAACCTCCTGTTTGGCCCAGTTTGCAATTTCTGCGGAAGATGAACAGGAATAGCGAGAACCAATGAGAGACTAGCTGGAGGTGTCTGGACGGGCAAATTTAACTCTCATTTCCCACCAGGAAGAGGAATTAACCAAAGGCTCAGCGTGCCGTGCCGGAACCAGATTAGGGCCTGAAGCCATCCTGCGGTGTTGCGGCCAGGTCACAAGAAAGCAAGTTGAAGAAAGGAGCTCAGGGGCACTGTAATTCACAAACCTGCAGAGTTATAAATGACAGCTATCGTCCAAAAATAGACTGAAGTAAGGCTGCCAAGAGGACTTGAAAGCGGGGCAGAATTGCAGGAAACCGATTTCAGGAGGTAGACTGGAATTGCATTGAAAGCATAGGAAAAGAGGCAGAACGTCCACAATGATGCACTTGGCCAAAAAGGGCGTATGCGTTTTTTCCTGAATATATTCAGGAAAAAACGCATACGCCCTTTTTGGCCAACCAAGCAAGCTTGCAAAGGAAATCTGCACTACAATGAAGTCTCACTTCCCCCCGGTCAAAAGGGCCATCTGAAAAAAGTGTAAAATCCAGAAAGGCAGGACAGGCCATGGAGAACTGGGAGCCTTGTTATGCTGATGGGCGGGATGTAAATTGCCAACAACCACTAGGGAGAAGTGTATGGTGTTTCCTGAAACATCTAAAAAACAAAGCAACAGAGCCTAGGGCACTGCCACTTATGGTCCTATAGCTTAGGGAAATTAAAATAAAAAAGACACAGCCACCCCAAAGTTTGGGACGCCTCTGTTTACAAGAACCTCGTTTACCGTACAAGTTCAATATCACAGAAAGTGAAAAATGGATAAAGAACTTGTGGTACTTACGTACAATGCAGTATCACTCAGCAATGAAATCTATGTCATCAGGCCCGTAGCAGCATAATGAGTGGATTCAGGTACGATAATTCTAACTGAAATAAGTCACACAGAAAAAGAAACATCATAAGATATCACTAATACACAGAATGTAAACTTGGCTACACAGGAACTGAATTCCAAAACAGAACAGGGTCTCAAATTTAGAAAAGCAACTTATGCTTGCTTAAGGTTAAAGGTGAGTTGGGGTGCTGCATAAAACCAGAGATTGAAATGAGCACAGATAAAGTTCCTTAAGCCAAATATGGAATAGACAAGAGCTACTCCTTGCTCAACGAAATGGACTCAACACCCCATATTAAACGCCTAAGAATGTACCTGACTAGTAATTATCTTAAAACCTATGGATTGCTATGTCTCCAAAAGAGAATCAAGCATGTGTACAGGGGCATAAACGCAGCAGTGATAGGATTGGAGAGGTTCGGTGAGCAAATGAAGACCCTTTGAAGTCATATTGCATGGGACCCATTCCACGGGTCTCAACTCTGCAGGTTTAAAGTATTCTTCCTTCAGCTAAAACATGCAGGTGGAACCCAGAGTATGATCAACCGTGTGAACGGGAGACGTGTTCAAATATGTCTCAGTTTTCCTCCCCTGGTACTCGGGTGCAACATTCCAGACGCTTTACTAACACTCTCCCCACTTGGAGAGTCAGCGCCTTTAACCTCCTGTTTGGCACAGTTTGCAATTTCTGCGGACGATGAACAGGAATAGCGAGAACCAATGAGAGACTAGCTGGAGGTGTCTGGACGGGCAAATTTAACTCTCATTTCCCACCAGGATGAGGAAATAACCAAAGGCTCAGCATGCCGTGCCGGAACCAGATTAGGGCCTGAAGCCATCCTGCGGTGTTGCGGCCAGCTCAAAAGAAACCGAGTTGAAGAAAGGAGCTCAGGGGCACTGTAATTCACAAACCTGCAGAGTTATAAATGACAGCTATCGTCCAAAAATAGACTGAAGTAAGGCTGCCAAGAGGACTTGAAAGCGGGGCAGAATTGCAGGAAACCGATTTCAGGAGGTAGACTGTAATTCCATTGAAAGCATAGGAAAAGAGGCAGAACGTCCACAATGATGCACTTGGCCAAAAAGGGCGTATGCGTTTTTTCCTGAATATATTCAGGAAAAAACGCATACGCCCTTTTTGGCCAACCAAGCAAGCTTGCAAAGGAAATCTGCACTACAATGAAGTCTCACTTCCCCCCGGTCAAAAGGGCCATCTGAAAAAAGTGTAAAATCCAGAAAGGCAGGACAGGCCATGGAGAACTGGGAGCCTTGTTATGCTGAAGGGCGGGATGTAAATTGCCAAAACCCACTCGGGAGAAGTGTATGGTGTTTCCTGAAACATCTAAAAAACAAAGCAACAGAGCCTAGGACACTGCCACTTATGGTCCTATAGCTTAGGGAAATTAAAATCAAAAAGACACAGCCACCCCAAAGTTTGGGACGCCTCTGTTTACAAGAACCTCGTTTACAGTACAAGTTCAACATCGCAGAAAGTGAAAAATGGATAAAGAACTTGTGGTATTTACTTACACCGCAGTATCACTCAGCAATAAAATCTATGTCATCAGGCCCGTAGCAGCATAATGAGTGGATTCAGGTACGATGATTCTAACTGAAATAAGTCACACAGAAAAAGAAACATCATAAGATATCACTAATACACGGAATGTAAACTTGGCTACACAGGAACTGCATTCCAAAACAGAACAGGGTCTCAAATTTAGAAAACCAACTTATGCTTGCTTAAGGGGAAAGGTGAGTTGGGGTGCTGCATAAAACCAGAGATTGAAATGAGCACAGATAAAGTTCCTTAAGTCAAATATGGAATAGACAAGAGCTACTCCTTGCTCAACGAAATGGACTCAACACCGCATATTAAACGCCTAAGAATGTACCTGACTTGTAAGTATCTTAAAACCTATAGATTGCTATGTCCCCGAAAGAGAATAAAGCATGTGTACAGGGGCATAAACGCAGCAGTGATAGGATTGGAGAGGTTCGGTGAGCAAAAGATGACCCTTTGAAGTCATACTGCATGGTACCCATTCCACGGGTTTCAACTACCCAGGTTTTAGGTATTCTTCCTTCAGCTAAAACATGCATGTGGAACCCAGAGTATGATCAACCATGTGATCGGGAGACGTGTTCAAATATGTCTCAGGTTTCCTCCCCTGGTACTCGGGTGCAACATTCCAGACGCTTTACTAACACTCTCCCCACTTGGAGAGTCAGCGCCTTTAACCTCCTGTTTGGCCCACTTTGCAATTTCTGCGGAAGATGAACAGGAATAACTAGAACCAATGAGAGGCTAGCTGGAGGTGTCTGGACGGGCAAATTTAACTCTCATTTCCCACCAGGATGAGGAAATAACCAAAGGCTCAGCATGCCGTGCCGGAACCAGATTAGGGCCTGAAGTCATCCTGCGGTGTTGCGGCCAGGTCACAAGAAAGCGAGTTGAAGAAAGGAGCTCAGGGGCACTGTAATTCACAAACCTGCAGAGTTATAAATGACAGCTATCATCCAAAAATATACTGAAGTGAGGCTGCCAAGAGGACTTGAAAGCGGGGCAGAATTGCAGGAAACTGATTTCAGGAGGTAGACTGGAATTGCATTGAAAGCATAGGAAAAGAGGCAGAACGTCCACAATGATGCACTTGGCCAAAAAGGGCGTATGCGTTTTTTCCTGAATATATTCAGGAAAAAACGCATACGCCCTTTTTGGCCAACCAAGCAAGCTTGCAAAGGAAATCTGCACTACAATGAAGTCTCACTTCCCCCCGGTCAAAAGGGCCATCTGAAAAAAGTGTAAAATCCAGAAAGGCAGGACAGGCCATGGAGAACTGGGAGCCTTGTTATGCTGATGGGCGGGATGTAAATTGCCAACAACCACTAGGGAGAAGTGTATGGTGTTTCCTGAAACATCTAAAAAACAAAGCAACAGAGCCTAGGGCACTGCCACTTATGGTCCTATAGCTTAGGGAAATTAAAATAAAAAAGACACAGCCACCCCAAAGTTTGGGACGCCTCTGTTTACAAGAACCTCGTTTACCGTACAAGTTCAATATCACAGAAAGTGAAAAATGGATAAAGAACTTGTGGTACTTACGTACAATGCAGTATCACTCAGCAATGAAATCTATGTCATCAGGCCCGTAGCAGCATAATGAGTGGATTCAGGTACGATAATTCTAACTGAAATAAGTCACACAGAAAAAGAAACATCATAAGATATCACTAATACACAGAATGTAAACTTGGCTACACAGGAACTGAATTCCAAAACAGAACAGGGTCTCAAATTTAGAAAAGCAACTTATGCTTGCTTAAGGTTAAAGGTGAGTTGGGGTGCTGCATAAAACCAGAGATTGAAATGAGCACAGATAAAGTTCCTTAAGCCAAATATGGAATAGACAAGAGCTACTCCTTGCTCAACGAAATGGACTCAACACCCCATATTAAACGCCTAAGAATGTACCTGACTAGTAATTATCTTAAAACCTATGGATTGCTATGTCTCCAAAAGAGAATCAAGCATGTGTACAGGGGCATAAACGCAGCAGTGATAGGATTGGAGAGGTTCGGTGAGCAAATGAAGACCCTTTGAAGTCATATTGCATGGGACCCATTCCACGGGTCTCAACTCTGCAGGTTTAAAGTATTCTTCCTTCAGCTAAAACATGCAGGTGGAACCCAGAGTATGATCAACCGTGTGAACGGGAGACGTGTTCAAATATGTCTCAGTTTTCCTCCCCTGGTACTCGGGTGCAACATTCCAGACGCTTTACTAACACTCTCCCCACTTGGAGAGTCAGCGCCTTTAACCTCCTGTTTGGCACAGTTTGCAATTTCTGCGGACGATGAACAGGAATAGCGAGAACCAATGAGAGACTAGCTGGAGGTGTCTGGACGGGCAAATTTAACTCTCATTTCCCACCAGGATGAGGAAATAACCAAAGGCTCAGCATGCCGTGCCGGAACCAGATTAGGGCCTGAAGCCATCCTGCGGTGTTGCGGCCAGCTCAAAAGAAACCGAGTTGAAGAAAGGAGCTCAGGGGCACTGTAATTCACAAACCTGCAGAGTTATAAATGACAGCTATCGTCCAAAAATAGACTGAAGTAAGGCTGCCAAGAGGACTTGAAAGCGGGGCAGAATTGCAGGAAACCGATTTCAGGAGGTAGACTGTAATTCCATTGAAAGCATAGGAAAAGAGGCAGAACGTCCACAATGATGCACTTGGCCAAAAAGGGCGTATGCGTTTTTTCCTGAATATATTCAGGAAAAAACGCATACGCCCTTTTTGGCCAACCAAGCAAGCTTGCAAAGGAAATCTGCACTACAATGAAGTCTCACTTCCCCCCGGTCAAAAGGGCCATCTGAAAAAAGTGTAAAATCCAGAAAGGCAGGACAGGCCATGGAGAACTGGGAGCCTTGTTATGCTGAAGGGCGGGATGTAAATTGCCAACACCCACTCGGGAGAAGTGTATGGTGTTTCCTGAAACATCTAAAAAACAAAGCAACAGAGCCTAGGACACTGCCACTTATGGTCCTATAGCTTAGGGAAATTAAAATCAAAAAGACACAGCCACCCCAAAGTTTGGGACGCCTCTGTTTACAAGAACCTCGTTTACAGTACAAGTTCAACATCGCAGAAAGTGAAAAATGGATAAAGAACTTGTGGTATTTACTTACACCGCAGTATCACTCAGCAATAAAATCTATGTCATCAGGCCCGTAGCAGCATAATGAGTGGATTCAGGTACGATGATTCTAACTGAAATAAGTCACACAGAAAAAGAAACATCATAAGATATCACTAATACACGGAATGTAAACTTGGCTACACAGGAACTGCATTCCAAAACAGAACAGGGTCTCAAATTTAGAAAACCAACTTATGCTTGCTTAAGGGGAAAGGTGAGTTGGGGTGCTGCATAAAACCAGAGATTGAAATGAGCACAGATAAAGTTCCTTAAGTCAAATATGGAATAGACAAGAGCTACTCCTTGCTCAACGAAATGGACTCAACACCGCATATTAAACGCCTAAGAATGTACCTGACTTGTAAGTATCTTAAAACCTATAGATTGCTATGTCCCCGAAAGAGAATAAAGCATGTGTACAGGGGCATAAACGCAGCAGTGATAGGATTGGAGAGGTTCGGTGAGCAAAAGATGACCCTTTGAAGTCATACTGCATGGTACCCATTCCACGGGTTTCAACTACCCAGGTTTTAGGTATTCTTCCTTCAGCTAAAACATGCATGTGGAACCCAGAGTATGATCAACCATGTGATCGGGAGACGTGTTCAAATATGTCTCAGGTTTCCTCCCCTGGTACTCGGGTGCAACATTCCAGACGCTTTACTAACACTCTCCCCACTTGGAGAGTCAGCGCCTTTAACCTCCTGTTTGGCCCACTTTGCAATTTCTGCGGAAGATGAACAGGAATAACTAGAACCAATGAGAGGCTAGCTGGAGGTGTCTGGACGGGCAAATTTAACTCTCATTTCCCACCAGGATGAGGAAATAACCAAAGGCTCAGCATGCCGTGCCGGAACCAGATTAGGGCCTGAAGTCATCCTGCGGTGTTGCGGCCAGGTCACAAGAAAGCGAGTTGAAGAAAGGAGCTCAGGGGCACTGTAATTCACAAACCTGCAGAGTTATAAATGACAGCTATCGTCCAAAAATATACTGAAGTGAGGCTGCCAAGAGGACTTGAAAGCGGGGCAGAATTGCAGGAAACTGATTTCAGGAGGTAGACTGGAATTGCATTGAAAGCATAGGAAAAGAGGCAGAACGTCCACAATGATGCACTTGGCCAAAAAGGGCGTATGCGTTTTTTCCTGAATATATTCAGGAAAAAACGCATACGCCCTTTTTGGCCAACCAAGCAAGCTTGCAAAGGAAATCTGCACTACAATGAAGTCTCACTTCCCGCCGGTCAAAAGGGTCATCTGAAAAAAGTGTAAAATCCAGAAAGGCAGGACAGGCCATGGAGAACTGGGAGCCTTGTTATGCTGATGGGCGGGATGTAAATTGCCAACAAACACTCGGGAGAAGTGTATGGTGTTTCCTGAAACATCTAAAAACAAAGCAACAGAGCCTAGGGCACTTCCACTTATGGTCCTATAGCTTAGGGAATTTAAAATCAAAAAGACACAGCCACCCCAAAGTTTGGGACGCCTCTGTTTACAAGAACCTCGTTTACAGTACAAGTTCAACATCGCAGAAAGTGAAAAATGGATAAAGAAGTTGTGGTATTTACTTACAAAGCAATATCACTCAGCAATGAAATCTGTGTCATCAGGCCCTTAGCAGCACAATGAGTGGATTCAGGTGTGATGATTCTAACTGAAATAAGTCACACAAAAAAAGAAACATCATAAGATATCAGTAATACACGGAATGGAAACTTGGCTACACAAGAACTGAATTACAGAACAGAACAGGGTCTCAAATTTAGAAAAACAACTTATGCTTGCTTAAGGGTAAAGGTGAGTTGGGGTGCTGCATAAAACCAGAGATTGAAATGAGCACAGATAAAGTTCCTTAAGCCAAATATGGAATAGACAAGAGCTACTCCTTGCTCAACGAAATGGACTCAACACCCCATATTAAACGCCTAAGAATGTACCTGACTAGTAAGTATCTTAAAACCTATGGATTGCTATGTCTCCAAAAGAGAATCAAGCGTGTGTACAGGGCATAAACGCAGCAGTGATAGGATTGGAGAGGTTCAGTGAGCAAATGAAGACCCTTTGAAGTCATATTGCATGGTACCCATTCCACGGGTTTCAACTACCCAGGTTTTAGGTATTCTTCCTTCAGCTAAAACATGCATGTGGAACCCAGAGTATGATCAACCATGTGATCGGGAGACGTGTTCAAATATGTCTCAGTTTTCCTCCCCTGGTACTCGGGTGCAACATTCCAGACGCTTTACTAACACTCTCCCCACTTGGAGAGTCAGCGCCTTTAACCTCCTGTTTGGCACAGTTTGCAATTTCTGCGGAAGATGAACAGGAATAGCGAGAACCAATGAGAGGCTAGCTGGAGGTGTCTGGACGGGCAAATTTAACTCTCATTTCCCAACAGGAAGAGGAAATAACCAAAGGCTCAGCGTACCGTACCGGAACCAGATTAGGGCCTGAAGCCATCCTGCGGTGTTGCGGCAAGCTCAAAAGAAACCGAGTTGAAGAAAGGAGCTCAGGGGCACTGTAATTCACAAACCTGCAGAGTTATAAATGACAGCTATCGTCCAAAAATAGACTGAAGTAAGGCTGCCAAGAGGACTTGAAAGCGGGGCAGAATTGCAGGAAACCGATTTCAGGAGGTAGACTGGAATTGCATTGAAAGCATAGGAAAAGAGGCAGAACGTCCACAATGATGCACTTGGTCAAAAAGGGCGTATGCGTTTTTTCCTGAATATATTCAGGAAACAACGCATACGCCCTTTTTGGCCAACCAAGCAAGCTTACAAAGGAAATCTGCACTACAATGAAGTCTCACTTCCCCCCGGTCAAAAGGGCCATCTGAAAAAAGTGTAAAATCCAGAAAGGCAGGACAGGCCATGGAGAACTGGGAGCCTTGTTATGCTGATGGGCGGGATGTAAATTGCCAACAACCACTCGGGAGAAGTGTATGGTGTTTCCTGAAACATTTAAAAAACAAAGCAACAGAACCTAGGGCACTTCCACTTATGGTCTTATAGCTTAGGGAAATTAAAATCAAAAAGACACAGCCACTCCAAAGTTTGGAACGGCTCTGTTTACAAGAACCTCGTTTACAGTACAAGTTCAACATCGCAGAAAGTGAAAAATGGATAAAGAAGTTGTGGTATTTACTTACAAAGCAATATCACTCAGCAATGAAATCTGTGTCATCAGGCCCTTAGCAGCACAATGAGTGGATTCAGGTATGATGATTCTAACTGAAATAAGTCACACAGAAAAAGAAACATCATAAGATATCAGTAATACACGGAATGTAAACTTGGCTACACAGGAACTGAATTACAGAACAGAACAGGGTCTCAAATTTAGAAAACCAACTTATGCTTGCTTAAGGGGAAAGGTGAGTTGGGGTGCTGCATAAAACCAGAGATTGAAATGAGCACAGATAAAGTTCCTTAAGCCAAATATGGAATAGACAAGAGCTACTCCTTGCTCAACGAAATGGACTCAACACCGCATATTAAACGGCTAAGAATGTACCTGACTAGTAAGTATCTTAAAACCTATAGATTGCTATGTCTCCGAAAGAGAATAAAGCATGTGTACAGGGGCATAAACGCAGCAGTGATAGGATTGGAGAGGTTCGGTGAGCAAATGAAGACCCTTTGAAGTCATATTGCATGGGACCCATTCCACGGGTCTCAACTCTGCAGCTTTAAAGTATTCTTCCTTCAGCTAAAACATGCAGGTGGAACCCAGAGTATGATCAACCGTGTGAACGGGAGACGTGTTCAAATATGTCTCAGTTTTCCTCCCCTGGTACTCGGGTGCAACATTCCAGACGCTTTACTAACACTCTCCCCACTTGGAGAGTCAGCGCCTTTAACCTCCTGTTTGGCCCAGTTTGCAATTTCTGCGGACGATGAACAGGAATAGCGAGAACCAATGAGAGACTAGCTGGAGGTGTCTGGACGGGCAAATTTAACTCTCATTTCCCAACAGGAAGAGGAAATAACCAAAGGCTCAGCGTACCGTACCGGAACCAGATTAGGGCCTGAAGCCATCCTGCGGTGTTGCGGCAAGCTCAAAAGAAACCGAGTTGAAGAAAGGAGCTCAGGGGCACTGTAATTCACAAACCTGCAGAGTTATAAATGACAGCTATCGTCCAAAAATAGACTGAAGTAAGGCTGCCAAGAGGACTTGAAAGCGGGGCAGAATTGCAGGAAACCGATTTCAGGAGGTAGACTGGAATTGCATTGAAAGCATAGGAAAAGAGGCAGAACGTCCACAATGATGCACTTGGCCAAAAAGGGCGTATGCGTTTTTTCCTGAATATATTCAGGAAACAACGCATACGCCCTTTTTGGCCAACCAAGCAAGCTTGCAAAGGAAATCTGCACTACAATGAAGTCTCACTTCCCCCCGGTCAAAAGGGCCATCTGAAAAAAGTGTAAAATCCAGAAAGGCAGGACAGGCCATGGAGAACTGGGAGCCTTGTTATGCTGATGGGCGGGATGTAAATTGCCAACAACCACTCGGGAGAAGTGTATGGTGTTTCCTGAAACATCTAAAAAACAAAGCAACAGAACCTAGGGCACTTCCACTTATGGTCTTATAGCTTAGGGAAATTAAAATCAAAAAGACACAGCCACCCCAAAGTTTGGAACGGCTCTGTTTACAAGAACCTCGTTTACAGTACAAGTTCAACATCGCAGAAAGTGAAAAATGGATAAAGAAGTTGTGGTATTTACTTACAAAGCAATATCACTCAGCAATGAAATCTGTGTCATCAGGCCCTTAGCAGCACAATGAGTGGATTCAGGTATGATGATTCTAACTGAAATAAGTCACACAGAAAAAGAAACATCATAAGATATCAGTAATACACGGAATGTAAACTTGGCTACACAGGAACTGAATTACAGAACAGAACAGGGTCTCAAATTTAGAAAACCAACTTATGCTTGCTTAAGGGGAAAGGTGAGTTGGGGTGCTGCATAAAACCAGAGATTGAAATGAGCACAGATAAAGTTCCTTAAGCCAAATATGGAATAGACAAGAGCTACTCCTTGCTCAACGAAATGGACTCAACACCGCATATTAAACGGCTAAGAATGTACCTGACTAGTAAGTATCTTAAAACCTATAGATTGCTATGTCTCCGAAAGAGAATAAAGCATGTGTACAGGGGCATAAACGCAGCAGTGATAGGATTGGAGAGGTTCGGTGAGCAAATGAAGACCCTTTGAAGTCATATTGCATGGTACTCATTCCACGGGTTTCAACTACCCAGGTTTTAGGTATTCTTCCTTCAGCTAAAACATGCATGTGGAACCCAGAGTATGATCAACCATGTGATCGGGAGACGTGTTCAAATATGTCTCAGTTTTCCTCCCCTGGTACTCGTGTGCAACATTCCAGACGCTTTACTAACACTCTCCCCACTTGGAGAGTCAGCGCCTTTAACCTCCTGTTTGGCACAGTTTGCAATTTCTGCGGAAGATGAACAGGAATAGCGAGAACCAATGAGAGGCTAGCTGGAGGTGTCTGGACGGGCAAATTTAACTCTCATTTCCCACCAGGAGGAGGAAATAAACAAAGGTTCAGCGTGCCGTGCCAGAACCAGCTTAGGGCCTGAAGCCATCCTGCGCTGTTGCGGCCAGGTCACAAGAAAGCGAGTTGAAGAAAGGAGCTCAGGGGCACTGTAATTCACAAACCTGCAGAGTTATAAATGACAGCTATCGTCCAAAAATAGACGGAATTAACGCTGCCAAGAGGACTTGAAAGCGGGGCAGAATTGCAGGAAACCGATTTCAGGAGGTAGACTGGAATTGCATTGAAAGCGTAGGAAAAGAGGCCGAACGTCCACAATGATGCACTTGGCCAAAAAGGGCGTATGCGTTTTTTCCTGAATATATTCAGGAAAAAACGCATACGCCCTTTTTGGCCAACCAAGCAAGCTTGCAAACGAAATCTGCACTACAATGAAGTCTCACTTCCCCCCGGTCAAAAGGGCCATCTGAAAAAAGCGTAAAATCCAGAAAGGCAGGACAGGCCATGGAGAACTGGGAGCCTTGTTATGCTGATGGGCGGGATGTAAATTGCCAACAACCACTCCGGAGAAGTGTATGGTGTTTCCTGAAACATCTAAAAAACAAAGCAACAGAGGCTAGGGCACTGCCACTTATGGTCCTATAGCTTAGGGAAATTAAAATCAAAAAGACACAGCCACCCCAAAGTTTGGGACGCCTCTGTTTACAAGAACCTCGTTTACAGTACAAGTTCAACATCGCAGAAAGTGAAAAATGGATAAAGAAGTTGTGGTATTTACTTACAAAGCAATATCACTCAGCAATGAAATCTGTGTCATCAGGCCCTTAGCAGAACAATGAGTGGATTCAGGTATGATGATTCTAACTGAAATAAGTCACACAGAAAAAGAAACATCATAAGATATCAGTAATACACGGAATGGAAACTTGGCTACACAGGAACTGAATTACAGAACAGAACAGGGTCTCAAATTTAGAAAAACAACTTATGCTTGCTTAAGGGGAAAGGTGAGTTGGGGTGCTGCATAAAACCAGAGATTGAAATGAGCACAGATAAAGTTCCTTAAGCCAAATATGGAATAGACAAGAGCTACTCCTTGCTCAACGAAATGGACTCAACACCGCATATTAAACGCCTAAGAATGTACCTGACTAGTACGTATCTTAAAACCTATAGATTGCTATGTCTCCGAAAGAGAATAAAGCATGTGTACAGGGGCATAAACGCAGCAGTGATAGGATTGGAGAGGTTCGGTGAGCAAATGAAGACCCTTTGAGGTCATATTGCATGGTACCCATTCCACGGGTTTCAACTACCCAGGTTTTAGGTATTCTTCCTTCAGCTAAAACATGCATGTGGAACCCAGAGTATGATCAACCATGTGATCGGGAGACGTGTTCAAATATGTCTCAGTTTTCCTCCCCTGGTACTCGGGTGCAACATTCCAGACGCTTTACTAACACTCTCCCCACTTGGAGAGTCAGCGCCTTTAACCTCCTGTTTGGCCCAGTTTGCAATTTCTGCGGAAGATGAACAGGAATAGCGAGAACCAATGAGAGGCTAGCTGGAGGTGTCTGGACGGGCAAATTTAACTCTCATTTCCCACCAGGAAGAGGAAATAACCAAAGGATCATCGTGCCGTGCCAGAACCAGGTTAGGGCCTGAAGCCATCCTGCGGTGTTGCGGCCAGGTCACAAGAAAGCGAGTTGAAGAAAGGAGCTCAGGGGCACTGTAATTCACAAACCTGCAGAGTTATAAATGACAGCTATCGTCCAAAAATAGACTGAAGTAAGGCTGCCAAGAGGACTTGAAAGCGGGGCAGAATTGCAGGAAACCGATTTCAGGAGGTAGACTGGAATTGCATTGAAAGCATAGGAAAAGAGGCAGAACGTCCACAATGATGCACTTGGCCAAAAAGGGCGTATGCGTTTTTTCCTGAATATATTCAGGAAAAAACGCATACGCCCGTTTTGGCCAACCAAGCAAGCTTGCAAAGGAAATCTGCACTACAATGAAGTCTCACTTCCCCCGGTCAAAAGGGCCATCTGAAAAAAGTGTAAAATCCAGAAAGGCAGGACAGGCCATGGAGAACTGGGAGCCTTGTTATGCTGATGGGCGGGATGTAAATTGCCAACAACCACTCGGGAGAAGTGTATGGTGTTTCCTGAAACATCTAAAAAACAAAGCAACAGAACCTAGGGCACTTCCACTTATGGTCCTATAGCTTAGGGAAATTAAAATCAAAAAGACACAGCCACCCCAAAGTTTGGGACGCCTCTGTTTACAAGAACCTCGTTTACAGTACAAGTTCAACATCGCAGAAAGTGAAAAATGGATAAAGAACTTGTGGTATTTACTTACAACGCAGTATCACTCAGCAATGAAATCTATGTCATCAGGCCCGTAGCATCATACTGAGTGGATTCAGGTACGATGATTCTAACTGAAATAAGTCACACAGAAAAAGAAACATCATAAGATATCACTAATACACGGAATGTAAACATGGCTACACAGGAACTGCATTCCAAAACAGAACAGGGTCTCAAATTTAGAAAACCAACTTATGCTTGCTTAAGGGTAAAGGTGAGTTGGGGTGCTGCATAAAACCACAGATTGAAATGAGCACAGATAAAGTTCCTTAAGTCAAATATGGAATAGACAAGAGCTACTCCTTGCTCAACGAAATGGACTCAACACCGCATATTAAACGCCTAAGAATGTACCTGACTAGTAAGTATCGTAAAACCTATGGATGGCTATGTCTCCAAAAGAGAATCAAGCGTGTGTACAGGGGCATAAACGCAGCAGTGATAGGATTGGAGAGGTTCGGTGAGCAAATGAAGACCCTTTGAAGTCATATTGCATGGGACCCATTACACGGGTCTCAACTCTCCAGGTTTAAGGTATTCTTCCTTCAGCTAAAACATGCATGTGGAACCCAAGTAAGATCAACCATGTGAACGGGAGACGTGTTCAAATATGTCTCAGTTTTCCTCCCCTGGTACTCGGGTGCAACATTCCAGACGCTTTACTAACACTCTCCCCACTTGGAGAGTCAGCGCCTTTAACCTCCTGTTTGGCTCAGTTTGCAATTTCTGCGGAAGATGAACAGGAATAGCGAGAACCAATGAGAGGCTAGCTGGAGGTGTCTGGACGGGCAAATTTAACTCTCATTTCCCACCAGGAAGAGGAAATAACCAAAGGCTCAGTGTGCCGTGCCGGAACCAGATTAGGGCCTGAAGCCATCCTGCGGTGTTGCGGCCAGCTCACAAGAAAGCGAGTTGAAGAAAGGAGCTCAGGGGCACTGTAATTCACAAACCTGCAGAGTTATAAATGACAGCTATCGTCCAAAAATAGACTGAAGTAAGGCTGCCAAGAGGACTTGAAAGCGGGGCAGAATTGCAGGAAACCGATTTCAGGAGGTAGACTGGAATTGCATTGAAAGCATAGGAAAAGAGGCAGAACGTCCACAATGATGCACTTGGCCAAAAAGGGCGTATGCGTTTTTTCCTGAATATATTCAGGAAAAAACGCATACGCCCTTTTTGGCCAACCAAGCAAGCTTGCAAAGGAAATCTGCACTACAATGAAGTCTCACTTCCCCCCGGTCAAAAGGGCCATCTGAAAAAAGTGTAAAATCCAGAAAGGCAGGACAGGCCATGGAGAACTGGGAGCCTTGTTATGCTGATGGGCGGGATGTAAATTGCCAACAACCACTCGGGAGAAGTGTATGGTGTTTCCTGAAACATCTAAAAAACAAAGCAACAGAGCCTAGGGCACTTCCACTTATGGTCCTATAGCTTAGGGAATTTAAAATCAAAAAGACACAGCCACCCGAAAGTTTGGGACGCCTCTGTTTACAAGAACCTCGTTTACAGTACAAGTTCAACATCGCAGAAAGTGAAAAATGGATAAAGAAGTTGTGGTATTTACTTACAAAGCAATATCACTCAGCAATGAAATCTGTGTCATCAGGCCCTTAGCAGCACAATGAGTGGATTCAGGTATGATGATTCTAACTGAAATAAGTCACACAGAAAAAGAAACATCATAAGATATCAGTAATACACGGAATGGAAACTTGGCTACACAGGAACTGAATTACAGAACAGAACAGGGTCTCAAATTTAGAAAACCAACTTATGCTTGCTTAAGGGGAAAGGTGAGTTGGGGTGCTGCATAAAACCAGAGATTGAAATGAGCACAGATAAAGTTCCTTAAGCCAAATATGGAATAGACAAGAGCTACTCCTTGCTCAACGAAATGGACTCAACACCGCATATTAAACGCCTAAGAATGTAGCTGACTAGTAAGTATCTTAAAACCTATGGATTGCTATGTCTCCAAAAGAGAATCAAGCATGTGTACAGGGGCATAAACGCAGCAGTGATAGGATTGGAGAGGTTCGGTGAGCAAATGAAGACCCTTTGAAGTCATATTGCATGGTACCCATTCCACGGGTTTCAACTACCCAGGTTTAAGGTATTCTTCCTTCAGCTAAAACATGCATGTGGAACCTAGAGTATGATCAACGATGTGATCGGGAGACGTGTTCAAATATGTCTCAGTTTTCGTACCCTGGTACTCGGGTGCAACATTTCAGACGCTTTACTAACACTCTCCTGACTTGGAGAGTCAGTCCCTTTAACCTCCTGTTTGGCCCAGTTTGCAATTTCTGCGGAAGATGAACAGGAATAGCGAGAACCAATGGAGACTAGCTGGAGGTGTCTGGACGGGCAAATTTAACTCTCATTTCCTACCAGGAAGAGGAATTAACCAAAGGCTCGGCGTGCCATGCCAGAACCAGATTAGGGCCTGAAGCCATCCTGCGGTGTTGCGGCCAGCTCACAAGAAAGCGAGTTGAAGAAAGGAGCTCAGGGGCACTGTAATTCACAAACCTGCAGAGTTATAAATGACAGCTATCGTCCAAAAATAGACGGAAGTAAGGCTGCCAAGAGGACTTGAAAGCGGGGCAGAATTGCAGGAAACCGATTTCAGGAGGTAGACTGGAATTGCATTGAAAGCATAGGAAAAGAGGCCGAACGTCCACAATGATGCACTTGGCCAAAAAGGGCGTATGCGTTTTTTCCTGAATATATTCAGGAAAAAACGCATACGCCCTTTTTGGCCAACCAAGCAAGCTTGCAAAGGAAATCTGCACTACAATGAAGTCTCACTTCCCCCCGGTCAAAAGGGCCATGTGAAAAAAGTGTAAAATCCAGAAAGGCAGGACAGGCCATGGAGAACTGGGAGCCTTGTTATGCTGATGGGCGGGATGTAAATTGCCAACAACCACTCGGGAGAAGTGTATGGTGTTTCCTGAAACATCTAAAAAACAAAGCAACAGAAGCTAGGGCACTTCCACTTATGGTCCTATAGCTTAGGGAAATTAAAATCAAAAAGACACAGCCACCCCAAAGTTTGGGACGCCTCTGTTTACAAGAACCTCGTTTACAGTACAAGTTCAACATCGCAGAAAGTGAAAAATGGATAAAGAACTTGTGGTATTTACTTACAATGCAGTATCACTCAGCAATGAAATCTGTGTCATCAGGCCCTTAGCAGCACAATGAGTGGATTCAGGTATGATGATTCTAACTGAAATAAGTCGCACAGAAAAAGAAACATCATAAGATATCAGTAATACACGGAATGTAAACTTGGCTACACAGGAACTGAATTACAGAACAGAACAGGGTCTCAAATTTAGAAAAACAACTTATGCTTGCTTAAGGGTAAAGGTGAGTTGGGGTGCTGCATAAAACCAGAGATTGAAATGAGCACAGATAAAGTTCCTTAAGCCAAATATGGAATAGACAAGAGCTACTCCTTGCTCAACGAAATGGACTCAACACCGCATATTAAAAGCCTAAGAATGTACCTGACTTGTAAGTATCTTAAAACCTATGGATTGCTATGTCTCCGAAAGAGAATCAAGCATTTGTACAGGGGCATAAACGCAGCAGTGATAGGATTGGAGAGGTTCAGTGAGCAAATGAAGACCCTTTGAAGTCATATTGCATGGTACCCATTCCACGGGTTTCAACTACCCAGGTTTAAGGTATTCTTCCTTCAGCTAAAACATGCATGTGGAACCTAGAGTATGATCAACCATGTGATCGGGAGACGTGTTCAAATATGTCTCAGTTTTCGTACCCTGGTAGTCGGGTGCAACATTCCAGACGCTTTACTAACACTCTCCCGACTTGGAGAGTCAGTCCCTTTAACCTCCTGTTTGGCCCAGTTTGCAATTTCTGCGGAAGATGAACAGGAATAGCGAGAACCAATGGAGACTAGCTGGATGTGTCTGGACGGGCAAATTTAACTCTCATTTCCTACCAGGAAGAGGAATTAACCAAAGGCTCAGCGTGCCATGCCAGAACCAGATTAGGGCCTGAAGCCATCCTGCGGTGTTGCGGCCAGCTCACAAGAAAGCGAGTTGAAGAAAGGAGCTCAGGGGCACTGTAATTCACAAACCTGCAGAGTTATAAATGACAGCTATCGTCCAAAAATAGACTGAAGTAAGGCTGCCAAGAGGACTTGAAAGCGGGGCAGAATTGCAGGAAACCGATTTCAGGAGGTAGACTGGAATTGCATTGAAAGCATAGGAAAAGAGGCAGAACGTCCACAATGATGCACTTGGCCAAAAAGGGCGTATGCGTTTTTTCCTGAATATATTCAGGAAAAAACGCATACGCCCTTTTTGGCCAACCAAGCAAGCTTGCAAAGGAAATCTGCACTACAATGAAGTCTCACTTCCCCCCGGTCAAAAGGGCCATCTGAAAAAAGTGTAAAATCCAGAAAGGCAGGACAGGCCATGGAGAACTGGGAGCCTTGTTATGCTGATGGGCGGGATGTAAATTGCCAACAGACACTCGGGAGAAGTGTATGGTGTTTCCTGAAACATCTAAAAAACAAAGCAACAGAGCCTAGGGCACTTCCACTTATGGTCCTATAGCTTAGGGAAATTAAAATCAAAAAGACACAGCCACCCCAAAGTTTGGGATGCCTCTGTTTACAAGAACCTCATTTACAGTACAAGTTCAACATCGCAGAAAGTGAAAAATGGATAAAGAACTTGTGGTATTTACTTACAATGCAGTATCACTCAGCAATGAAATCTGTGTCATCAGGCCCTTAGCAGCACAATGAGTGGATTCAGGTACGATGATTCTAACTGAAATAAGTCGCACAGAAAAAGAAACATCATAAGATATCAGTAATACACGGAATGTAAACTTGGCTACACAGGAACTGAATTACAGAACAGAACAGGGTCTCAAATTTAGAAAAACAACTTATGCTTGCTTAAGGGTAAAGGTGAGTTGGGGTGCTGCATAAAACCAGAGATTGAAATGAGCACAGATAAAGTTCCTTAAGCCAAATATGCAATAGACAAGAGCTACTCCTTGCTCAACGAAATGGACTCAACACCGCATATTAAACGCCTAAGAATGTACCTGACTTGTAAGTATCTTAAAACCTATGGATTGCTATGTCTCCGAAAGAGAATCAAGCATTTGTACAGGGGCATAAAGGCAGCAGTGATAGGATTGGAGAGGTTCAGTGAGCAAATGAAGACCCTTTGAAGTCATATTGCATGGTACCCATTCCACGGGTTTCAACTACCCAGGTTTAAGGTATTCTTCCTTCAGCTAAAACATGCATGTGGAACCCAAGTATGATCAACCATGTGAACGGGAGACATGTTCAAATATGTCTCAGTTTTCGTACCCTGGTACTCGGGTGCAACATTCCAGACGCTTTACTAACACTCTCCGGACTTGGAGAGTCAGTGCCTTTAACCTCCTGTTTGCCCCAGTTTGCAATTTCTGCGGAAGATGAACAGGAATAGCGAGAACCAATGAGAGACTAGCTGGAGGTGTCTGGACGGGCAAATTTAACTCTCATTTCCCACCAGGAAGAGGAATTATCCAAAGGCTCAGCGTGCCGTGCCGGAACCAGATTAGGGCCTGAAGCCATCCTGCGGTGTTGCGGCCAGCTCACAAGAAAGCGAGTTGAAGAAAGGAGCTCAGGGGCACTGTAATTCACAAACCTGCAGAGTTATAAATGACAGCTATCGTCCAAAAATAGACTGAAGTAAGGCTGCCAAGAGGACTTGAAAGCGGGACAGAATTGCAGGAAACCGATTTCAGGAGGTAGACTGGAATTGCATTGAAAGCATAGGAAAAGAGGCCGAACGTCCACAATGATGCACTTGGCCAAAAAGGGCGTATGCGTTTTTTCCTGAATATATTCAGGAAAAAACGCATACGCCCTTTTTGGCCAACCAAGCAAGCTTGCAAAGGAAATCTGCACTACAATGAAGTCTCACTTCCCCCCGGTCAAAAGGGCCATGTGAAAAAAGTGTAAAATCCAGAAAGGCAGGACAGGCCATGGAGAACTGGGAGCCTTGTTATGCTGATGGGCGGGATGTAAATTGCCAACAACCACTCGGGAGAAGTGTATGGTGTTTCCTGAAACATCTAAAAAACAAAGCAACAGAGCCTAGGGCACTTCCACTTATGATCCTATAGCTTAGGGAATTTAAAATCAAAAAGACACAGCCACCCCAAATTTTCGAACGGCTCTGTTTACAAGAACCTCGTTTACAGTACAAGTTCAACATCGCAGAAAGTGAAAAATGGATAAAGAATTTGTGGTATTTACTTACAAAGCAATATCACTCAGCAATGAAATCTGTGTCATCAGGCCCTTAGCAGCACAATGAGTGGATTCAGGTATGATGATTGTAACTGAAATAAGTCACACAGAAAAAGAAACATCATAAGATATCAGTAATACACGGAATGGAAACTTGGCTACACAGGAACTGAATTACAGAACAGAACAGGGTCTCAAATTTCGGAAACCAACTTATGCTTGCTTAAGGGGAAAGGTGAGTTGGGGTGCTGCATAAAACCAGAGATTGAAATGAGCACAGATAAAGTTCCTTAAGCCAAATATGGAATAGACAAGAGCTACTCCTTGCTCAACGAAATGGACTCAACACCGCATATTAAACGCCTAAGAATGTACCTGACTAGTAAGTATCTTAAAACCTATGCATTGCTATGTCTCCAAAAGAGAATCAAGCATGTGTACAGGGGCATAAACGCAGCAGTGATAGGATTGGAGAGGTTCGGTGAGCAAATGAAGACCCTTTGAAGTCATATTGCATGGTACCCAATCCACGGGTTTCAACTACCCAGGTTTTAGGTATTCTTCCTTCAGCTAAAACATGCATGTGGAACCCAGAGTATGATCAACCATGTGATCGGGAGACGTGTTCAAATATGTCTCAGTTTTCCTCCCCTGGTACAAGGGTGCAACATTCCAGACGCTTTACTAACACTCTCCCCACTTGGAGAGTCAGTCCCTTTAACCTCCTGTTTGGCCCAGTTTGCAATTTCTGCGGAAGATGAACAGGAATAGCGAGAACCAATGAGAGACTAGCTGGAGGTGTCTGGACGGGCAAATTTAACTCTCATTTCCCACCAGGAAGAGGAATTAACCAAAGGCTCAGCGTGCCGTGCCGGAACCAGATTAGGGCCTGAAGCCATCCTGCGGTGTTGCGGCCAGCTCACAAGAAAGCGAGTTGAAGAAAGGAGCTCAGGGGCACTGTAATTCACAAACCTGCAGAGTTATAAATGACAGCTATCGTCCAAAAATAGACTGAAGTAAGGCTGCCAAGAGGACTTGAAAGCGGGGCAGAATTGCAGGAAACCGATTTCAGGAGGTAGACTGGAATTGCATTGAATGCATAGGAAAAGAGGCAGAACGTCCACAATGATGCACTTGGCCAAAAAGGGCGTATGCGTTTTTTCCTGAATATATTCAGGAAAACACGCATACGCCCTTTTTGGCCAACCAAGCAAGCTTGCAAAGGAAATCTGCACTACAATGAAGTCTCACTTCCCCCGGGTCAAAAGGGCCATCTGAAAAAAGTGTAAAATCCAGAAAGGCAGGACAGGTCATGGAGAACTGGGAGCCTTGTTATGCAGATGGACGGGATGTAAATTGCCAACAACCACTTGGGAGAAGTGTATGGTGTTTCCTGAAACATCTAAAAAACAAAGCAACAGAGCCTAGGGCACTTCCACTTATGGTCCTATAGCTTAGGGAATTTAAAATCAAAAAGACACAGCCACCCCAAAGTTTGGAACGGCTCTGTTTACAAGAACCTCGTTTACAGTACAAGTTCAACATCGCAGAAAGTGAAAAATGGATAAAGAAGTTGTGGTATTTATTTACAAAGCAATATCACTCAGCAATGAAATCTGTGTCATCAGGCCCTTAGCAGCACAATGAGTGGATTCAGGTATGATGATTCTAACTGAAATAAGTCACACAGAAAAAGAAACATCATAAGATATCAGTAATACATGGAATGTAAACTTGGCTACAGAGGAACTGAATTACAGAACAGAACAGGGTCTCAAATTTAGAAAACCAACTTATGCTTGCTTAAGGGGAAAGGTGAGTTGGGGTGCTGCATAAAACCAGAGATTGAAATGAGCACAGATAAAGTTCCTTAAGCCAAATATGGAATAGACAAGAGCTACTCCTTGCTCAACGAAATGGACTCAACACCGCATATTAAACGCCTAAGAATGTACCTGACTAGTAAGTATCTTAAAACCTATGGATTGCTATGTCTCCGAAAGAGGATCAAGCGTGTGTACAGGGGCATAAACGCAGCAGTGATAGGATTGGAGAGTTTCGGTGAGCAAATGAAGACCCTTTGAAGTCATATTGCATGGTACCCATTCCACGGGTTTCAACTACCCAGGTTTTAGGTATTCTTCCTTCAGCTAAAACATGCATGTGGAACCCAAGTATGATCAACCATGTAAACGGGAGACGTGTTCAAATATGTCTCAGTTTTCCTCCCCTGGTACTCGGGTGCAACATTCCAGACGCTTTACTAACACTCTCCCCACTTGGAGAGTCAGCGCCTTTAACCTCCTGTTTGGCCCAGTTTGCAATTTCTGCGGAAGATGAACAGGAATAGCGAGAACCAATGAGAGGCTAGCTGGAGGTGTCTGGACGGGCAAATTTAACTCTCATTTCCCACCAGGAAGAGGAAATAACCAAAGGCTCAGTGTGCCGTGCCGGAACCAGATTAGGGCCTGAAGCCATCCTGCGGTGTTGCGGCCAGCTCACAAGAAAGCGAGTTGAAGAAAGGAGCTCAGGGGCACTGTAATTCACAAACCTGCAGAGTTATAAATGACAGCTATCGTCCAAAAATAGACTGAAGTAAGGCTGCCAAGAGGACTTGAAAGCGGGGCAGAATTGCAGGAAACCGATTTCAGGAGGTAGACTGGAATTGCATTGAAAGCATAGGAAAAGAGGCAGAACGTCCACAATGATGCACTTGGCCAAAAAGGGCGTATGCGTTTTTTCCTGAATATATTCAGGAAAAAACGCATACGCCCTTTTTGGCCAACCAAGCAAGCTTGCAAAGGAAATCTGCACTACAATGAAGTCTCACTTCCCCCCGGTCAAAAGGGCCATCTGAAAAAAGTGTAAAATCCAGAAAGGCAGGACAGGCCATGGAGAACTGGGAACCTTGTTATGCTGAAGGGTGGGATGTAAATTGCCAACAACCACTCGGGAGAAGTGTATGGTGTTTCCTGAAACATCTAAAAAACAAAGCAACAGAGCCTAGGGCACTTCCACTTATGGTCCTATAGCTTAGGGAATTTAAAATCAAAAAGACACAGCCACCCCAAAGTTTCGAACGGCTCTGTTTACAAGAACCTCGTTTACAGTACAAGTTCAACATCGCAGAAAGTGAAAAATGGATAAAAAAGTTGTGGTATTTACTTACAAAGCAATATCACTCAGCAATGAAATCTGTGTCATCAGGCCCTTAGCAGCACAATGAGTGGATTCAGGTATGATGATTCTAACTGAAATAAGTCACACAGAAAAAGAAACATCATAAGATATCAGTAATACACGGAATGTAAACTTGGCTACACAGGAACTGAATTACAGAACAGAACAGGGTCTCAAATTTAGAAAACCAACTTATGCTTGCTTAAGGGGAAAGGTGAGTTGGGGTGCTGCATAAAACCAGAGATTGAAATGAGCACAGATAAAGTTCCTTAAGCCAAATATGGAATAGACAAGAGCTACTCCTTGCTCAACGAAATGGACTCAACACCGCATATTAAACGCCTAAGAATGTACCTGACTAGTAAGTATCTTAAAACCTATGGATTGCTATGTCTCCGAAAGAGAATCAAGCATGTGTACAGGGGCATAAACGCAGCAGTGATAGGATTGGAGAGGTTCGGTGAGCAAATGAAGACCCTTTGAAGTCATATTGCATGGTACCCATTCCACGGGTTTCAACTACCCAGGTTTTAGGTATTCTTCCTTCAGCTAAAACATGCATGTGGAACCCAAGTATGATCAACCATGTGAACGGGAGACGTGTTCAAATATGTCTCAGTTTTCCTCCCCTGGTACTCGGGTGCAACATTCCAGACGCTTTACTAACACTCTCCCCACTTGGAGAGTCAGCGCCTTTAACCTCCTGTTTGGCACAGTTTGCAATTTCTGCGGAAGATGAACAGGAATAGCGAGAACCAATGAGAGGCTAGCTGGAGGTGTCTGGACGGGCAAATTTAACTCTCATTTCCCACCAGGAAGAGGAAATAACCAAAGGCTCAGTGTGCCGTGCCGGAACCAGATTAGGGCCTGAAGCCATCCTGCGGTGTTGCGGCCAGCTCACAAGAAAGCGAGTTGAAGAAAGGAGCTCAGGGGCACTGTAATTCACAAACCTGCAGAGTTATAAATGACAGCTATCGTCCAAAAATAGACTGAAGTAAGGCTGCCAAGAGGACTTGAAAGCGGGGCAGAATTGCAGGAAACCGATTTCAGGAGGTAGACTGGAATTGCATTGAAAGCATAGGAAAAGAGGCCGAACGTCCACAATGATGCACTTGGCCAAAAAGGGCGTATGCGTTTTTTCCTGAATATATTCAGGAAAAAACGCATACGCCCTTTTTGGCCAACCAAGCAAGCTTGCAAAGGAAATCTGCACTACAATGAAGTCTCACTTCGCCCCGGTCAAAAGGGCCATCTGAAAAAAGTGTAAAATCCAGAAAGGCAGGACAGGCCATGGAGAACTGGGAGCCTTGTTATGCTGATGGGCGGGATGTAAATTGCCAACAACCACTCGGGAGAAGTGTATGGTGTTTCCTGAAACATCGAAAAAACAAAGCAACAGAGCCTAGGGCACTTCCACTTATGGTCCTATAGCTTAGGGAAATTAAAATCAAAAAGACACAGCCACCCCAAAGTTTGGAACGGCTCTGTTTACAAGAACCTCGTTTACAGTACAAGTTCAACATCGCAGAAAGTGAAAAATGGATAAAGAAGTTGTGGTATTTATTTACAAAGCAATATCACTCAGCAATGAAATCTGTGTCATCAGGCCCTTAGCAGCACAATGAGTGGATTCAGGTATGATGATTCTAACTGAAATAAGTCACACAGAAAAAGAAACATCATAAGATATCAGTAATACATGGAATGTAAACTTGGCTACAGAGGAACTGAATTACAGAACAGAACAGGGTCTCAAATTTAGAAAACCAACTTATGCTTGCTTAAGGGGAAAGGTGAGTTGGGGTGCTGCATAAAACCAGAGATTGAAATGAGCACAGATAAAGTTCCTTAAGCCAAATATGGAATAGACAAGAGCTACTCCTTGCTCAACGAAATGGACTCAACACCGCATATTAAACGCCTAAGAATGTACCTGACTAGTAAGTATCTTAAAACCTATGGATTGCTATGTCTCCGAAAGAGGATCAAGCGTGTGTACAGGGGCATAAACGCAGCAGTGATAGGATTGGAGAGGTTCGGTGAGCAAATGAAGACCCTTTGAAGTCATATTGCATGGTACCCATTCCACGGGTTTCAACTACCCAGGTTTTAGGTATTCTTCCTTCAGCTAAAACATGCATGTGGAACCCAAGTATGATCAACCATGTGAACGGGAGACGTGTTCAAATATGTCTCAGTTTTCCTCCCCTGGTACTCGGGTGCAACATTCCAGACGCTTTACTAACACTCTCCCCACTTGGAGAGTCAGCGCCTTTAACCTCCTGTTTGGCCCAGTTTGCAATTTCTGCGGAAGATGAACAGGAATAGCGAGAACCAATGAGAGGCTAGCTGGAGGTGTCTGGACGGGCAAATTTAACTCTCATTTCCCACCAGGAAGAGGAAATAACCAAAGGCTCAGTGTGCCGTGCCGGAACCAGATTAGGGTCTGAAGCCATCCTGCGGTGTTGCGGCCAGCTCACAAGAAAGCGAGTTGAAGAAAGGAGCTCAGGGGCACTGTAATTCACAAACCTGCAGAGTTATAAATGACAGCTATCGTCCAAAAATAGACTGAAGTAAGGCTGCCAAGAGGACTTGAAAGCGGGGCAGAATTGCAGGAAACCGATTTCAGGAGGTAGACTGGAATTGCATTGAAAGCATAGGAAAAGAGGCAGAACGTCCACAATGATGCACTTGGCCAAAAAGGGCGTATGCGTTTTTTCCTGAATATATTCAGGAAAAAACGCATACGCCCTTTTTGGCCAACCAAGCAAGCTTGCAAAGGAAATCTGCACTACAATGAAGTCTCACTTCGCCCCGGTCAAAAGGGCCATCTGAAAAAAGTGTAAAATCCAGAAAGGCAGGACAGGCCATGGAGAACTGGGAACCTTGTTATGCTGAAGGGTGGGATGTAAATTGCCAACAACCACTCGGGAGAAGTGTATGGTGTTTCCTGAAACATCTAAAAAACAAAGCAACAGAGCCTAGGGCACTTCCACTTATGGTCCTATAGCTTAGGGAATTTAAAATCAAAAAGACACAGCCACCCCAAAGTTTCGAACGGCTCTGTTTACAAGAACCTCGTTTACAGTACAAGTTCAACATCGCAGAAAGTGAAAAATGGATAAAGAACTTGTGGTACTTACGTACAATGCAGTATCACTCAGCAATGAAATCTATGTCATCAGGCCCATAGCAGCATAATGAGTGGATTCAGGTACGATGATTCTAACTGAAATAAGTCACACAGAAAAAGAAACATCATAAGATATCACTAATACACGGAATGTAAACTTGGCTACACAGGAACTGAATTACAGAACAGAACAGGGTCTCAAATTTAGAAAACCAACTTATGCTTGCTTAAGGGGAAAGGTGAGTTGGGGTGCTGCATAAAACCAGAGATTGAAATGAGCACAGATAAAGTTCCTTAAGCCAAATATGGAATAGACAAGAGCTACTCCTTGCTCAACGAAATGGACTCAAAACCCCATATTAAACGCCTAAGAATGTACCTGACTACTAAGTATCTTAAAACCTATGGATTGCTATGTCTCCAAAAGAGAATCAAGCGTGTGTACAGGGGCATAAACGCAGCAGTGATAGGATTGGAGAGGTTCGGTGAGCAAATGAAGACCCTTTGAAGTCATATTGCATGGTACCCATTCCACGGGTTTCAACTACCCAGGTTTTAGGTATTCTTCCTTCAGCTAAAACATGCATGTGGAACCCAAGTATGATCAACCATGTGAACGGGAGACGTGTTCAAATATGTCTCAGTTTTCTTCCCCTGGTACTCGGGTGCAACATTCCAGACGCTTTACTAATACTCTCCCCACTTGGAAAGTCAGCGCCTTTAACCTCCTGTTTGGCCCAGTTTGCAATTTCTGCAGAAGATGAACAGGAATAGCGAGAACCAATGAGAGGCTAGCTGGAGGTGTCTGGACGGGCAAATTTAACTCTCATTTCCCACCAGGAAGAGGAATTAACCAAAGGCTCAGTGTGCCGTGCCAGAACCAGATTAGGGCCTGAAGCCATCCTGCGGTGTTGCGGCCAGCTCAAGAGAAAGCGAGTTGAAGAAAGCAGCTCAGGGGCACTGTAATTCACAAACCTGCAGAGTTATAAATGACAGCTATCGTCCAAAAATAGACTGAAGTAAGGCTGCCAAGAGGACTTGAAAGCGGGGCAGAATTGCAGGAAACCGATTTCAGGAGGTAGACTGGAATTGCATTGAAAGCATAGGAAAAGAGGCAGAACGTCCACAATGATGCACTTGGCCAATAAGGGCGTATGCGTTTTTTCCTGAATATATTCAGGAAAAAACGCATACGCCCTTTTTGGCCAACCAAGCAAGCTTGCAAAGGAAATCTGCACTACAATGAAGTCTCACTTCCCCCCGGTCAAAAGGGCCATCTGAAAAAAGTGTAAAATCCAGAAAGGCAGGACAGGCCATGGAGAACTGGGAGCCTTGTTATGCTGATGGGTGGGATGTAAATTGACAAGAACCACTTGGGAGAAGTGTATGGTGTTTCCTGAAACAACTAAAAAACAAAGCAACAGAGCCTAGGGCATTTCCACTTATGGTCCTATAGCTTAGGGAATTTAAAATGAAAAGACACAGCCACCCCAAAGTTTGGAACGGCTCTGTTTACAAGAACCTCGTTTACAGTACAAGTTCAACATCGCAGAAAGTGAAAAATGGATAAAGAAGTTGTGGTATTTACTTACAAAGCAATATCACTCAGCAATGAAATCTGTGTCATCAGGCCCTTAGCAGCACAATGAGTGGATTCAGGTATGATGATTCTAACTGAAATAAGTCACACAGAAAAAGAAACATCATAAGATATCAGTAATACACGGAATGTAAACTTGGCTACACAGGAACTGAATTACAGAATAGAACAGGGTCTCAAATTTAGAAAACCAACTTATGCTTGCTTAAGGGGAAAGGTGAGTTGGGGTGCTGCATAAAACCAGAGATTGAAATGAGCACAGATAAAGTTCCTTAAGCCAAATATGGAATAGACAAGAGCTACTCCTTGCTCAACGAAATGAACTCAACACCACATATTAAACGCCTAAGAATGTACCTGACTAGTAAGTATCTTAAAACCTATGCATTGCTATGTCTCCAAAACAGAATCAAGCATGTGTACAGGGGCATAAACGCAGTAGTGATAGGATTGGAGAGGTTCGGTGAGCAAATGAAGACCCTTTGAAGTCATATTGCATGGTACCCATTCCACGGGTTTCAACTACCCAGGTTTTAGGTATTCTTCCTTCAGCTAAAACATGCATGTGGAACCCAAGTATGATCAACCATGTGAACGGGAGACGTGTTCAAATATGTCTCAGTTTTCATACCCTGGTACTCGGGTGCAACATTCCAGACGCTTTACTAACACTCTCCCCACTTGGAGAGTCAGTCCCTTTAACCTCCTGTTTGGCCCAGTTTGCAATTTCTGTGGAAGATGAACAGGAATAGCGAGAACCAATGAGAGGCTAGCTGGAGGTGTCTGGATGGGCAAATTTAACTCTCATTTCCCACCAGGAAGAGGAATTAACCAAAGGCTCAGCGTGCCGTGCCAGAACCAGATTAGGGCCTGAAGACATCCTCCGGTGTTGTGGTCAGGACACAAGAAAGCGAGGTGAAGAAAGGAGCTCAGGGGCACTGTAATTCACAAACCTGCAGAGTTATTAATGACAGCTATCGTCCAAAAATAGACTGAAGTAAGGCTGCCAAGAGGACTTGAAAGCGGGGCAGAATTGCAGGAAACCGATTTCAGGAGGTAGACTGGAATTGCATTGAAAGCATAGGAAAAGAGGCAGAACGTCCACAATGATGCACTTGGCCAAAAAGGGCGTATGCGTTTTTTCCTGAATATATTCAGGAAAAAACGCATACGCCCTTTTTGGCCAACCAAGCAAACTTGCAAAGGAAATCTGCACTACAATGAAGTCTCACTTCTCCCCGGTCAAAAGGGCCATCTGAAAAAAGTGTAAACTCCAGAAAGGCAGGACAGGCCATGGAGAACTGGGAGCCTTGTTATGCTGATGGGCGGGATGTAAATTGCCAACAACCACTCGGGAGAAGTGTATGGTGTTTCCTGAAACATCTAAAAAACAAAGCAACAGAGCCTAGGGCACTTCCACTTATGGTCCTATAGCTTAGGGAAATTAAAATGAAAAAGACACAGCCACCCCAAAGTTTGGAACGGCTCTGTTTACAAGAACCTCGTTTACAGTACAAGTTCAACATCGCAGAAAGTGAAAAATGGATAAAGAAGTTGTGGTATTTACTTACAAAGCAATATCACTCAGCAATGAAATCTGTGTCATCAGGCCCTTAGCAGCACAATGAGTGGATTCAGGTATGATGATTCTAACTGAAATAAGTCACACAGAAAAAGAAACATCATAAGATATCACTAATACACGGAATGTAAACTTGGCTACACAGGAACTGCATTCCAAAACAGAACAGGGTCTCAAATTTAGAAAACCAACTTATGCTTGCTTAAGGGGAAAGGTGAGTTGGGGTGCTGCATAAAACCAGAGATTGAAATGAGCACAGATAAAGTTCCTTAAGCCAAATATGGAATAGACAAGAGCTACTCCTTGCTCAACGAAATGGACTCAAAACCCCATATTAAACGCCTAAGAATGTACCTGACTAGTAAGTATCTTAAAACCTATGGATTTCTATGTCTCCAAAAGAGAATCAAGCGTGTGTACAGGGGCATAAACGCAGCAGTGATAGGATTGGAGAGGTTCGGTGAGCAAATGAAGACCCTTTGAAGTCATATTGCATGGTACCCATTACACGGGTCTCAACTCTCCAGGTTTAAGGTATTCTTCCTTCAGCTAAAACATGCATGTGGAACCCAGAGTATGATCAACCATGTGAACGGGAGACGTGTTCAAATATGTCTCAGTTTTCCTCCCCTGGTACTCGGGTGCAACATTCCAGACGCTTTACTAACACTCTCCCGACTTGGAGAGTCAGTCCCTTTAACCTCTTGTTTGGCCCAGTTTGCAATTTCTGCAGAAGATGAACAGGAATAGCGAGAACCAATGAGAGGCTAGCTGGAGGTGTCTGGACGGGCAAATTTAACTCTCATTTCCCACGAGGAAGAGGAATTAACCAAAGGCTCAGCATGCCGGGCCGGAACCAGATTAGGGCCTGAAGCCATCCTGCGGTGTTGCGGCCAGGTCACAAGAAAGCGAGTTGAAGAAAGGAGCTCAGGGGCACGGCAATTTACAAGCCAGCAGAGTTATAAATGACAGCTATCGTCCAAAAATAGACTGAAGTAAGGCTGCCAAGAGGACTTGAAAGCGGGGCAGAATTGCAGGAAACCGATTTCAGGAGGTAGACTGGAATTGCATTGAAAGCATAGGAAAAGAGGCAGAACGTCCACAATGATGCACTTGGCCAAAAAGGGCGTATGCGTTTTTTCCTGAATATATTCAGGAAAAAACGCATACGCCCTTTTTGGCCAACCAAGCAAGCTTGCAAAGGAAATCTGCACTACAATGAAGTCTCACTTCCCCCCGGTCAAAAGGGCCATCTGAAAAAAGTGTAAAATCCAGAAAGGCAAAAGGCCATTGAGAACTGGGAGCCTTGTTATGCTGATGGGCGTGATGTAAATTGCCAACAGACACTTGGGAGAAGTGTATGGTGTTTCCTGAAACATCTAAAAAACAAAGCAACAGAGCCTAGGGCACTTCCACTTATGGACCTATAGCTTAGGGAAATTAAAATCAAAAAGACACAGCCACCCCAAAGTTTGGAACGGCTCTGTTTACAAGAACCTCGTTTACAGTACAAGTTCAACATCACAGAAAGTGAAAAATGGATAAAGAAGTTGTGGTATTCACTTACAAAGCAATATCACTCAGCAATGAAATCTATGTCATCAGGCCCTTAGCAGCACAATGAGTGGATTCAGGTATGATGATTCTAACTTAAATAAGTCACACAGAAAAAGAAACATCATAAGATATCAGTAATACACGGAATGGAAACTTGGCTACACAGGAACTGAATTACAGAACAGAACAGGGTCTCAAATTTAGAAAACCAACTTATGCTTGCTTAAGGGGAAAGGTGAGTTGGGGTGCTGCATAAAATGAGAGATTGAAATGAGCACAGATAAAGTTCCTTAAGCCAAATATGGAATAGACAAGAGCTACTCCTTGCTCAACGAAATGGACTCAACACCCCATATTAAACGCCTAAGACTGTACCTGACTAGTAAGTATCTTAAAACCTATGGATTGCTATGTCTCCGAAAGAGAATCAAGCATGTGTACAGGGGCATAAACGCAGCAGTGATAGGATTGGAGAGGTTCGTGAGCAAATGAAGACCTTTGAAGTCATATTGCATGGTACCCATTCCACGGGTTTCAACTACCCAGGTTTAAGGTATTCTTCCTTCATCTAAAACATGCATGTGGAACCTAGAGTATGATCAACCATGTGATCGGGAGACGTGTTCAAATATGTCTCAGTTTTCCTCCCCTGGTACTCGGGTGCAACATTCCAGACGCTTTACTAACACTCTCCCCACTTGGAGAGTCAGTCCCTTTAACCTCCTGTTTGGCCCAGTTTTCAATTACTGTGGAAGATGAACAGGAATAGCGAGAACCAATGAAAGACTAGCTGGAGGTGTCTGGATGGGCAAATTTAACTCTCATTTCCCACCAGGAAGAGGAATTAACCAAAGGCTCAGTTCCGTGTCGGAACCACATTAGGGCCTGAAGTCATCATGCGGTGTTGCGGCCAGCTCACAAGAAAGCGAGTTGAAGAAAGGAGCTCAGGGGCACTGTAATTCACAAACCTGCAGAGTTATAAATGACAGCTATCGTCCAAAAATAGACTGAAGTAAGGCTGCCAAGAGGACTTGAAAGCGGGGCAGAATTGCAGGAAACCGATTTCAGGAGGTAGACTGGAATTGCATTGAAAGCATAGGAAAAGAGGCAGAACGTCCACAATGATGCACTTGGCCAAAAAGGGCGTATGCGTTTTTTCCTGAATATATTCAGGAAAAAACGCATACGCCCTTTTTGGCCAACCAAGCAAGCTTGCAAAGGAAATCTGCACTACAATGAAGTCTCACTTCCCCCCGGTCAAAAGGGCCATCTGAAAAAAGTGTAAAATCCAGAAAGGCAGGACAGGCCATGGAGAACTGGGAGCCTTGTTATGCTGATGGGCGGGATGTAAATTGCCAACAGCCACTCCGGAGAAGTGTATGGTGTTTCCTGAAACATCTAAAAAACAAAGCAACAGAGCCTAGTGCACTTCCACTTATGGTCCTATAGCTTAGGGAAATTAAAATCAAAAAGACACAGCCACCCCAAAGTTTGGAACGGCTCTGTTTACAAGAACCTCGTTTACCGTACAAGTTCAATATCACAGATAGTGAAAAATGGATAAAGAAGTTGTGGTACTCATGTACAAAGCAATATCACTCAGCAATGAAATCTATGTCACCAGGCCCGGAGCAGCATAATGAGTGGATTCGGGTATGGTGATTCTAACTGAAATAAGTCACACAGAAAAAGAAACATCAAAAAATATCACTAATACATGGAATTTAAACTTGGCTACAGAGGAACTGAATTACAAAACAGAACAGGGTCTCAAATTTAGAAAACCAACTTATGCTTGCTTAAGTGGAAAGGTGAGTTGGGGTGCTGCATAAAACCAGAGATTGAAATGAGCACAGATAAAGTTCCTTAAGCCAAATATGGAATAGACAAGAGCTACTCCTTGCTCAACGAAATGGACTCCACACCCCATATTAAACGCCTAAGAATATACCTGACTAGTAATTATCTTAAAACCTATGGATTGCTATGTCTCCAAAAGAGAATCAAGCGTGTATACAAGGGTCATAAACGCAGCAGTGATAGGATTGGAGAGGTTCGGTGAGCAAATGAAGACCCTTTGAAGTCATATTGCATGGTACCCATTCCACGGGTCTCAACTCTCCAGGTTTAAGGTATTCTTCCTTCAGCTAAAACATGCATGTGGAACCCAGAGTATGATCAACCGTGTGATCGGGAGACGTGTTCAAATATGTCTCAGTTTTCCTCCCCTGGTACTCGGGTGCAACATTCCAGACGCTTTACTAACACTCTCCCGACTTGGACAGTCAGTGCCTTTAACCTCCTGTTTGGCCCAGTTTGCAATTTCTGCGGAAGATGAACAGGAATAGGGAGAACCAATGAGAGACTAGCTGGAGGTGTCTGGACGGGCAAATTTAACTCTCATTTCCCACTAGGAAGAGGAATTAACCAAAGGCTCAGCGTGCCGTGGCCGAAACAGATTAGGGCCTGAAGCCATCCTGCGGTGTTGCGGCCAGCTCACAAGAAAGTGAGTTGAAGAAAGGAGTTCAGGGGCTCTGTAATTCACAAACCTGCAGAGTTATAAATGACAGCTATCGTCGAAAAATAGACTGAAGTAAGGCTGCCAAGAGGACTTGAAAGCGGGGCAGAATTGCAGGATACCGATTTCAGGAGGTAGACTGGAATTGCATTGAAAGCGTAGGAAAAGAGGCAGAACGTCCACAATGATGCACTTTGCCAAAAGGGCATATGCGTTTTTTCCTGAATATATTCAGGAAAAAACGCATACGCCCTTTTTGGCCAACCAAGCAAGCTTGCAAAGGAAATCTGCACTACAATGAAGTCTCACTTCCCCCCGGTCAAAAGGGCCATCAGAATAAAGTGTAAAATCCAGAAAGGCAGGACAGGCCATGGAGAACTGGGAGCCTTGTTATGCTGATGGGCGGGATGTAAATTGCCAACAGACACTCGGGAGAAGTGTATGGTGTTTCCTGAAACATCTAAAAAACAAAGCAACAGAGCCTAGGGCACTTCCACTTATGGTCCTATAGCTTAGGGAAATTAATATCAAAAAGACACAGCAACCCCAAAATTTGGGACGGCTCTTTTTACAGGAATCTCTTCTACGGCGCAAGTTAAATATCCCAGAGAGCAAATAATGGATAAAGAAGTTGCGGTACTTCTGTACAACAGAATACCACTCAGCAATGAAATCTATGTCACCAGGCCCGTACCAGCATAATGAGTGCATTGAGGCACGATGATTCTAAGTGAAATAAGTCACACAGAAAAAGAAACATCATAAGGTATCACTAATACACGGAATGTGAACTTGGCTACACATGAACTGAATTACAAAACAGAACAGGGTCTCAAGTTTAGAAAACCAACTTATGCCTGCTTAAGGGGGAAGGTGAGTTGGGGTGCTGCATAAAAGCAGAGTTTGAAATTAGCACAGATACCGTTCCATAAGCCAAATATGTAATAGACAAGAGCTACCCCTTGCTCAACGAAATGGATTCAACAATGAGGTATCACCTCACACCTGGTAGAATAGGCATCATTGAAAATCTACAAACAAAAAATGCTGGAAAGGTTGTGGAGAAAAGGAACCCTCTTCCACTATTGTTGGGAATATAAATTGATACAGTCATTATGGAGAACAATATGGAATTTCTTAAGAAACTAACAATAGAATTACCATATGATACAGCAATCCCAGTACTGGATATATACCCAGACAAAACCATAAATCAAAAAGAGTCATTCACCGCAATGTTCATTGCATCACTATTTACAATATCGAGGTAATGGAAGCAACCTAAATGCCCACAGACAGACGAATGCATAAAGCTGTGGTACATATATAAAATGGAATATTACTAAGCCATGAAAAGGAATGAAATTGGGTCATTTGTAGAGACGTCGATGGATCTAGAGACTGTCATACAGAGTGAAGTAAGTCAGAAAGAGAAAAACAAATCTTGTATATTCATGCATATATGTGGAACCTAGAAAAACTGTACAGATTAACCGTTTTGCAAGGCATAAATAGAGCAACAGATGTAGACAACAAACGTATGGACAACAAGGGGGGAAAGCTGTTGGGGGGTGGTGGTGGGAGGAGTTGAGAGACTGGGATTGGCATGTATACATTTATATGTATAAAATAGATAACCAATAAGAACCTGCTGTATAAAGATATAAAATAAAATTCAAAATTAAAAAGAAATAAAATTTAAAAAATAAAACAGAAAAAACAATTATTCCCTGCACATACATGTATTTATATGAATAAATTATTTCCATGCTTATATCTGTAAATACAAAAAAGAGGAATAAAACCTACCTTGAACCAAAAACGAAAAAGAGAAAAAAAACACAGAACCCACCAGTTACACAGAGGAAAACCGTATCAGGGCACTTGCTCCAGTTGTAAACAATTCTGAAGTTGGTCAGTGGTGGGGAATCGTCTCCCATTCAGCCAGCAGCCCCCACGCAACAAGCGTCCTCATTGCAAAGCTGGGGCACCGTGCCGAGGCATCTGTGAGTAAACGTGAGCTGAGCCCCAGGCCAGTTGCTGCTGAACTATTCCCACCCGTCCCAGGTAAAACACCTGAATATATACAAGGACTTGAAAGCCTAGAGGAAGGGCCATAGAGCCACACGAGTGACAGCATGCCGGCCGACTTGGTGCCTGCAGGCCAGCCAGGATGGTCCTGGCCCTGGGTGCTCTTCTGGAAGATTTCCATTTCCCTGCCTGAGATACCCGTCCTGTCCCTGCCCCCACTGCTTTTTTCCTTCCTCACCTCTGCCCAGGGAGAAATTCCAGCAGCAGGTATGGGTGACACATCCTCTTCTTTAGCAGGTGGCAGCCTGGCAACTGCTGCAGAAAGTCCAGCAGAGCCCCACTCACACTGGGCCACCCACAAAGCCGTGGCCTCTCACTCCCTCCCACCAGCCCAGCCCCGAGACTGCTGACAGGGCAGAGAAAATGGCGTCAGGCACGGCTGCAGGGGCTCTTGCTGCCTGGAGTGGTATTTATATTGATCTCAACCCAGGCACACCTGGGGAGGGCTGGCCGGCACGGTAAGGCTGCCCAGGTCAGCCAATCATCACCCCTCAGGGGCTCACAGTTGCAGAAAATGGAACTTGCTGAACCGGCCAGGTCCAAGGAACAGGTGTGGGCTCCTGAGAGTCAGGATAGACAAGGGGCTGCAGCTTTGGCTTGTTTTCTAATCATTTTATCTGGCCCATGAGTGGGAGACAACTTCAAGAAAACCCTCTCCTAATGAGAGGAACCCAGGAGTCAGGCAGAGGAGGGGTGGGTGGTGGTTGGAGACAGAGGCCTGGTGCCCCGGGTGCAGTGGAAGTCTCTGGAAGACCAGGTGGAGGGAGGCCTCACGGAGTGATGCCCAGGGTCACAGACCTGTCGCAGCTGCTGTTTGTTAGTTCAAGTCCTGCTCTGAGGTGCTCTGTGTCAGCTCTGAGCGACACGTGAGCAGGGGGTGCTCTGCAATGAGGGCTATGTGCACGGTTCCTGTGTGCCCAGCCCTGCCACGGTACCTGCAAGGGTAGCTCTGTATCCTGGGAGGGGCCTGACCACGAGAGCCCCGTGGGCTGGGGTGGGGGTGGGGTACCTGCCCAGGTGAGCTCCATATTCTGGGATTGGTCTGACCACGAGAGCCCCATGGGCTGCTGGGGACCTGGTAAAGGATGTCAGGACAGTCAGTGAAGCCACCGAGGATATACCTCCAGTTGCTCCTAATTCCTACACCCTGCTGGTCATTCTACCAACCACCAGGACATGGTATTCTGTATTAGTCTTCAATGATGCCTTCTTTTGTATTCCATTAGTCCCAGAGTCACAAGAAATTTTGGCTTGTGAGTGGCAGGACTCCACATACAACTAAAACAATACTTCCGGGCCGTCTGGCCCCAAGGGTGCAAAAATTCCCACACCATCTTTGGGGAAAGCTTAGCTAAAGACCTAAAAGTTCTACCTCTGGAAAAGGAAACCCTCCTTCAATATGCAGACGACATTCTGATCACCAGCCCTACTAAGGAGGCCTCTGAACTACCAAGCCAATAAAGGATAGAAGTTGTCCAAGAAAAAGCTCAAATATCACAGACTGCGGTGACCTGCCTGGGCTTCATTCTCACAGAAGGTCAGAGAAGCCCATCCCAGGAAAGGGAAGAAACCATTTTCAGCCTTACCCCTTTCTAAAACTAGAAGACAGCTTAGGGGTTCCTGGGGAGGCCAGGGTTTGCTGCTTCTGGATCCCTAACTACAGTCTACTAGCTGGGCCTCTATATGAAACACTGAAAGGAAAAGATGATGATCCTTTTGAATAGAATCCAGAAGTGGCCTTTCAAGAATGGAAAGAGCAGTCAATTCAGACCCTTGCCCTGGAACTCCCTAATTTAGCTAAACCCTTTGACCTTTACATTCCCGGTGAAAGGTGAATCGCCATTGGAGAATTAGTGCAAAAACTGGGACCGCTTGAAATGGAACAATGCAAGAATGCCATCCAGGTAGGATAAACTACGGTCACTAAGGGGCTTGGCCCACTGCCACATCTGGCCAAGATACTGGCGGTATCTAAAAACCTGGAAATCAGCAGCCCAAAAGGCCACCTCCCTCCTAAGGGAAAAGGACCCCACGTGGTGATCCTAACCACCAACCATGCCCTGAAGTTGCAGGGTTCGCTCCGTGGGCACACCGACCTCGAGTGAGGAGGCCCTCCAACTCCAACATCCAGAGAGATAACCGGGGGCAACAGGGCACCATGACGACTCGTGTGAACATCACTTGACCTGGAGTTTCTCTCATAAAACAACAAGAGTGTGTCCCAAAAGAGTAGACTACTGCTTGCAGGACTTACTGCACCCAGAGGGGAGCTAATAATCTTGGCGGGGGAACAGTATACCACACTGTCACCATAGAAAAGCCTACAGACACCGTGATGATGGTGGCCAATAAGACCGGCTGGACTCCTGTTTACTTCAAAAGGCTGTTGACTCAGTAGCCATCATGGTCCTTGGTCACCACTGACCCTGGACTGTCTGGGAGTTGAGCGGGCAGGGCTCTGACACCTGGTGCTGTTTGTACGTTAATTCAGGGGCCTAACTGAAGAAAGCGCAGACTACTGGTCAGAGCATCTAGGCTGGCAGAGACGGTCAGCCTAAGGTGGCCGAACAAATGTGGGGCGGGGTGAAACCGGCCCCCACAGCGTCTCTGCACATCTCTTTCCTGGACCCTTAAAGGTCATTAGAATCTATAACACTTCCAATGCTGGTGCTCAGGTGGACGAGCAGGGAGGCAGGGGTCCTGGGGACAATCAACGTCACCGGGAGGCTGCTGGGGAGAAGCTCTGACCCTCGCCCCAGGGTATGAGGGCTCCCAACTCAGCACTCAGCAGTTACAGAAGAAGGGTCTGCACCCTCAGCACTCCAAGAATGAGGAACGGGACAAAAGGCAGAGGAGGGGTTTGTCCCCAGCAAAGCCCATTAAAAATCCCTGGGAGATAAAAATAGAATCTGGGCAATAAAGTCAAGTCTAACCTTTTTTATCCTTTGTGCTTTGTCTAATTTCACGTGCTCCTAGGGTCCCGCATGCAGAGGTTCCACACCCGGCACTTCAGACCAGATTTCCTAGTGCAGAATGGCTGGGTCGACACCTCAGCTCCTGGGGCCCAGTGCAGACTCCACGATATAGAGCCTGAGCTACAGCCAACCCGGCCCTCGAGAGCTCCGCCGCCTCCCTCCCTCCCACTGACTCTGACAGGATCTCTACACAGCAGCCCAGCCCACAGCCCACAGCCCACAGCCCACAGCCCACGGGGTAGTGCATGCTCTCACCTCTCCATTCTCTGATCAAAATATAAAGTTTCCTTTGCTTGTGAACCAAACTCAGTCTCGATCTGTTGGCCCCAATGACACTGGGCAGGGGGACACTTGTTGGGGTCCACTCTGGAGGATCAGTAACAGAAATTGAGACTATTGTAACCTCAATGAACAGATGTGTGAGCCAAACTGTAGTTAACATAGAACAGTGTATAAGGCTCGGGTAAAATAAGATGTTTTTAACACTTCCATTTGATATTTCCATCACTTTTTATAAGCAAGTTCAGTGAAAAGGTTTGTCTTATTTGTCAGGTCAATATTAGAGAAACGAAGTGATTTCTTTCCAAGGATGTACAGCTAATAATCTTGGTTAAACCTTCAATCTTGTTTTAAATGCTTTTCCATTGAAAATGATACCTCTCTTTCAGCTCCCCCATTTCTGAGAAGTATAAAATCTTATAATTTATTATTACCAAAGGGGAAAGGTGGGAGGAGGGATCAATTAACAGTTTGGAATGAACACATACACACTGCTATGTATAAAATAGATCATCAACAAGGAACTACTGTATAGCACAGGGAACTACACTCAACATTTTGCAATAACCTATAAGGGGAAATAATCTGAAAAAGAATAGATATTTTTATTGACATCATCTATCAATGACAGTTAAAGTGTAGCCTAAGGGAAGCTGGTGGTGAGTGCTTCTGACCCTGAAGACTTCAATCATCTAAAGTTTGGACTCTGCCTGCTTCCCAAGGCCCTTAATGAACATATGTGTAGCCGTAGCTTAAAAAATTCCCCAGTTTGGGTTTCGGGGAGACACTGATTTTGAAAAAGCCCTGGTGTTCTCCTTACATGAATGGGACTCTTCCTACTGCTAAAACATGTCTGTCACACCCAGAGGATGGTATACCGTCTGATCGGGAAGAGTTTGGAAAAGGCATCTCATCTCCTCATCTCCTGGTGCTCGGGTTCACCCCTCCAGCGTCTTTACTAACAGTCTCCCCACTTGGAGATGTCAGCACTGTCAACATCCTGTTGCGTACAGTTTGGAATTTGTCCAGAGGATGAAGCGGAAGGATGAGGAACAATGAGAGACAAGTCCTAGGTGTTCAGACAGGCACATGTCACTCTAATTTCCAATCAGGAAGACGAATTGACCAAAGGCTAGGGTTGCCCATGGAAACAGTATAGGGCTTGAGGAAATCCCGCTGCTTTGTGGCCAGTTCCCATAAACACGAGTTGAACAATGGAACTCAGGGGCAGTAAAATTCACAAAACTGCAGAGTTGAAAATATCCATCACTGAAAAATGTCTTGAGGAAAGTCAGAGAAAAGGACTTGTAAGCAAGGGAGAATGGCAGGAAAGGGATTTGAGGAGGTAGAAAGGACTCGCCATTAAGCACAAGAAAAGGAGCTGAACATTGCCAACATTGCAGTTGGCCAAAAAGGGTGTATGCGTTCTTTTCTGTATATATTCAAGAAAAGGGCATACACTTTTTTAGCCAACCAAACAGGTGGGCACTGGAAGTCAATACTACAAAAGATATCACTTCGCATCAGTCAGAAGAGCCATCCTCATAAAGCGTAAACAACAGAAATGCAGGACAGGGCAACGAGAAGAGGGAGCCCTGTGAGACTTATAGTGGAAATGTATATTGCCAACGGCCATTCTGGAGAAGTGTATTGTGTTTACTAAAGCATCTAAAAAATGAGCTACAGAGCATAGGGCACTTGCACTCATGGGCGTATATCTTGGGAAAAACAAAAATCGAGAGGACACAGGCACCCCAATGTTTACCCCCTCTCTGTTTAAAAGATCCTCGACTAGGATATAACTTAAATGTCTCTGGAGGGAAAAAATGGATAGAGATGTGGTACTTAGGTAGAGTGGAATATTATTCAGCCTGGAAATCAATGAAATATGGCCAGTTGTAACAACTCCGGAGGAGTTACGTATGATCATTCTAAGTGACAGAATTCAAAAAGAAAAAGACACATATCATAAGATATCACTTAAAGGTGGAATCCAAAATGGCTACACATGAAATAACTTACAAAACAAAAACATAGTCAAATATGTAGAAAACACGCATAAGGCTGCTAAACGGGAAAGGTGGGGAGGGGTGAGGCATCATCCAGGAGGTTGAAATTAGCAAAGATACCATTCCAAATACCAAACTGATAATCAACAAGGCCTACACGGTAGCTAAAAGAACTGCACTCAGCACACTCAAGTCACCGGAAAAGAATATATACGACTGGTAAGAATCTGAAAAAGAATTTATTGATGTCTCTCTGTACGCGAATCAAGTGGATGTACAGCAGCAAGAAACAGAGCTTTGAAAATCAGCTGTAACCAATATAGTAATAAATTGAAAAAAATAAACGACAGAGAGACAGAGAAAACCTCTTACAACTTTTCCTCAGGGACGGTGATGCAACATGGATTGAACACATCTAGACCCACAGCAGGATGAGACATAAGGCTGGAAACTGTTTGCGCTAAGAGAAATGTGAGGTTGGGTGAGGAAATGCACACCCTTTAAAGTAATACTACCTGGTACCCATTCAATGGGTCCCAAATCTGCAGGTTCAAGGGATCTTCCTACAGCTAAAACATGCATGGAAAACCCAGAGGACTGTACACCATGTGATCGGGAGATGTGTCTAAAATGCACCTCATTTATCCTCTCCTGGTGCTCCTGTTCACCATTCCAGCCACGCTACTTAGAATCTCCCCACTTGGAGAATCAGCACATTTAAACTTCTGTTTCACACATTTTGCAAATTGTGAGGAGGATGAACGGGAAGAGGGGGAACCAATGAGAGAAGAGTTGTAGGGGTTTGGACGGGCACATATCACTCTAATTTCCCATTAAGAGTAAGAATTAAAGAAAGGCTCAGCCTGCCTCGCCGGAGCCAAAATAGGGCCTGAAGCAATCCTGCGGGTTTGAGGCCAGCTCACAAAAGAGCAACTTAAAAAATGGAGCTCAGGGTCACTGCAATTCACAAACCTGCAGAGTTATAAATGAAAACTAACGTCCAAAAATATGTTGAGGTAAGGCAAAGAAGAGGATCTGAATGCAAGACAGAATTGCAAGAAACAGATTTCAAGAGATAGATTGGACTCGTCTTTAACGCACATGAAAAGCGGCAGAATTTCGACAATGATGCAGTTGGCCCAAAAGGGCATATGCGTTTTTTCCTGATTATATCCAGGAAAAAACGCATACGCACTTTATGGGCAACGAAGCAAGCAAGCAATGCAAATGTGCACAACAAAGAAGTCTCACTTCCCACCGGTCAAAAGGGCCATCCTAAAAAATTGTAAAAACCAGAAATGCAGGACAGGCCATGGAGAACAGGGAGCCTTTATACGCTGATGGGCAGTGTGTGAACTGCCGAGAGCCACTCTGGAGAAGTGTATGGTGGTTCCTAAATCATCTAAAAAACAGAGCTACAGAGCATAGGACACTTCCAATCATGGGAGTATATCTAGGGAAGTCTAAAAATCAACAAGACACAAGCACACCACAGTTTAGGGCTACTCTGTTTACAAGAACCTCAACTTCAGTACACCTTAAATATCCCAGGAAAGAGAACAATGGATAAAGAAGATGTGGTACTTATGTACAATGGAATATCTCTTCACCATGAAATCAATGTAATAAGGCTAGTAGAAGAATAAAGAGTGGATTTAGGTCCGATAATACTACTTGAAATAAGTCAAACAGAAAAAGAAACATATCATAAGATATCACTTATAGAGGGAGGGTAAATATGGCTGCACAAGAAATGAATTACAGAACAGAACAGTGTCTCACATTTAGAAAACACACTTATGTCAGCTTAAGGGGAAAGGAGAGGTGGGGTGATGCATAAAACCAGAGTTTGAAATTAGCACAGATACCGTTCAATAAACCAAATAGGTATTAGACAAGATCTACACCTTGCTCAATGAACAGGCCTCAACACACCCTATACACCGCAGAGAAATATATCTGAGGAATAAGAATCTTAAAACGCATGTATTGATATATCTCCATAAGGGAATCAAGTGTGTGCAGAGCGGCACAAACACAGCAGTGAAAAGGAGCTAAACCCCATTATAGAAATAAATTTTAAAAACAAAACGCTGAAACAATGAAAGAGAGAAAAATTCTTACAAAATTCGCTCAGGGGCTGTGATGCAACCTGGATTGACCACATATAAACCCACAGCTGGATAAGACATAAGGCTGGACACTTGGGGCTGACAGGATTGGTGAGCTTTGGTGAGCAACTGCCGAAAGTTTAATGCAATACTTCATGCTACTCAGTCCAAGGGTCCCAACACTCCAGGTTGAAGGGAATCTTCCTACAGCTAAACCATGCTTGGGAAACCCAGCGACTGGTATACCATATGATCGGGAAAGGTTTCTAAAACGCACCTCATTTTTCCTCTCCTGGGGCTCCGGATCGACATTCCAGCCGCTTTACTAACAACATCCCCACATGGAGTCAATGCCTTTAAGTTCTGGTATCGCACAGTCTGCAGTTAGTGCACAGGATGAATGGGAATAGGGGGAACCAGTGAGAAACTAGCTGTAGCGGTTTCAATGGGCACATGTCACTCTAATATCACATCAGTAAGAAGAATTAACCAAAGGCACAGCAAGGTGCCCCAGAAGAAAAATAGGGCTTCAAGGAATCCTGTGGTTACGGGGCAAGACCACAAAAATAAGAGCTAAAAAATGGAGCTAAGGGCCACTGCAATTCAAAAACCTGCAGAGTTATAAAGGCCAACTATTTTTAAAAAATATATTGAGGTAAGGCTATGAAGAGGCATTGAAAGCAAGGCAGAATTGCAGGAAACCGATTTCAGGAGGTAGACTGGAATTGCATTGAAAGCATATGAAGAGAGTCAGAAACTCGACAATGATGCACTTGGCCAAAAAGGGCCTATGCGTTTTTTCCTGAATATATTCAGGAAAAAACGCATAGGCCCTTTTTGGCCAACCAAGCAAGCTTGCAAAGGAAATCTGCACTACAATGAAGTCTCACTTCCACCCGGTCAAAAGGGCCATCTGAAAAAAGTGTAAAATCCATAAAGGCACGACAGGCCATGGAGAACTGGGAGCCTTCTTATGCTGATGGGCGGGATGTAAATTGCCAACAGCCACTCTGGAGAAGTGTATGGTGTTTCCTGAAACATCTAAAAAACAAAGCAACAGAGCCTAGGGCACTTCCACTTATGGTCCTATAGCTTAGGGAAATTAAAATCAAAAAGACACAGCCACCCCAAAGTTTGGGACGGCTCTGTTTACAAGAACCTCGTTTACAGTACAAGTTCAATATCGCAGAAAGTGAAAAATGGATAAAGAACTTGTGGTACTTACGTACAATGCAATATCACTCAGTAATGAAATCTATGTCATCAGTCCCGTAGCAGCATAATGAGTGGATTCAGGTATGATGATTCGAACTGAAATAAGTCACACAGAAAAGAAACATCATAAGGTATCACTAATACACAGAATGTGAACTTGGCTACACATGAACTGAATTACAAAACAGAACAGTGTCTCAAGTTTAGAAAACCAACTTACGCTTGCTTAACGGGGAAGGTGAGTTGGGGTGCTGCATAAAACCAGAGATTGAAATGAGCACAGATAAAGTTCCTTAAGCCAAATATGGAATAGACAAGAGCTACTCCTTGCTCAACGAAATGGACTCAACACCCCATATTAAACGCCTAAGAATGTACCTGACTAGTAAGTATCTTAAAACCTATGGATTGCTATGTCTCCGAAAGAGAATCAAGCATGTGTACAGGGGCATAAACGCAGCAGTGATAGGATTGGAGAGGTTCGGTGAGCAAATGAAGACCCTTTGAAGTCATATTGCATGGTACCCATTCCACGGGTCTCAACTCTCCAGGTTTAAGGTATTCTTCCTTCAGCTAAAACATGCATGTGGAACCCCGAGTATGATCAACCGTGTGAACGGGAGACGTGTTCAAATATGTCTCAGTTTTCCTCCCCTGGTACTCGGGTGCAACATTCCAGACCCTTTACTAACACTCTCCCAACTTGGAGAGTCAGCGCCTTTAACCTCCTGTTTGGCCCAGTTTGCAATTTCTGCGGAAGATGAACAGGAATAGGGAGAACCAATGAGAGACTAGCTGGAGGTGTCTGGACGGGCAAATTTAACTCTCATTTCCCACCAGGAAGAGGAAATAACCAAAGGCTCAACGTGCCGTGCCGGAACCAGATTAGGGCCTGAAGCCATCCTGCGGTGTTGCGGCCAGCTCACAAGAAAGCGAGTTGAAGAAAGGAGCTCAGGGTCTCTGTAATTCACAAACTTGCAGAGTTATAAATGACAGCTATCGTCCAAAAATATACTGAAGTAAGGCTGCCAAGAGGACTTGAAAGCGGGGCAGAATTGCAGGATACCGATTTCAGGAGGTAGACTGGAATTGCATTGAAAGCGTAGGAAAAGAGGCAGAACGTCCACAATGATGCACTTTGCCAAAAGGGCATATGCGTTTTTTCCTGAATATATTCAGGAAAAAACGCATACGCCCTTTTTGGCCAACCAAGCAAGCTTGCAAAGGAAATCTGCACTACAATGAAGTCTCACTTCCCCCCGGTCAAAAGGGCCATCAGAATAAAGTGTAAAATCCAGAAAGGCAGGACAGGCCATGGAGAACTGGGAGCCTTGTTATGCTGATGGGCGGGATGTAAATTGCCAACAGACACTCGGGAGAAGTGTATGGTGTTTCCTGAAACATCTAAAAAACAAAGAAACAGAGCCTAGGGCACTTCCACTTATGGTCTTATAGCTTAGGGAAATTAAAATCAAAAAGACACAGCAACCCCAAAATTTGGGACGGCTCTTTTTACAGGAATCTCTTCTACGGCACAAGTTAAATATCCCAGAGAGCAAATAATGGATAAAGAAGTTGCGGTACTTCTGTACAACAGAATACCACTCAGCAATGAAATCTATGTCACCAGGCCCGTACCAGCATAATGAGTGCATTGAGGCACGATGATTCTAAGTGAAATAAGTCACACAGAAAAAGAAAAATCATAAGGTATCACTAATACACGGAATGTGAACTTGGCTACACATGAACTGAATTACAAAACAGAACAGGGTCTCAAGTTTAGAAAACCAACTTATGCCTGCTTAAGGGGGAAGGTGAGTTGGGGTGCTGCATAAAAGCAGAGTTTGAAATTAGCACAGATACCGTTCCATAAGCCAAATATGTAATAGACAAGAGCTACCCCTTGCTCAATGAAATGGATTCAACAATGAGGTATCACCTCACACCTGGTAGAATAGGCATCATTGAAAATCTACAAACAAAAAATGCTGGAAAGGGTGTGGAGAAAAGGAACCCTCTTCCACTATTGTTGGGAATATAAATTGATACAGTCATTATGGAGAACAATATGGAATTTCTTAAGAAACTAACAATAGAATTACCATATGATACAGCAATCCCAGTACTGCACATATACCCAGACAAAACCATAAATCAAAAAGAGTCATTCACCGCAATGTTCATTGCATCACTATTTACAATATCGAGGTAATGGAAGCAACCTAAATGCCCACAGACAGACGAATGCATAAAGCTGTGGTACATATATAAAATGGAATATTACTAAGCCATGAAAAGGAATGAAATTGGGTCATTTGTAGAGACGTCGTTGGATCTAGAGACTGTCATACAGAGTGAAGTAAGTCAGAAAGAGAAAAACAAATCTTGTATATTCATGCATATATGTGGAACCTAGAAAAACTGTACAGATTAACCGTTTTGCAAGGCATAAATAGAGCAACAGATGTAGACAACAAACGTATGGACAACAAGGGGGGAAAGCTGTTGGGGGGGTGGTGGTGGGAGGAGTTGAGAGACTGGGATTGGCATGTATACATTTATATGTATAAAATAGATAACCAATAAGAACCTGCTGTATAAAAATATAAAATAAAATTCAAAATTAAAAAGAAGTAAAATTTAAAAAATAAAACAGAAAAAACAATTATTCCCTGCACATACATGTATTTATATGAATAAATTATTTCCATGCTTATATCTGTAAATACAAAAAAGAAGAATAAAATCTACCTTGAACCAAAAACGAAAAAGAGAAAAAAAACACAGAACCCACCAGTTACACAGAGGATAACCGTATCAGGGCACTTGCTCCAGTTGTAAACAATTCTGAAGTTGGTCAGTGGTGGGGAATCGTCTCCCATTCAGCCAGCAGCCCCCACGCAACAAGCGTCCTCATTGCAAAGCTGGGGCACCGTGCCGAGGCATCTGTGAGTAAACGTGAGCTGAGCCCCAGGCCAGTTGCTGCTGAACTATTCCCACCCGTCCCAGGTAAAACACCTGAATATATACAAGGACTTGAAAGCCTAGAGGAAGGGCCATAGAGCCACACGAGTGACAGCATGCCGGCCGACTTGGTGCCTGCAGGCCAGCCAGGATGGTCCTGGCCCTGGGTGCTCTTCTGGAAGATTTCCATTTCCCTGCCTGAGATACCCGTCCTGTCCCTGCCCCCACTGCTTTTTTCCTTCCTCACCTCTGCCCAGGGAGAAATTCCAGCAGCAGGTATGGGTGACACATCCTCTTCTTTAGCAGGTGGCAGCCTGGCAACTGCTGCAGAAAGTCCAGCAGAGCCCCACTCACACTGGGCCACCCACAAAGCCGTGGCCTCTCACTCCCTCCCACCAGCCCAGCCCCGAGACTGCTGACAGGGCAGAGAAAATGGCGTCAGGCACGGCTGCAGGGGCTCTTGCTGCCTGGAGTGGTATTTATATTGATCTCAACCCAGGCACACCTGGGGAGGGCTGGCTGGCACGGTAAGGCTGCCCAGGTCAGCCAATCATCACCCCTCAGGGGCTCACAGTTGCAGAAAATGGAACTTGCTGAACCGGCCAGGTCCAAGGAACAGGTGTGGGCTCCTGAGAGTCAGGATAGACAAGGGGCTGCAGCTTTGGCTTGTTTTCTAATCATTTTATCTGGCCCATGAGTGGGAGACAACTTCAAGAAAACCCTCTCCTAATGAGAGGAACCCAGGAGTCAGGCAGAGGAGGGGTGGGTGGTGGTTGGAGACAGAGGCCTGGTGCCCCGGGTGCAGTGGAAGTCTCTGGAAGACCAGGTGGAGGGAGGCCTCACGGAGTGATGCCCAGGGTCACAGACCTGTCGCAGCTGCTGTTTGTTAGTTCAAGTCCTGCTCTGAGGTGCTCTGTGTCAGCTCTGAGCGACACGTGAGCTGGGGGTGCTCTGCAATGAGGGCTATGTGCACGGTTCCTGTGTGCCCAGCCCTGCCACGGTACCTGCAAGGGTAGCTCTGTATCCTGGGAGGGGCCTGACCACGAGAGCCCCGTGGGCTGGGGTGGGGGTGGGGTACCTGCCCAGGTGAGCTCCATATTCTGGGATTGGTCTGACCACGAGAGCCCCATGGGCTGCTGGGGACCTGGTAAAGGATGTCAGGACAGTCAGTGAAGCCACCGAGGATATACCTCCAGTTGCTCCTAATTCCTACACCCTGCTGGTCATTCTACCAACCACCAGGACATGGTATTCTGTATTAGTCTTCAATGATGCCTTCTTTTGTATTCCATTAGTCCCAGAGTCACAAGAAATTTTGGCTTGTGAGTGGCAGGACTCCACATACAACTAAAACAATACTTCCGGGCCGTCTGGCCCCAAGGGTGCAAAAATTCCCACACCATCTTTGGGGAAAGCTTAGCTAAAGACCTAAAAGTTCTACCTCTGGAAAAGGAAACCCTCCTTCAATATGCAGACGACATTCTGATCACCAGCCCTACTAAGGAGGCCTCTGAACTACCAAGCCAATAAAGGATAGAAGTTGTCCAAGAAAAAGCTCAAATATCACAGACTGCAGTGACCTGCCTGGGCTTCATTCTCACAGAAGGTCAGAGAAGCCCATCCCAGGAAAGGGAAGAAACCATTTTCAGCCTTACCCCTTTCTAAAACTAGAAGACAGCTTAGGGGTTCCTGGGGAGGCCAGGGTTTGCTGCTTCTGGATCCCTAACTACAGTCTACTAGCTGGGCCTCTATATGAAACACTGAAAGGAAAAGATGATGATCCTTTTGAATAGAATCCAGAAGTGGCCTTTCAAGAATGGAAAGAGCAGTCAATTCAGACCCTTGCCCTGGAACTCCCTAATTTAGCTAAACCCTTTGACCTTTACATTCCCTGTGAAAGGTGAATCGCCATTGGAGAATTAGTGCAAAAACTGGGACCGCTTGAAATGGAACAATGCAAGAATGCCATCCAGGTAGGATAAACTACGGTCACTAAGGGGCTTGGCCCACTGCCACATCTGGCCAAGATACTGGCGGTATCTAAAAACCTGGAAATCAGCAGCCCAAAAGGCCACCTCCCTCCTAAGGGAAAAGGACCCCACGTGGTGATCCTAACCACCAACCATGCCCTGAAGTTGCAGGGTTCGCTCCGTGGGCACACCGACCTCGAGTGAGGAGGCCCTCCAACTCCAACATCCAGAGAGATAACCGGGGGCAACAGGGCACCATGACGACTCGTGTGAACATCACTTGACCTGGAGTTTCTCTCATAAAACAACAAGAGTGTGTCCCAAAAGAGTAGACTACTGCTTGCAGGACTTACTGCACCCAGAGGGGAGCTAATAATCTTGGCGGGGGAACAGTATACCACACTGTCACCATAGAAAAGCCTACAGACACCGTGATGATGGTGGCCAATAAGACCGGCTGGACTCCTGTTTACTTCAAAAGGCTGTTGACTCAGTAGCCATCATGGTCCTTGGTCACCACTGACCCTGGACTGTCTGGGAGTTGAGCGGGCAGGGCTCTGACACCTGGTGCTGTTTGTACGTTAATTCAGGGGCCTAACTGAAGAAAGCGCAGACTACTGGTCAGAGCATCTAGGCTGGCAGAGACGGTCAGCCTAAGGTGGCCGAACAAATGTGGGGCGGGGTGAAACCGGCCCCCACAGCGTCTCTGCACATCTCTTTCCTGGACCCTTAAAGGTCATTAGAATCTATAACACTTCCAATGCTGGTGCTCAGGTGGACGAGCAGGGAGGCAGGGGTCCTGGGGACAATCAACGTCACCGGGAGGCTGCTGGGGAGAAGCTCTGACCCTCGCCCCAGGGTATGAGGGCTCCCAACTCAGCACTCAGCAGTTACAGAAGAAGGGTCTGCACCCTCAGCACTCCAAGAATGAGGAACGGGACAAAAGGCAGAGGAGGGGTTTGTCCCCAGCAAAGCCCATTAAAAATCCCTGGGAGATAAAAATAGAATCTGGGCAATAAAGTCAAGTCTAACCTTTTTTATCCTTTGTGCTTTGTCTAATTTCACGTGCTCCTAGGGTCCCGCATGCAGAGGTTCCACACCCGGCACTTCAGACCAGATTTCCTAGTGCAGAATGGCTGGGTCGACACCTCAGCTCCTGGGGCCCAGTGCAGACTCCACGATATAGAGCCTGAGCTACAGCCAACCCGGCCCTCGAGAGCTCCGCCGCCTCCCTCCCTCCCACTGACTCTGACAGGATCTCTACACAGCAGCCCAGCCCACAGCCCACAGCCCACAGCCCACAGCCCACGGGGTAGTGCATGCTCTCACCTCTCCATTCTCTGATCAAAATATAAAGTTTCCTTTGCTTGTGAACCAAACTCAGTCTCGATCTGTTGGCCCCAATGACACTGGGCAGGGGGACACTTGTTGGGGTCCACTCTGGAGGATCAGTAACAGAAATTGAGACTATTGTAACCTCAATGAACAGATGTGTGAGCCAAACTGTAGTTAACATAGAACAGTGTATAAGGCTCGGGTAAAATAAGATGTTTTTCACACTTCCATTTGATATTTCCATCACTTTTTATAAGCAAGTTCAGTGAAAAGGTTTGTCTTATTTGTCAGGTCAATATTAGAGAAACGAAGTGATTTCTTTCCAAGGATGTACAGCTAATAATCTTGGTTAAACCTTCAATCTTGTTTTAAATGCTTTTCCATTGAAAATGATACCTCTCTTTCAGCTCCCCCATTTCTGAGAAGTATAAAATCTTATAATTTATTATTACCAAAGGGGAAAGGTGGGAGGAGGGATCAATTAACAGTTTGGAATGAACACATACACACTGCTATGTATAAAATAGATCATCAACAAGGAACTACTGTATAGCACAGGGAACTACACTCAACATTTTGCAATAACCTATAAGGGGAAATAATCTGAAAAAGAATAGATATTTTTATTGACATCATCTATCAATGACAGTTAAAGTGTAGCCTAAGGGAAGCTGGTGGTGAGTGCTTCTGACCCTGAAGACTTCAATCATCTAAAGTTTGGACTCTGCCTGCTTCCCAAGGCCCTTAATGAACATATGTGTAGCCGTAGCTTAAAAAATTCCCCAGTTTGGGTTTCGGGGAGACACTGATTTTGAAAAAGCCCTGGTGTTCTCCTTACATGAATGGGACTCTTCCTACTGCTAAAACATGTCTGTCACACCCAGAGGATGGTATACCGTCTGATCGGGAAGAGTTTGGAAAAGGCATCTCATCTCCTCATCTCCTGGTGCTCGGGTTCACCCCTCCAGCGTCTTTACTAACAGTCTCCCCACTTGGAGATGTCAGCACTGTCAACATCCTGTTGCGTACAGTTTGGAATTTGTCCAGAGGATGAAGCGGAAGGATGAGGAACAATGAGAGACAAGTCCTAGGTGTTCAGACAGGCACATGTCACTCTAATTTCCAATCAGGAAGACGAATTGACCAAAGGCTAGGGTTGCCCATGGAAACAGTATAGGGCTTGAGGAAATCCCGCTGCTTTGTGGCCAGTTCCCATAAACACGAGTTGAACAATGGAACTCAGGGGCAGTAAAATTCACAAAACTGCAGAGTTGAAAATATCCATCACTGAAAAATGTCTTGAGGAAAGTCAGAGAAAAGGACTTGTAAGCAAGGGAGAATGGCAGGAAAGGGATTTGAGGAGGTAGAAAGGACTCGCCATTAAGCACAAGAAAAGGAGCTGAACATTGCCAACATTGCCAACATTGCAGTTGGCCAAAAAGGGTGTATGCGTTCTTTTCTGTATATATTCAAGAAAAGGGCATACACTTTTTTAGCCAACCAAACAGGTGGGCACTGGAAGTCAATACTACAAAAGATATCACTTCGCATCAGTCAGAAGAGCCATCCTCATAAAGCGTAAACAACAGAAATGCAGGACAGGGCAACGAGAAGAGGGAGCCCTGTGAGACTTATAGTGGAAATGTATATTGCCAACGGCCATTCTGGAGAAGTGTATTGTGTTTACTAAAGCATCTAAAAAATGAGCTACAGAGCATAGGGCACTTGCACTCATGGGCGTATATCTTGGGAAAAACAAAAATCGAGAGGACACAGGCACCCCAATGTTTACCCCCTCTCTGTTTAAAAGATCCTCGACTAGGATATAACTTAAATGTCTCTGGAGGGAAAAAATGGATAGAGATGTGGTACTTAGGTAGAGTGGAATATTATTCAGCCTGGAAATCAATGAAATATGGCCAGTTGTAACAACTCCGGAGGAGTTACGTATGATCATTCTAAGTGACAGAATTCAAAAAGAAAAAGACACATATCATAAGATATCACTTAAAGGTGGAATCCAAAATGGCTACACATGAAATAACTTACAAAACAAAAACATAGTCAAATATGTAGAAAACACGCATAAGGCTGCTAAACGGGAAAGGTGGGGAGGGGTGAGGCATCATCCAGGAGGTTGAAATTAGCAAAGATACCATTCCAAATACCAAACTGATAATCAACAAGGCCTACACGGTAGCTAAAAGAACTGCACTCAGCACACTCAAGTCACCGGAAAAGAATATATACGACTGGTAAGAATCTGAAAAAGAATTTATTGATGTCTCTCTGTACGCGAATCAAGTGGATGTACAGCAGCAAGAAACAGAGCTTTGAAAATCAGCTGTAACCAATATAGTAATAAATTGAAAAAAATAAACGACAGAGAGACAGAGAAAACCTCTTACAACTTTTCCTCAGGGACGGTGATGCAACATGGATTGAACACATCTAGACCCACAGCAGGATGAGACATAAGGCTGGAAACTGTTTGCGCTAAGAGAAATGTGAGGTTGGGTGAGGAAATGCACACCCTTTAAAGTAATACTACCTGGTACCCATTCAATGGGTCCCAAATCTGCAGGTTCAAGGGATCTTCCTACAGCTAAAACATGCATGGAAAACCCAGAGGACTGTACACCATGTGATCGGGAGATGTGTCTAAAATGCACCTCATTTATCCTCTCCTGGTGCTCCTGTTCACCATTCCAGCCACGCTACTTAGAATCTCCCCACTTGGAGAATCAGCACATTTAAACTTCTGTTTCACACATTTTGCAAATTGTGAGGAGGATGAACGGGAAGAGGGGGAACCAATGAGAGAAGAGTTGTAGGGGTTTGGACGGGCACATATCACTCTAATTTCCCATTAAGAGTAAGAATTAAAGAAAGGCTCAGCCTGCCTCGCCGGAGCCAAAATAGGGCCTGAAGCAATCCTGCGGGTTTGAGGCCAGCTCACAAAAGAGCAACTTAAAAAATGGAGCTCAGGGTCACTGCAATTCACAAACCTGCAGAGTTATAAATGAAAACTAACGTCCAAAAATATGTTGAGGTAAGGCAAAGAAGAGGATCTGAATGCAAGACAGAATTGCAAGAAACAGATTTCAAGAGATAGATTGGACTCGTCTTTAACGCACATGAAAAGCGGCAGAATTTCGACAATGATGCAGTTGGCCCAAAAGGGCGTATGCGTTTTTTCCTGATTATATCCAGGAAAAAACGCATACGCACTTTATGGGCAACGAAGCAAGCAAGCAATGCAAATGTGCACAACAAAGAAGTCTCACTTCCCACCGGTCAAAAGGGCCATCCTAAAAAATTGTAAAAACCAGAAATGCAGGACAGGCCATGGAGAACAGGGAGCCTTTATACGCTGATGGGCAGTGTGTGAACTGCCGAGAGCCACTCTGGAGAAGTGTATGGTGGTTCCTAAATCATCTAAAAAACAGAGCTACAGAGCATAGGACACTTCCAATCATGGGAGTATATCTAGGGAAGTCTAAAAATCAACAAGACACAAGCACACCACAGTTTAGGGCTACTCTGTTTACAAGAACCTCAACTTCAGTACACCTTAAGTATCCCAGGAAAGAGAACAATGGATAAAGAAGATGTGGTACTTATGTACAATGGAATATCTCTTCACCATGAAATCAATGTAATAAGGCTAGTAGAAGGATAAAGAGTGGATTTAGGTCTGATAATACTACTTGAAATAAGTCAAACAGAAAAAGAAACATATCATAAGATATCACTTATAGAGGGAGGGTAAATATGGCTGCACAAGAAATGAATTACAGAACAGAACAGTGTCTCACATTTAGAAAACACACTTATGTCAGCTTAAGGGGAAAGGAGAGGTGGGGTGATGCATAAAACCAGAGTTTGAAATTAGCACAGATACCGTTCAATAAACCAAATAGGTATTAGACAAGATCTACACCTTGCTCAATGAACAGGCCTCAACACACCCTATACACCGCAGAGAAATATATCTGAGGAATAAGAATCTTAAAACGCATGTATTGATATATCTCCATAAGGGAATCAAGTGTGTGCAGAGCGGCACAAACACAGCAGTGAAAAGGAGCTAAACCCCATTATAGAAATAAATTTTAAAAACAAAACGCTGAAACAATGAAAGAGAGAAAAATTCTTACAAAATTCGCTCAGGGGCTGTGATGCAACCTGGATTGACCACATATAAACCCACAGCTGGATAAGACATAAGGCTGGACACTTGGGGCTGACAGGATTGGTGAGCTTTGGTGAGCAACTGCCGAAAGTTTAATGCAATACTTCATGCTACTCAGTCCAAGGGTCCCAACACTCCAGGTTGAAGGGAATCTTCCTACAGCTAAACCATGCTTGGGAAACCCAGCGACTGGTATACCATATGATCGGGAAAGGTTTCTAAAACGCACCTCATTTTTCCTCTCCTGGGGCTCCGGATCGACATTCCAGCCGCTTTACTAACAACATCCCCACATGGAGTCAATGCCTTTAAGTTCTGGTATCGCACAGTCTGCAGTTAGTGCAGAGGATGAATGGGAATAGGGGTAACCAGGGAGAAACTAGCTGTAGCGGTTTCAATGGGCACATGTCACTCTAATATCACATCAGTAAGAAGAATTAACCAAAGGCACAGCAAGGTGCCCCAGAAGAAAAATAGGGCTTCAAGGAATCCTGTGGTTACGGGGCAAGACCACAAAAATAAGAGCTAAAAAATGGAGCTAAGGGCCACTGCAATTCAAAAACCTGCAGAGTTATAAAGGCCAACTATTTTTAAAAAATATATTGAGGTAAGGCTATGAAGAGGCATTGAAAGCAAGGCAGAATTGCAGGAAACCGATTTCAGGAGGTAGACTGGAATTGCATTGAAAACATATGAAGAGAGTCAGAAACTCGAAAATGATGCACTTGGCCAAAAAGGGCGTATGCGTTTTTTCCTGAATATATTCAGGAAAAAACGCATACGCACTTTTTGGCCAACCAGGCAAGCTTGCAAAGGAAATCTGCACTACAATGAAGTCTCACTTCCACCTGGTCAAAAGGGCCATCTGAAAAAAGTGTAAAATCCATAAAGGCACGACAGGCCATGGAGAACTGGGAGCCTTCTTATGCTGATGGGCGGAATGTAAATTGCCAACAGCCACTCTGGAGAAGTGTATGGTGTTTCCTGAAACATCTAAAAAACAAAGCAACAGAGCCTAGGGCACTTCCGCTTATGGTCCTATAGATTAGGGAAATTAAAATCAAAAAGACACAGCCACCCCAAAGTTTGGGACGGCTCTCTTTACAAGAACCTCGTTTATGGTACAAGTTCAATATCGCAGAAAGTGAAAAATGGATAAAGAATTTGTGGTACTTACGTACAATGCAATATCACTCAGCAATGAAATCTATGTCATCAGGCAAGTAGCAGCATAATGAGTGGTTTCAGGTATGATGATTCGAACTGAAATAAGTCACACAGAAAAGAAACATCATAAGGTATCACTAATACACAGAATGTGAACTTGGCTACACATGAACTGAATTACAAAACAGAACAGTGTCTCAAGTTTAGAAAACCAACTTACGCTTGCTTAACGGGGAAGGTGAGTTGACGTGCTGCATAAAACCAGAGATTGAAATGAGCACAGATAAAGTTCCTTAAGCCAAATATGGAATAGACAAGAGCTACTCCTTGCTCAACGAAATGGACTCAACACCCCATATTAAACGCCTAAGAATGTACCTGACTAGTAAGTATCTTAAAACCTATGGATTGCTATGTCTCCAAAAGAGAATCAAGCGTTTGTACAGGGGCATAAACGCAGCAGTGATAGGATTGGACAGGTTCGGTGAGCAAATGAAGACCCTTTGAAGTCATATTGCATGGTACCCATTACACAGGTCTCAACTCTCCAGGTTTAAGGTATTCTTCCTTCAGCTAAAACATGCATGTGGAACCCAGAGTATGATCAACGGTGTGAACGGGAGACGTGTTCAAATATGTCTCAGTTTTCCTCCCCTGGTACTCGGGTGCAACATTCCAGATGCTTTACTAACACTCTCCCTACTTTGAGAGTCAGTGCCTTTAACCTCCTGTTTGGCCCAGTTTGCAATTTCTGCGGAAGATGAACAGGAATAGCGAGAACCAATGAGAGACTACCTGGAGGTGTCTGAACGGGCAAATTTAACTCTCATTTCCCACCAGGAAGAGGAATTAACCAAAGGCTCAGCGTGCCATGCCGGAACCAGATTAGGGCCGGAAGCCATCCTGCGGTGTTGCGGCCAGGTCACAAGAAAGCGAGATGAAGAAAGGAGCTCAGGGGCACTGTAATTCACAAACCTGCAGAGTTATAAATGACAGCTATCGTCCAAAAATATACTGAAGTAAGGCTGCCAAGAGGACTTGAAAGTGGGGCAGAATTGCAGGAAACCGATTTCAGGAGGTAGACAGGAATTGCATTTCAAGCATAGGAAAAGAGGCAGAACGTCCACAGTGATGCACTTGGCCAAAAAGGGCGTATGCGTTTTTTCCTGAATATATTCAGGAAAACACGCATACGCCCTTTTTGGCCAACCAAGCAAGCTTGCAAAGGAAATCTGCACTACAATGAAGTCTCACTTCCCCCCGGTCAAAAGGGCCATCTGAAAAAAGTGCAAAATCCAGAAAGGCAGGACAGGCCATGGAGAACTGGGAGCCTTGTTATGCTGATGGGCGGGATGTAAATTGCCAACAGACACTCGGGAGAAGTGTATGGTGTTTCCTGAAACATCTAAAAAACAAAGCAACAGAGCCTAGGGCACTTCCACTTATGGTCCTATAGCTTAGGGAATTTAAAATCAAAAAGACACAGCCACCCCAAAGTTTGAAACGGCTCTGTTTACAAGAACCTCGTTTACAGTACAAGTTCAACATCGCAGAAAGTGAAAAATGGATAAAGAAGTTGTGGTATTTACTTACAAAGCAATATCACTCAGCAATGAAATCTGTGTCATCAGGCCCTTAGCAGCACAATGAGTGGATTCACGTATGATGATTCTAACTGAAATAAGTCACACAGAAAAAGAAACATCATAAGATATCAGTAATACACGGAATGGAAACGTGGCTACACAGGAACTGAATTACAGAACAGAACAGGGTCTCAAATTTAGAAAAACAACTTAGGCTTGCTTAAGGGGAAAGGTGAGTTGGGGTGCTGCATAAAACCAGAGATTGAAATGAGCACAGATAAAGTTCCTTAAGCCAAATATGGAATAGACAAGAGCTACTCCTTGCTCAACGAAATGGACTCAACACCGCATATTAAACGCCTAAGAATGTACCTGACTTGTAAGTATCTTAAAACCTATGGATTGCTATGTCTCCGAAAGAGAATCAAGCATGTGTACAGGGGCATAAACGCAGCAGTGATAGGATTGGAGAGGTTCGGTGAGCAAATGAAGACCCTTTGAAGTCATATTGCATGGTACCCATTCCACGGGTTTCAACTACCCAGGTTTAAGGTATTCTTCCTTCAGCTAAAACATGCATGTGGAACCTAGAGTATGATCAACCATGTGATCGGGAGACGTGTTCAAATATGTCTCAGTTTTCCTCCCCTGGTACTCGGGTGCAACATTCCAGACGCTTTACTAACACTCTCCCCACTTGGAGAGTCAGTCCTTTTAACCTCCTGTTTGGCCCAGTTTGCAATTTCTGCGGAAGATGAACAGGAATAGCGAGAACCAATGAGAGTCTAGCTGGAGGTGTCTGGACGGGCAAATTTAACTCTCATTTCCCACCAGGAAGAGGAAATAATCAAAGGCTCAGCGTGCCGTACTGGAACCAGATTAGGGCCTGAAGCCATCCTGCGGTGTTGCGGCCAGCTCAAAAGAAACCGAGTTGAAGAAAGGAGCTCAGGGGCACTGTAATTCACAAACCTGCAGAGTTATAAATGACAGCTATCGTCCAAAAATATACTGAAGTAAGGCTGCCAAGAGGACTTGAAAGCGGGGCAGAATTGCAGGAAACCGATTTCAGGAGGTAGACTGGAATTGCATTGAAAGCATAGGAAAAGAGGCAGAACGTCCACAATGATGCACTTGGCCAAAAAGGGCGTATGCGTTTTTTCCTGAATATATTCAGGAAAAAACGCATACGCCCTTTTTGGCCAACCAAGCAAGCTTGCAAAGGAAATCTGCACTACAATGAAGTCTCACTTCCCCCCGGTCAAAAGGGCCATCTGAAAAAAGTGTAAAATCCAAAAAGGCAGGACAGGCCATGGAGAACTGGGAGCCTTGTTATGCTGATGGGCGGGATGTAAATTGCCAACAACCACTCGGGAGAAGTGTATGGTGTTTCCTGAAACATCTAAAAAACAAAGCAACAGAACCTAGGGCACTTCCACTTATGGTCCTATAGCTTAGGGAAATTAAAATCAAAAAGACACAGCCACCCCAAAGTTTCGAACGGCTCTGTTTACAAGAACCTCGTTTACAGTACAAGTTCAACATCGCAGAAAGTGAAAAATGGATAAAGAAGTTGTGGTATTTACTTACAAAGCAATATCACTCAGCAATGAAATCTGTGTCATCAGGCCCGTAGCAGCACAATGAGTGGATTCAGGTATGATGATTCTAACTGAAGTAAGTCACACAGAAAAAGAAACATCATAAGATATCAGTAATACACGGAATGGAAACTTGGCTACATAGGAACTGAATTCCAAAACAGAACAGGGTCTCAAATTTAGAAAAGCAACTTATGCTTGCTTAAGGGGAAAGGTGAGTTGGGGTGCTGCATAAAACCATAGAGTGAAATGAGCACAGATAAAGTTCCTTAAGCCAAATATGGAATAGACAAGAGCTACTCCTTGCTCAACGAAATGGACTCAACACCGCATATTAAACGCCTAAGAATGTACCTGACTAGTAAGTATCTTAAAACCTATAGATTGCTATGTCTCCGAAAGAGAATCAAGCATGTGTACAGGGGCATAAACGCAGCAGTGATAGGATTGGAGAGGTTCGGTGAGCAAATGAAGACCCTTTGAAGTCATATTGCATGGTACACATTCCACGGGTTTCAACTACCCAGGTTTTAGGTATTCTTCCTTCAGCTAAAACATGCATGTGGAACCCAGAGTATGATCAACCATGTGATCGGGAGACGTGTTCAAATATGTCTCAGTTTTCCTCCCCTGGTACTCGGGTGCAACATTCCAGACGCTTTACTAACACTCTCCCCACTTGGAGAGTCAGCGCCTTTAACCTCCTGTTTGGCCCAGTTTGCAATTTCTGCGGAAGATGAACAGGAATAGCGAGAACCAATGAGAGGCTAGCTGGAGGTGTCTGGACGGGCAAATTTAACTCTCATTTCCCACCAGGAGGAGGAAATAACCAAAGGTTCAGCGTGCCGTGCAAGAACCAGATTAGGGCCTGAAGCCATCCTGCGGTGTTGCGGCCAGGTCACAAGAAAGCGAGTTGAAGAAAGGAGCTCAGGGGCACTGTAATTCACAAACCTGCAGAGTTATAAATGACAGCTATCATCCAAAAATATACTGAAGTAAGGCTGCCAAGAGGACTTGAAAGCGGGGCAGAATTGCAGGAAACCGATTTCAGGAGGTAGACTGGAATTGCATTGAAAGCATAGGAAAAGAGGCAGAACGTCCACAATGATGCACTTGGCCAAAAAGGGCGTATGCGTTTTTTCCTGAATATATTCAGGAAAAAACGCATATGCCCTTTTTGGCCAACCAAGCAAGCTTGCAAAGGAAATCTGCACTACAATGAAGTCTCACTTCCCCCCGGTCAAAAGGGCCATCTGAAAAAAGTGTAAAATCCAGAAAGGCAGGACAGGCCATGGAGAACTGGGAGCCTTGTTATGCTGATGGGCGGGATGTAAATTGCCAACAACCACTCGGGAGAAGTGTATGGTGTTTCCTGAAATATCGAAAAAACAAAGCAACAGAACCTAGGGCACTTCCACTTATGGTCCTATAGCTTAGGGAAATTAAAATCAAAAAGACACAGCCACCCCAAAGTTTGGAACGGCTCTGTTTACAAGAACCTCGTTTACAGTACAAGTTCAAAATCGCAGAAAGTGAAAAATGGATAAAGAAGTTGTGGTATTTACTTACAAAGCAATATCACTCAGCAATGAAATCTGTGTCATCAGGCCCGTAGCAGCACAATGAGTGGATTCAGGTATGATGATTCTAACTTAAGTAAGTCACACAAAAAAAGAAACATCATAAGATATCAGTAATACACGGAATGGAAACATGGCTACACAGGAACTGAATTACAGAACAGAACAGGGTCTCAAATTTAGAAAACCAACTTATGCTTGCTTAAGGGGAAAGGTGAGTTGGGGTGCTGCATAAAACCAGAGATTGAAATGAGCACAGATAAAGTTCCTTAAGCCAAATATGGAATAGACAAGAGCTACTCCTTGCTCAACGAAATGGACTCAACACCGCATATTAAACGCCTAAGAATGTACCTGACTAGTAAGTATCTTAAAACCTATGGATTGCTAAGTCTCCGAAAGAGAATCAAGCATGTGTACAGGGGTATAAACGCAGCAGTGATAGGATTGGAGAGGTTCGGTGAGCAAATGAAGACCCTTTGAAGTCATATTGCATGGTACCCATTCCACGGGTCTTAACTCTCCAGGTTTAAGGTATTCTTCCTTCAGCTAAAGCATGCATGTGGAACCCAAGTATGATCAACCATGTGAACGGGAGACGTGTTCAAATATGTCTCAGTTTTCCTCCCCTGGTACTCGGGTGCAACATTCCAGATGCTTTACTAACACTCTCCCCACTTGGAGAGTCAGCGCCTTTAACCTCCTGTTTGGCCCAGTTTGCAATTTCTGCGGAAGATGAACAGGAATAGCGAGAACCAATGAGAGACTAGCTGGAGGTGTCTGGACGGGCAAATTTAACTCTCATTTCCCACCAGGAAGAGGAATTAACCAAAGGCTCAGCATGCCGGGCCGGAACCAGATTAGGGCCTGAAGCCATCCTGCGGTGTTGCGGCCAGGTCACAAGAAAGCGAGTTGAAGAAAGGAGCTCAGGGGCACTGTAATTCACAAACCTGCAGAGTTATAAATGACAGCTATCGTCCACAAATAGACTGAAGTAAGGCTGCCAAGAGGACTTGAAAGCGGGGCAGAATTGCAGGAAACCGATTTCAGGAGGTAGACTGGAATTGCATTGAAAGCATAGGAAAAGAGGCAGAACGTCCACAATGATGCACTTGGCCAAAAAGGGCGTATGCGTTTTTTCCTGAATATATTCAGGAAAAAACGCATACGCCCTTTTTGGCCAACCAAGCAAGCTTGCAAAGAAATCTGCACTACAATGAAGTCTCACTTCCCCCCGGTCAAAAGGGCCATCTGAAAAAAGTGTAAAATCCAGAAAGGCAGGACAGGCCATGGAGAACTGGGAGCCTTGTTATGCTGATGGGCGGGATGTAAATTGCCAACAGACACTCGGGAGAAGTGTATGGTGTTTCCTGAAATATCGAAAAAACAAAGCAACAGAGCCTAGGGCAATTCCACTTATGGTCCTATAGCTTAGGGAAATTAAAATCAAAAAGACACAGCCACCCCAAAGTTTGGGACGCCTCTGTTTACAAGAACCTCATTTACCGTACAAGTTCAATATCACAGAAAGTGAAAAATGGATAAAGAACTTGTGGTACTTACGTACAATGCAGTATCACTCAGCAATGAAATCTATGTCATCAGGCCCGTAGCAGCATAATGAGTGGATTAAGGTACGATGATTCTAACTGAAATAAGTCACACAGAAATAGAAACATCATAAGATATCACTAATACACAGAATGTAAACTTGGCTACACAGGAACTGAATTCCAAAACAGAAAAGGGTCTCAAATTTAGAAAACCATCTTATGCTTGCTTAAGGGGAAAGGTGAGTTGGGGTGCTGCATAAAACCAGAGATTGAAATGAGCACAGATAAAGTTCCTTAAGCCAAATATGGAATAGACAAGAGCTACTCCTTGCTCAACGAAATGGACTCAACACCGCATATTAAACGCCTAAGAATGTACCTGACTAGTAAGTATCTTAAAACCTATGGATTGCTATGTCTCCGAAAGAGAATCAAGCATGTGTACAGGGGCATAAACGCAGCAGTGATAGGATTGGAGAGGTTCGGTGAGCAAATGAAGACCCTTTGAAGTCATATTGCATGGTACCCATTCCACGGGTTTCAACTACCCAGGTTTTAGGTATTCTTCCTTCAGCTAAAACATGCATGTGGAACCCAGAGTATGATCAACCATGTGATCGGGAGACGTGTTAAAATATGTCTCAGTTTTCGTACCCTGGTACTCGGGTGCAACATTCCAGACGCTTTACTAACACTCTCCCGACTTGGAGAGTCAGTCCCTTTAACCTCCTGTTTGGCCCAGTTTGCAATTTCTGCGGAAGATGAACAGGAATAGCGAGAACCAATGAGAGACTAGCTGGAGGTGTCTGGACGGGCAAATTTAACTCTCATTTCCCACCATGAAGAGGAATTAACCAAAGGCTCAGCGTGCCGGGCCGGAACCAGATTAGGGCCTGAAGCCATCCTGCGGTGTTGCGGCCAGCTCACAAGAAAGCGAGTTGAAGAAAGGAGCTCAGGGGCACTGTAATTCACAAACCTGCAGAGTTATAAATGACAGCTATCATCCAAAAATAGACTGAAGTAAGGCTGCCAAGAGGACTTGAAAGCGGGGCAGAATTGCAGGAAACCGATTTCAGGAGGTAGACTGGAATTGCATTGAAAGCATAGGAAAAGAGGCAGAACGTCCACAATGATGCACTTGGCCAAAAAGGGCGTATGCGTTTTTTCCTGAATATATTCAGGAAAAAACGCATACGCCCTTTTTGGCCAACCAAGCAAGCTTGCAGAGGAAATCTGCACTACAATGAAGTCTCACTTCCCCCCGGTCAAAAGGGCCATCTGAAAAAAGTGTAAAATCCAGAAAGGCAGGACAGGCCATGGAGAACTGGGAGCCTTGTTATGCTGATGGGCGGGATGTAAATTGCCAACAGACACTCGGGAGAAGTGTATGGTGTTTCCTGAAATATCGAAAAAACAAAGCAACAGAGCCTAGGGCACTTCCACTTATGGTCCTATAGCTTAGGGAAATTAAAATCAAAAAGACACAGCCACCCCAATGTTTGGAACGGCTCTGTTTACAAGAACCTCGTTTACAGTACAAGTTCAACATCGCAGAAAGTGAAAAATGGATAAAGAAGTTGTGGTATTCACTTACAAAGCAATATCACTCAGCAATGAAATCTATGTCATCAGGCCCTTAGCAGCACAATGAGTGGATTCAGGTATGATGATTCTAACTGAAATAAGTCACACAGAAAAAGAAACATCATAAGATATCAGTAATACACGGAATGGAAACTTGGCTACACAGGAACTGAATTACAGAACAGAACAGGGTCTCAAATTTAGAAAACCAACTTATGCTTGCTTAAGGGGAAAGGTGAGTTGGGGTGCTGCATAAAACCAGAGATTGAAATGAGCACAGATAAAGTTCCTTAAGCCAAATATGGAATAGACAAGAGCTACTCCTTGCTCAACGAAATGGACTCAACACCGCATATTAAACGCCTAAGAATGTACCTGACTAGTAAGTATCTTAAAACCTATGGATTGCTATGTCTCCAAAAGAGAATCAAGCATGTGTACAGGTGCATAAACGCAACAGTGTTAGGATTGGAGAGGTTCGGTGAGCAAATGAAGACCCTTTGAAGTCATATTGCATGGTACCCATTACACGGGTTTCAACTACCCAGGTTTTAGGTATTCTTCCTTCAGCTAAAACATGCATGTGGAACCTAGAGTATGATCAACCATGTGATCGGGATACGTGTTCAAATATGTCTCAGTTTTCGTACCCTGGTACTCGGGTGCAACATTCCAGACGCTTTACTAACACTCTCCCCACTTGGAGAGTCAGCGCCTTTAACCTCCTGTTTGGCACAGTTTGCAATTTCTGCGGAAGATGAACAGGAATAGCGAGAACCAATGAGAGGCTAGCTGGAGGTGTCTGGACGGGCAAATTTAACTCTCATTTCCCACCAGGAAGAGGAAATAACCAAAGGCTCAGCGTGCCGTACCGGAACCAGATTAGGGCCTGAAGCCATCCTGCGGTGTTGCGGCCAGCTCAAAAGAAAGCGAGTTGAAGAAAGGAGCTCAGGGGCACTGTAATTCACAAACCTGCAGAGTTATAAATGACAGCTATCGTCCAAAAATAGACTGAAGTAAGGCTGCCAAGAGGACTTGAAAGCGGGGCAGAATTGCAGGAAACCGATTTCAGGAGGTAGACTGGAATTGCATTGAAAGCATAGGAAAAGAGGCAGAACGTCCACAATGATGCACTTGGCCAAAAAGGGCGTATGCGTTTTTTCCTGAATATATTCAGGAAAAAACGCATACGCTCTTTTTGGCCAACCAAGCAAGCTTGCAAAGGAAATCTGCACTACAATGAAGTCTCACTTCCCCCCGGTCAAAAGGGACATCTGAAAAAAGTGTAAAATCCAGAAAGGCAGGACAGACCATGGAGAACTGGGAGCCTTGTTATGCTGATGGGCGGGATGTAAATTGCCAACAACCACTTGGGAGAAGTGTATGGTGTTTCCTGAAACATCTAAAAAACAAAGCAACAGAGCCTAGGGCACTTCCACTTATGGTCCTATAGCTTAGGGAAATTAAAATCAAAAAGACACAGCCACCCCAAAGTTTGCAATGGCTCTGTTTACAAGAACCTCGTTTACAGTACAAGTTCAACATCGCAGAAAGTGATAAATGGATAAAGAAGTTGTGGTATTTACTTACAAAGCAATATCACTCAGCAATGAAATCTGTGTCATCAGGCCCTTAGCAGCACAATGAGTGGATTCAGGTATGATGATTCTAACTGAAATAAGTCACACAGAAAAAGAAACATCATAAGATATCAGTAATACACGGAATGGAAACTTGGCTACACAGGAACTGAATTACAGAACAGAACAGGGTCTCAAATTTAGAAAACTAACTTATGCTTGCTTAAGGGGAAAGGTGAGTTGGGGTGCTGCATAAAACCAGAGATTGAAATGAGCACAGATAAACTTCCTTAAGCCAAATATGGAATAGACAAGAGCTACTCCTTGCTCAACGAAATGGACTCAACACCCCATATTAAACGCCTAAGAATGTACCTGACTAGTAAGTATCTTAAAACCTATGGATTGCTATGTCTCCAAAAGAGAATCAAGCATGTGTACAGGGGCATAAACACAGCAGTGATAGGATTGGAGAGGTTCGGTGAGCAAATGAAGACCCTTTGAAGTCATATTGCATGGTACCCATTCCACGGGTTTCAACTACCCAGGTGTAAGGTATTGTTCCTTCAGCTAAAACATGCATGTGGAACCTAGAGTATGATCAAACATGTGATCGGGAGACGTGTTCAAATATGTCTCAGTTTTCCTCCCCTGGTACTCGGGTGCAACATTCCAGACGCTTTACTAACACTCTCCCCACTTGGAGAGTCAGTCCCTTTAACCTCCTGTTTCGCCCAGTTTGCAATTTCTGTGGAAGATGAATAGGAATAGCGAGAACCAATGAGAGACTAGCTGGAGGTGTCTGGCTGGGCAAATTTAACTCTCATTTCCCACCAGGAAGAGGAATTAACCAAAGGCTCAGCGTGCCGTGCCAGAACCAAATTAGGGCCTGAAGACATCCTGCGGTGTTGCGGCCAGGTCACAAGAAAGCGAGTTGAAGAAAGGAGCTCAGGGGCACTGTAATTCACAAACCTGCAGAGTTATAAATGACAGCTATCGTCCAAAAATAGACTGAAGTAAGGCTGCCAAGAGGACTTGAAAGCGGGGCAGAATTGCAGGAAACCGATTTCAGGAGGTAGACTGGAATTGCATTGAAAGCATAGGAAAAGAGGCAGAACGTCCACAATGATGCACTTGGCCAAAAAGGGCGTATGCGTTTTTTCCTGAATATATTCAGGAAAAAACGCATACGCCCTTTTTGGCCAACCAAGCAAACTTGCAATGGAAATCTGCACTACAATGAAGTCTCACTTCTCCCCGGTCAAAAGGGCCATCTGAAAAAAGTGTAAACTCCAGAAAGGCAGGACAGGCCATGGAGAACTGGGAGCCTTGTTATGCTGATGGGCGGGATGTAAATTGCCAACAGACACTCAGGAGAAGTGTATGATGTTTCCTGAAACATCTAAAAAACAAAGCATCAGAGCCTAGGGCACTTCCACTTATGGTCCTATAGCTTAGGGAAATTAAAATCAAAAAGACACAGCCACCCCAAAGTTTGGGACGCCTCCGTTTACAAGAACCTCGTTTACCGTACAAGTTCAATATCACAGAAAGTGAAAAATGGATAAAGAAGTTGTGGTATGTACTTACAAAGCAATATCACTCAGCAATGAAATCTGTGTCATCAGGCCCTTAGCAGCACAATGAGTGGATTCAGGTATGATGTTTCTAACTGAAATAAGTCACACAGAAAAAGAAACATCATAAGATATCACTAATACACGGAATGTAAACTTGGCTACACAGGAACTGCATTCCAAAACAGAACAGGGTCTCAAATTTAGAAAACCAACTTATGCTTGCTTAAGGGGAAAGGTGAGTTGGGGTGCTGCATAAAACCAGAGATTGAAATGAGCACAGATAAAGTTTCTTAAGCCAAATATGGAATAGACAAGAGCTACTCCTTGCTCAACGAAATGGACTCAAAACCCCATATTAAACGCCTAAGAATGTACCTGACTAGTAAGTATCTTAAAACCTATGGATTGCTATGTCTCCAAAAGAGAATCAAGCGTGTGTACAGGGGCATAAACGCAGCAGTGATAGGATTGGAGAGGTTCGGTGAGCAAATGAAGACCCTTTGAAGTCATATTGCATGGTACCCATTTCACGGGTCTCAACTCTCCAGGTTTTAGGTACTCTTCCTTCAGCTAAAACATGCATGTGGAACCCAGAGTATGATCAACCATGTGAACGGGAGACGTGTTCAAATATGTCTCAGTTTTCCTCCCCTGGTACTCGGGTGCAACATTCCAGACGCTTTACTAACACTCTCCCGACTTGCAGAGTCAGTCCCTTTAACCTCCTGTTTGGACCAGTTTTCAATTTCTGCGGAAGATGAACAGGAATAGCGAGAACCAATGAGAGGCTAGCTGGAGGTGTCTGGACGGGCAAATTTAACTCTCATTTCCCACCAGGAAGAGGAATTAACCAAAGGCTCAGCATGCCGGGCCGGAACCAGATTAAGGCCTGAAGCCATCCTGCGGTGTTGCGGCCAGGTCACAAGAAAGCGAGTTGAAGAAAGGAGCTCAGGGGCACTGCAATTCACAAACCTGCAGAGTTATAAATGACAGCTATCGTCCAAAAATAGACTGAAGTAAGGCTGCCAAGAGGACTTGAAAGCGGGGCAGAATTGCAGGAAACCGATTTCAGGAGGTAGACTGGAATTGCATTGAAAGCATAGGAAAAGAGGCAGAACGTCCACAATGATGCACTTGGCCAAAAAGGGCGTATGCGTTGTTTCCTGAATATATTCAGGAAACAACGCATACGCCCTTTTTGGCCAACCAAGCAAGCTTGCAAAGGAAATCTGCACTACAATGAAGTCTCACTTCCCCCCGGTCAAAAGGGCCATCTGAAAAAAGTGTAAAATCCAGAAAGGCAACATATCATTGAGAACTGGGAGCCTTGTTATGCTGATGGGCGGGATGTAAATTGCCAACAGACACTTGGGAGAAGTGTATGGTGTTTCCTGAAACATCTAAAAAACAAAGCAACAGAGCCTAGGGCACTTCCACTTATGGTCCTATAGCTTAGGGAAATTAAAATCAAAAAGACACAGCCACCCCAATGTTTGGAACGGCTCTGTTTACAAGAACCTCGTTTACAGTACAAGTTCAACATCGCAGAAAGTGAAAAATGGATAAAGAAGTTGTGGTATTCACTTACAAAGCAATATCACTCAGCAATGAAATCTATGTCATCAGGCCCTTAGCAGCACAATGAGTGGATTCAGGTATGATGATTCTAACTGAAATAAGTCACACAGAAAAAGAAACATCATAAGATATCAGTAATACACGGAATGGAAACTTGGCTACACAGGAACTGAATTACAGAACAGAACAGGGTCTCAAATTTAGAAAACCAACTTATGCTTGCTTAAGGGGAAAGGTGAGTTGGGGTGCTGCATAAAACCAGAGATTGAAATGAGCACAGATAAAGTTCCTTAAGCCAAATATGGAATAGACAAGAGCTACTCCTTGCTCAACGAAATGGACTCAACACCGCATATTAAACGCCTAAGAATGTACCTGACTAGTAAGTATCTTAAAACCTATGGATTGCTATGTCTCCGAAAGAGAATCAAGCATGTGTACAGGTGCATAAACGCAGCAGTGTTAGGATTGGAGAGGTTCGGTGAGCAAATGAAGACCCTTTGAAGTCATATTGCATGGTACCCATTACACGGGTTTCAACTACCCAGGTTTTAGGTATTCTTCCTTCAGCTAAAACATGCATGTGGAACCTAGAGTATGATCAACCATGTGATCGGGATACGTGTTCAAATATGTCTCAGTTTTCGTACCCTGGTACTCGGGTGCAACATTCCAGACGCTTTACTAACACTCTCCCCACTTGGAGAGTCAGCGCCTTTAACCTCCTGTTTGGCACTGTTTGCAATTTCTGCGGAAGATGAACAGGAATAGCGAGAACCAATGAGAGGCTAGCTGGAGGTGTCTGGACGGGCAAATTTAACTCTCATTTCCCACCAGGAAGAGGAAATAACCAAAGGCTCAGCGTGCCGTACCGGAACCAGATTAGGGCCTGAATCCATCATGCGGTGTTGCGGCCAGCTCAAAAGAAAGCGAGTTAAAGAAAGGAGCTCAGGGGCACTGTAATTCACAAACCTGCAGAGTTATAAATGACAGCTATCGTCCAAAAATAGACTGAAGTAAGGCTGCCAAGAGGACTTGAAAGCGGGGCAGAATTGCAGGAAACCGATTTCAGGAGGTAGACTGGAATTGCATTGAAAGCATAGGAAAAGAGGCAGAACGTCCACAATGATGCACTTGGCCAAAAAGGGCGTATGCGTTTTTTCCTGAATATATTCAGGAAAAAACGCATACGCTCTTTTTGGCCAACCAAGCAAGCTTGCAAAGGAAATCTGCACTACAATGAAGTCTCACTTCCCCCCGGTCAAAAGGGCCATCTGAAAAAAGTGTAAAATCCAGAAAGGCAGGACAGACCATGGAGAACTGGGAGCCTTGTTATGCTGATGGGCGGGATGTAAATTGCCAACAACCACTCGGGAGAAGTGTATGGTGTTTCCTGAAACATCTAAAAAACAAAGCAACAGAGCCTAGGGCACTTCCACTTATGGTCCTATAGCTTAGGGAAATTAAAATCAAAAAGACACAGCCACCCCAAAGTTTGGAACGGCTCTGTTTACAAGAACCTCGTTTACAGTACAAGTTCAACATCGCAGAAAGTGATAAATGGATAAAGAAGTTGTGGTATTTACTTACAAAGCAATATCACTCAGCAATGAAATCTGTGTCATCAGGCCCTTAGCAGCACAATGAGTGGATTCAGGTATGATGATTCTAACTGAAATAAGTCACACAGAAAAAGAAAGATCATAAGATATCAGTAATACACGGAATGGAAACTTGGCTACACAGGAACTGAATTACAGAACAGAACAGGGTCTCAAATTTAGAAAACTAACTTATGCTTGCTTAAGGGGAAAGGTGAGTTGGGGTGCTGCATAAAACCAGAGATTGAAATGAGCACAGATAAAGTTCCTTAAGCCAAATATGGAATAGACAAGAGCTACTCCTTGCTCAAAGAAATGGACTCAACACCCCATATTAAACGCCTAAGAATGTACCTGACTAGTAAGTATCTTAAAACCTATGGATTGCTATGTCTCCAAAAGAGAATCAAGCATGTGTACAGGGGCATAAACACAGCAGTGATAGGATTGGAGAGGTTCGGTGAGCAAATGAAGACCCTTTGAAGTCATATTGCATGGTACCCATTCCACGGGTTTCAACTACGCAGGTGTAAGGTATTGTTCCTTCAGCTAAAACATGCATGTGGAACCTAGAGTATGATCAAACATGTGATCGGGAGACGTGTTCAAATATGTCTCAGTTTTCCTCCCCTGGTACTCGGGTGCAACATTCCAGACGCTTTACTAACACTCTCCCCACTTGGAGAGTCAGTCCCTTTAACCTCCTGTTTGGCCCAGTTTGCAATTTCTGTGGAAGATGAATAGGAATAGCGAGAACCAATGAGAGACTAGCTGGAGGTGTCTGGCTGGGCAAATTTAACTCTCATTTCCCACCAGGAAGAGGAATTAACCAAAGGCTCAGCGTGCCGTGCCAGAACCAAATTAGGGCCTGAAGACATCCTGCGGTGTTGCGGCCAGGTCACAAGAAAGCGAGTTGAAGAAAGGAGCTCAGGGGCACTGTAATTCACAAACCTGCAGAGTTATAAATGACAGCTATCGTCCAAAAATAGACTGAAGTAAGGCTGCCAAGAGGACTTGAAAGCGGGGCAGAATTGCAGGAAACCGATTTCAGGAGGTAGACTGGAATTGCATTGAAAGCATAGGAAAAGAGGCAGAACGTCCACAATGATGCACTTGGCCAAAAAGGGCGTATGCCTTTTTTCCTGAATATATTCAGGAAAAAACGCATACGCCCTTTTTGGCCAACCAAGCAAACTTGCAAAGGAAATCTGCACTACAATGAAGTCTCACTTCCCCCCGGTCAAAAGGGCCATCTGAAAAAAGTGTAAAATCCAGAAAGGCAGGACAGGCCATGGAGAACTGGGAGCCTTGTTATGCTGATGGGCGGGATGTAAATTGCCAACAGACACTCAGGAGAAGTGTATGATGTTTCCTGAAACATCTAAAAAACAAAGCATCAGAGCCTAGGGCACTTCCACTTATGGTCCTATAGCTTAGGGAAATTAAAATCAAAAAGACACAGCCACCCCAAAGTTTGGGACGCCTCCGTTTACAAGAACCTCGTTTACCGTACAAGTTCAATATCACAGAAAGTGAAAAATGGATAAAGAACTTGTGGTACTTACGTACAATGCAGTATCACTCAGCAATGAAATCTATGTCATCAGGCCCGTAGCAGCATAATGAGTGGATTCAGGTACGATGATTCTAACTGAAATAAGTGACACAGAAAAAGAAACATCATAAGATATCAGTAATACACGGAATGTAAACTTGGCTACACAGGAACTGCATTCCAAAACAGAACAGGGTCTCAAATTTAGAAAACCAACTTATGCTTGCTTAAGGGGAAAGGTGAGTTGGGGTGCTGCATAAAACCAGAGATTGAAATGAGCACAGATAAAGTTCCTTAAGCCAAATATGGAATAGACAAGAGCTACTCCTTGCTCAACGAAATGGACTCAAAACCCCATATTAAACGCCTAAGAATGTACCTGACTAGTAAGTATCTTAAAACCTATGGATTGCTATGTCTCCAAAAGAGAATCAAGCATGTGTACAGGGGCATAAACGCAGCAGTGATAGGATTGGAGAGGTTCGTGAGCAAATGAAGACCCTTTGAAGTCATATTGCATGGTACCCATTACACGAGTCTTAACTCTCCAGGTTTAAGGTATTCTTCCTTCAGCTAAAACATGCATGTGGAACCCAAGTATGATCAACCATGTGAACGGGAGACGTGTTCAAATATGTCTCAGTTTTCCTCCCCTGGTACTCGGGTGCAACATTCCAGACGCTTTACTAACACTCTCCCCACTTGGAGAGTCAGCGCCTTTAACCTCCTGTTTGGCCCAGTTTGCAATTTCTGCGGAAGATGAACAGGAATAGCGAGAACCAATGAGAGACTAGCTGGAGGTGTCTGGACGGGCAAATTTAACTCTCATTTCCCACCAGGAAGAGGAAATAACCAAAGGCTCAGCGTGCCGTGCCGGAACCAGATTAGGGCCTGAAGCCATCCTGCGGTGTTGCGGCCAGCTCACAAGAAAGCGAGTTGAAGAAAGGAGCTCAGGGGCACTGTAATTCACAAACCTGCAGAGTTATAAATGACAGCTATCGTCCAAAAATAGACTGAAGTAAGGCTGCCAAGAGGACTTGAAAGCGGGGCAGAATTGCAGGAAACCGATTTCAGGAGGTAGACTGGAATTGCATTGAAAGCATAGGAAAAGAGGCAGAACGTCCACAATGATGCACTTGGCCAAAAAGGGCGTATGCGTTTTTTCCTGAATATATTCAGGAAAAAACGCATACGCCCTTTTTGGCCAACCAAGCAAGCTTGCAAAGGAAATCTGCACTACAATGAAGTCTCACTTCCCCCCGGTCAAAAGGGCCATCTGAAAAAAGTGTAAAATCCAGAAAGGCAGGACAGGCCATGGAGAACTGGGAGCCTTGTTATGCTGATGGGCGGGATGTAAATTGCCAACAACCACTTGGGAGAAGTGTATGGAGTTTCCTGAAACATCTAAAAAACAAAGCAACAGAGCCTAGGGCACTTCCACTTATGGTCCTATAGCTTAGGGAAATTAAAATCAAAAAGACACAGCCACCCCAAAGTTTGGAACGGCTCTGTTTACAAGAATCTCGTTTACAGTACAAGTTCAACATCGCAGAAAGTGAAAAATGGATAAAGAAGTTGTGGTATGTACTTACAAAGCAATATCACTCAGCAATGAAATCTGTGTCATCAGGCCCTTAGCAGCACAATGAGTGGATTCAGGTATGATGATTCTAACTGAAATAAGTCACACAGAAAAAGAAACATCATAAGATATCACTAATACACGGAATGTAAACTTGGCTACACAGGAACTGCATTCCAAAACAGAACAGGGTCTCAAATTTAGAAAACCAACTTATGCTTGCTTAAGGGGAAAGGTGAGTTGGGGTGCTGCATAAAACCAGAGATTGAAATGAGCACAGATAAAGTTCCTTAAGCCAAATATGGAATAGACAAGAGCTACTCCTTGCTCAACGAAATGGACTCAAAACCCCATATTAAACGCCTAAGAATGTACCTGACTAGTAAGTATCTTAAAACCTATGGATTGCTATGTCTCCAAAAGAGAATCAAGCGTGTGTACAGGGGCATAAACGCAGCAGTGATAGGATTGGAGAGGTTCGGTGAGCAAATGAAGACCCTTTGAAGTCATATTGCATGGTACCCATTACACGGGTCTCAACTCTCCAGGTTTAAGGTATTCTTCCTTCAGCTAAAACATGCATGTGGAACCCAGAGTATGATCAACCATGTGAATGGGAGACGTGTTCAAATATGTCTCAGTTTTCCTCCCCTGGTACTCGGGTGCAACATTCCAGACGCTTTACTAACACTCTCCCCACTTGGAGAGTCATTCCCTTTAACCTCCTGTTTGGCCCAGTTTGCAATTTCTGCGGAAGATGAACAGGAATAGCGAGAACCAATGAGAGGCTAGCTGGAGGTGTCTGGACGGGCAAATTTAACTCTCATTTCCCACCAGGAAGAGGAATTAACCAAAGGCTCAGCATGCCGGGCCGGAACCAGATTAGGGCCTGAAGCCATCCTGCGGTGTTGCAGCCAGGTCACAAGAAAGCGAGTTGAAGAAAGGAGCTCAGGGGCACTGTAATTCACAAACCTGCAGAGTTATAAATGACAGCTATCGTCCAAAAATAGACTGAAGTAAGGCTGCCAAGAGGACTTGAAAGCGGGGCAGAATTGCAGGAAACCGATTTCAGGAGGTAGACTGGAATTGCATTGAAAGCATAGGAAAAGAGGCAGAACGTCCACAATGATGCACTTGGCCAAAAAGGGCGTATGCGTTTTTTCCTGAATATATTCAGGAAAAAACGCATACGCCCTTTTTGGCCAACCAAGCAAGCTTGCAAAGGAAATCTGCACTACAATGAAGTCTCACTTCCCCCCGGTCAAAAGGGCCATCTGAAAAAAGTGTAAAATCCAGAAAGGCAGGACAGGCCATGGAGAACTGGGAGCCTTGTTATGCTGATGGGCGGGATGTAAATTGCCAACAACCACTCGGGAGAAGTGTATGGTGTTTCCTGAAATATCGAAAAAACAAAGCAACAGAACCTAGGGCACTTCCACTTATGGTCCTATAGCTTAGGGAAATTAAAATCAAAAAGACACAGCCACCCCAAAGTTTGGAACAGCTCTGTTTACAAGAACCTCATTTACAATACAAGTTCAACATCGCAGAAAGTGAAAAATGGATAAAGAAGTTGTGGTATTTACTTACAAAGCAATATCACTCAGCAATGAAATCTGTGTCATCAGGCCCTTAGCAGCACAATGAGTGGATTCAGGTATGATGATTCTAACTGAAATAAGTCACACAGAAAAAGAAACATCATAAGATATCACTAATACACGGAATGTAAACTTGGCTACACAGGAACTGCATTCCAAAACAGAACAGGGTCTCAAATTTAGAAAACCAACTTATGCTTGCTTAATGGGAAAGGTGAGTTGGGGTGCTGCATAAAACCAGAGATTGAAATGAGCACAGATAAAGTTCCTTAAGCCAAATATGGAATAGACAAGAGCTACTCCTTGCTCAACGAAATGGACTCAAAACCCCATATTAAACGCCTAAGAATGTACCTGACTAGTAAGTATCTTAAAACCTATGGATTGCTATGTCTCCAAAAGAGAATCAAGCGTGTGTACAGGGGCATAAACGCAGCAGTGATAGGATTGGAGAGGTTCGGTGAGCAAATGAAGACCCTTTGAAGTCATATTGCATGGTACCCATTACACGGGTCTCAACTCTCCAGGTTTAAGGTATTCTTCCTTCAGCTAAAACATGCATGTGGAACCTAGAGTATGATCAACCATGTGATCGGGAGACGTGTTCAAATATGTCTCAGTTTTCCTCCCCTGGTACTCGGGTGCAACATTCCAGACGCTTTACTAACACTCTCCCCACTTGGAGAGTCAGTCCCTTTAACCTCCTGTTTGGCCCAGTTTGCAATTTCTGCGGAAGATGAACAGGAATAGTGAGAACCAATGAGAGGCTAGCTGGAGGTGTCTGGACGGGCAAATTTAACTCTCATTTCCCACCAGGAAGAGGAATTAACCAAAGGCTCAGCATGCCGGGCCGGAACCAGATTAGGGCCTGAAGCCATCCTGCGGTGTTGCGGCCAGGTCACAAGAAAGCGAGTTGAAGAAAGGAGCTCAGGGGCACTGTAATTCACAAACCTGCAGAGTTATAAATGACAGCTATCGTCCAAAAATAGACTGAAGTAAGGCTGCCAAGAGGACTTGAAAGCGGGGCAGAATTGCAGGAAACCGATTTCAGGAGGTAGACTGGAATTGCATTGAAAGCATAGGAAAAGAGGCAGAACGTCCACAATGATGCACTTGGCCAAAAAGGGCGTATGCGTTTTTTCCTGAATATATTCAGGAAAAAACGCATACGCCCTTTTTGGCCAACCAAGCAAACTTGCAATGGAAATCTGCACTACAATGAAGTCTCACTTCTCCCCGGTCAAAAGGGCCATCTGAAAAAAGTGTAAACTCCAGAAAGGCAGGACAGGCCATGGAGAACTGGGAGCCTTGTTATGCTGATGGGCGGGATGTAAATTGCCAACAGACACTCAGGAGAAGTGTATGATGTTTCCTGAAACATCTAAAAAACAAAGCAACAGAGCCTAGGGCACTTCCACTTATGGTCCTATAGCTTAGGGAAATTAAAATCAAAAAGACACAGCCACCCCAAAGTTTGGAACGGCTCTGTTTACAAGAATCTCGTTTACAGTACAAGTTCAACATCGCAGAAAGTGAAAAATGGATAAAGAAGTTGTGGTATGTACTTACAAAGCAATATCACTCAGCAATGAAATCTGTGTCATCAGGCCCTTAGCAGCACAATGAGTGGATTCAGGTATGATGTTTCTAACTGAAATAAGTCACACAGAAAAAGAAACATCATAAGATATCACTAATACACGGAATGTAAACTTGGCTACACAGGAACTGCATTCCAAAACAGAACAGGGTCTCAAATTTAGAAAACCAACTTATGCTTGCTTAAGGGGAAAGGTGAGTTGGGGTGCTGCATAAAACCAGAGATTGAAATGAGCACAGATAAAGTTTCTTAAGCCAAATATGGAATAGACAAGAGCTACTCCTTGCTCAACGAAATGGACTCAAAACCCCATATTAAACGCCTAAGAATGTACCTGACTAGTAAGTATCTTAAAACCTATGGATTGCTATGTCTCCAAAAGAGAATCAAGCGTGTGTACAGGGGCATAAACGCAGCAGTGATAGGATTGGAGAGGTTCGGTGAGCAAATGAAGACCCTTTGAAGTCATATTGCATGGTACCCATTTCACGGGTCTCAACTCTCCAGGTTTTAGGTACTCTTCCTTCAGCTAAAACATGCATGTGGAACCCAGAGTATGATCAACCATGTGAACGGGAGACGTGTTCAAATATGTCTCAGTTTTCCTCCCCTGGTACTCGGGTGCAACATTCCAGACGCTTTACTAACACTCTCCCGACTTGCAGAGTCAGTCCCTTTAACCTCCTGTTTGGACCAGTTTTCAATTTCTGCGGAAGATGAACAGGAATAGCGAGAACCAATGAGAGGCTAGCTGGAGGTGTCTGGACGGGCAAATTTAACTCTCATTTCCCACCAGGAAGAGGAATTAACCAAAGGCTCAGCATGCCGGGCCGGAACCAGATTAAGGCCTGAAGCCATCCTGCGGTGTTGCGGCCAGGTCACAAGAAAGCGAGTTGAAGAAAGGAGCTCAGGGGCACTGCAATTCACAAACCTGCAGAGTTATAAATGACAGCTATCGTCCAAAAATAGACTGAAGTAAGGCTGCCAAGAGGACTTGAAAGCGGGGCAGAATTGCAGGAAACCGATTTCAGGAGGTAGACTGGAATTGCATTGAAAGCATAGGAAAAGAGGCAGAACGTCCACAATGATGCACTTGGCCAAAAAGGGCGTATGCGTTGTTTCCTGAATATATTCAGGAAACAACGCATACGCCCTTTTTGGCCAACCAAGCAAGCTTGCAAAGGAAATCTGCACTACAATGAAGTCTCACTTCCCCCCGGTCAAAAGGGCCATCTGAAAAAAGTGTAAAATCCAGAAAGGCAACATATCATTGAGAACTGGGAGCCTTGTTATGCTGATGGGCGGGATGTAAATTGCCAACAGACACTTGGGAGAAGTGTATGGTGTTTCCTGAAACATCTAAAAAACAAAGCAACAGAGCCTAGGGCACTTCCACTTATGGTCCTATAGCTTAGGGAAATTAAAATCAAAAAGACACAGCCACCCCAATGTTTGGAACGGCTCTGTTTACAAGAACCTCGTTTACAGTACAAGTTCAACATCGCAGAAAGTGAAAAATGGATAAAGAAGTTGTGGTATTCACTTACAAAGCAATATCACTCAGCAATGAAATCTATGTCATCAGGCCCTTAGCAGCACAATGAGTGGATTCAGGTATGATGATTCTAACTGAAATAAGTCACACAGAAAAAGAAACATCATAAGATATCAGTAATACACGGAATGGAAACTTGGCTACACAGGAACTGAATTACAGAACAGAACAGGGTCTCAAATTTAGAAAACCAACTTATGCTTGCTTAAGGGGAAAGGTGAGTTGGGGTGCTGCATAAAACCAGAGATTGAAATGAGCACAGATAAAGTTCCTTAAGCCAAATATGGAATAGACAAGAGCTACTCCTTGCTCAACGAAATGGACTCAACACCGCATATTAAACGCCTAAGAATGTACCTGACTAGTAAGTATCTTAAAACCTATGGATTGCTATGTCTCCGAAAGAGAATCAAGCATGTGTACAGGTGCATAAACGCAGCAGTGTTAGGATTGGAGAGGTTCGGTGAGCAAATGAAGACCCTTTGAAGTCATATTGCATGGTACCCATTACACGGGTTTCAACTACCCAGGTTTTAGGTATTCTTCCTTCAGCTAAAACATGCATGTGGAACCTAGAGTATGATCAACCATGTGATCGGGATACGTGTTCAAATATGTCTCAGTTTTCGTACCCTGGTACTCGGGTGCAACATTCCAGACGCTTTACTAACACTCTCCCCACTTGGAGAGTCAGCGCCTTTAACCTCCTGTTTGGCACTGTTTGCAATTTCTGCGGAAGATGAACAGGAATAGCGAGAACCAATGAGAGGCTAGCTGGAGGTGTCTGGACGGGCAAATTTAACTCTCATTTCCCACCAGGAAGAGGAAATAACCAAAGGCTCAGCGTGCCGTACCGGAACCAGATTAGGGCCTGAATCCATCATGCGGTGTTGCGGCCAGCTCAAAAGAAAGCGAGTTAAAGAAAGGAGCTCAGGGGCACTGTAATTCACAAACCTGCAGAGTTATAAATGACAGCTATCGTCCAAAAATAGACTGAAGTAAGGCTGCCAAGAGGACTTGAAAGCGGGGCAGAATTGCAGGAAACCGATTTCAGGAGGTAGACTGGAATTGCATTGAAAGCATAGGAAAAGAGGCAGAACGTCCACAATGATGCACTTGGCCAAAAAGGGCGTATGCGTTTTTTCCTGAATATATTCAGGAAAAAACGCATACGCTCTTTTTGGCCAACCAAGCAAGCTTGCAAAGGAAATCTGCACTACAATGAAGTCTCACTTCCCCCCGGTCAAAAGGGCCATCTGAAAAAAGTGTAAAATCCAGAAAGGCAGGACAGACCATGGAGAACTGGGAGCCTTGTTATGCTGATGGGCGGGATGTAAATTGCCAACAACCACTCGGGAGAAGTGTATGGTGTTTCCTGAAACATCTAAAAAACAAAGCAACAGAGCCTAGGGCACTTCCACTTATGGTCCTATAGCTTAGGGAAATTAAAATCAAAAAGACACAGCCACCCCAAAGTTTGGAACGGCTCTGTTTACAAGAACCTCGTTTACAGTACAAGTTCAACATCGCAGAAAGTGATAAATGGATAAAGAAGTTGTGGTATTTACTTACAAAGCAATATCACTCAGCAATGAAATCTGTGTCATCAGGCCCTTAGCAGCACAATGAGTGGATTCAGGTATGATGATTCTAACTGAAATAAGTCACACAGAAAAAGAAACATCATAAGATATCAGTAATACACGGAATGGAAACTTGGCTACACAGGAACTGAATTACAGAACAGAACAGGGTCTCAAATTTAGAAAACTAACTTATGCTTGCTTAAGGGGAAAGGTGAGTTGGGGTGCTGCATAAAACCAGAGATTGAAATGAGCACAGATAAAGTTCCTTAAGCCAAATATGGAATAGACAAGAGCTACTCCTTGCTCAAAGAAATGGACTCAACACCCCATATTAAACGCCTAAGAATGTACCTGACTAGTAAGTATCTTAAAACCTATGGATTGCTATGTCTCCAAAAGAGAATCAAGCATGTGTACAGGGGCATAAACACAGCAGTGATAGGATTGGAGAGGTTCGGTGAGCAAATGAAGACCCTTTGAAGTCATATTGCATGGTACCCATTCCACGGGTTTCAACTACGCAGGTGTAAGGTATTGTTCCTTCAGCTAAAACATGCATGTGGAACCTAGAGTATGATCAAACATGTGATCGGGAGACGTGTTCAAATATGTCTCAGTTTTCCTCCCCTGGTACTCGGGTGCAACATTCCAGACGCTTTACTAACACTCTCCCCACTTGGAGAGTCAGTCCCTTTAACCTCCTGTTTGGCCCAGTTTGCAATTTCTGTGGAAGATGAATAGGAATAGCGAGAACCAATGAGAGACTAGCTGGAGGTGTCTGGCTGGGCAAATTTAACTCTCATTTCCCACCAGGAAGAGGAATTAACCAAAGGCTCAGCGTGCCGTGCCAGAACCAAATTAGGGCCTGAAGACATCCTGCGGTGTTGCGGCCAGGTCACAAGAAAGCGAGTTGAAGAAAGGAGCTCAGGGGCACTGTAATTCACAAACCTGCAGAGTTATAAATGACAGCTATCGTCCAAAAATAGACTGAAGTAAGGCTGCCAAGAGGACTTGAAAGCGGGGCAGAATTGCAGGAAACCGATTTCAGGAGGTAGACTGGAATTGCATTGAAAGCATAGGAAAAGAGGCAGAACGTCCACAATGATGCACTTGGCCAAAAAGGGCGTATGCCTTTTTTCCTGAATATATTCAGGAAAAAACGCATACGCCCTTTTTGGCCAACCAAGCAAGCTTGCAAAGGAAATCTGCACTACAATGAAGTCTCACTTCCCCCCGGTCAAAAGGGCCATCTGAAAAAAGTGTAAAATCCAGAAAGGCAGGACAGGCCATGGAGAACTGGGAGCCTTGTTATGCTGATGGGCGGGATGTAAATTGCCAACAGACACTCAGGAGAAGTGTATGATGTTTCCTGAAACATCTAAAAAACAAAGCATCAGAGCCTAGGGCACTTCCACTTATGGTCCTATAGCTTAGGGAAATTAAAATCAAAAAGACACAGCCACCCCAAAGTTTGGGACGCCTCCGTTTACAAGAACCTCGTTTACCGTACAAGTTCAATATCACAGAAAGTGAAAAATGGATAAAGAACTTGTGGTACTTACGTACAATGCAGTATCACTCAGCAATGAAATCTATGTCATCAGGCCCGTAGCAGCATAATGAGTGGATTCAGGTACGATGATTCTAACTGAAATAAGTGACACAGAAAAAGAAACATCATAAGATATCAGTAATACACGGAATGTAAACTTGGCTACACAGGAACTGCATTCCAAAACAGAACAGGGTCTCAAATTTAGAAAACCAACTTATGCTTGCTTAAGGGGAAAGGTGAGTTGGGGTGCTGCATAAAACCGGAGATTGAAATGAGCACAGATAAAGTTCCTTAAGCCAAATATGGAATAGACAAGAGCTACTCCTTGCTCAACGAAATGGACTCAAAACCCCATATTAAACGCCTAAGAATGTACCTGACTAGTAAGTATCTTAAAACCTATGGATTGCTATGTCTCCAAAAGAGAATCAAGCATGTGTACAGGGGCATAAACGCAGCAGTGATAGGATTGGAGAGGTTCGTGAGCAAATGAAGACCCTTTGAAGTCATATTGCATGGTACCCATTACACGAGTCTTAACTCTCCAGGTTTAAGGTATTCTTCCTTCAGCTAAAACATGCATGTGGAACCCAAGTATGATCAACCATGTGAACGGGAGACGTGTTCAAATATGTCTCAGTTTTCCTCCCCTGGTACTCGGGTGCAACATTCCAGACGCTTTACTAACACTCTCCCCACTTGGAGAGTCAGCGCCTTTAACCTCCTGTTTGGCCCAGTTTGCAATTTCTGCGGAAGATGAACAGGAATAGCGAGAACCAATGAGAGACTAGCTGGAGGTGTCTGGACGGGCAAATTTAACTCTCATTTCCCACCAGGAAGAGGAAATAACCAAAGGCTCAGCGTGCCGTGCCGGAACCAGATTAGGGCCTGAAGCCATCCTGCGGTGTTGCGGCCAGCTCACAAGAAAGCGAGTTGAAGAAAGGAGCTCAGGGGCACTGTAATTCACAAACCTGCAGAGTTATAAATGACAGCTATCGTCCAAAAATAGACTGAAGTAAGGCTGCCAAGAGGACTTGAAAGCGGGGCAGAATTGCAGGAAACCGATTTCAGGAGGTAGACTGGAATTGCATTGAAAGCATAGGAAAAGAGGCAGAACGTCCACAATGATGCACTTGGCCAAAAAGGGCGTATGCGTTTTTTCCTGAATATATTCAGGAAAAAACGCATACGCCCTTTTTGGCCAACCAAGCAAGCTTGCAAAGGAAATCTGCACTACAATGAAGTCTCACTTCCCCCCGGTCAAAAGGGCCATCTGAAAAAAGTGTAAAATCCAGAAAGGCAGGACAGGCCATGGAGAACTGGGAGCCTTGTTATGCTGATGGGCGGGATGTAAATTGCCAACAACCACTTGGGAGAAGTGTATGGAGTTTCCTGAAACATCTAAAAAACAAAGCAACAGAGCCTAGGGCACTTCCACTTATGCTCCTATAGCTTAGGGAAATTAAAATCAAAAAGACACAGCCACCCCAAAGTTTGGAACGGCTCTGTTTACAAGAATCTCGTTTACAGTACAAGTTCAACATCGCAGAAAGTGAAAAATGGATAAAGAAGTTGTGGTATGTACTTACAAAGCAATATCACTCAGCAATGAAATCTGTGTCATCAGGCCCTTAGCAGCACAATGAGTGGATTCAGGTATGATGATTCTAACTGAAATAAGTCACACAGAAAAAGAAACATCATAAGATATCACTAATACACGGAATGTAAACTTGGCTACACAGGAACTGCATTCCAAAACAGAACAGGGTCTCAAATTTAGAAAACCAACTTATGCTTGCTTAAGGGGAAAGGTGAGTTGGGGTGCTGCATAAAACCAGAGATTGAAATGAGCACAGATAAAGTTCCTTAAGCCAAATATGGAATAGACAAGAGCTACTCCTTGCTCAACGAAATGGACTCAAAACCCCATATTAAACGCCTAAGAATGTACCTGACTAGTAAGTATCTTAAAACCTATGGATTGCTATGTCTCCAAAAGAGAATCAAGCGTGTGTACAGGGGCATAAACGCAGCAGTGATAGGATTGGAGAGGTTCGGTGAGCAAATGAAGACCCTTTGAAGTCATATTGCATGGTACCCATTACACGGGTCTCAACTCTCCAGGTTTAAGGTATTCTTCCTTCAGCTAAAACATGCATGTGGAACCCAGAGTATGATCAACCATGTGAATGGGAGACGTGTTCAAATATGTCTCAGTTTTCCTCCCCTGGTACTCGGGTGCAACATTCCAGACGCTTTACTAACACTCTCCCCACTTGGAGAGTCATTCCCTTTAACCTCCTGTTTGGCCCAGTTTGCAATTTCTGCGGAAGATGAACAGGAATAGCGAGAACCAATGAGAGGCTAGCTGGAGGTGTCTGGACGGGCAAATTTAACTCTCATTTCCCACCAGGAAGAGGAATTAACCAAAGGCTCAGCATGCCGGGCCGGAACCAGATTAGGGCCTGAAGCCATCCTGCGGTGTTGCGGCCAGGTCACAAGAAAGCGAGTTGAAGAAAGGAGCTCAGGGGCACTGTAATTCACAAACCTGCAGAGTTATAAATGACAGCTATCGTCCAAAAATAGACTGAAGTAAGGCTGCCAAGAGGACTTGAAAGCGGGGCAGAATTGCAGGAAACCGATTTCAGGAGGTAGACTGGAATTGCATTGAAAGCATAGGAAAAGAGGCAGAACGTCCACAATGATGCACTTGGCCAAAAAGGGCGTATGCGTTTTTTCCTGAATATATTCAGGAAAAAACGCATACGCCCTTTTTGGCCAACCAAGCAAGCTTGCAAAGGAAATCTGCACTACAATGAAGTCTCACTTCCCCCCGGTCAAAAGGGCCATCTGAAAAAAGTGTAAAATCCAGAAAGGCAGGACAGGCCATGGAGAACTGGGAGCCTTGTTATGCTGATGGGCGGGATGTAAATTGCCAACAACCACTCGGGAGAAGTGTATGGTGTTTCCTGAAATATCGAAAAAACAAAGCAACAGAACCTAGGGCACTTCCACTTATGGTCCTATAGCTTAGGGAAATTAAAATCAAAAAGACACAGCCACCCCAAAGTTTGGAACAGCTCTGTTTACAAGAACCTCATTTACAATACAAGTTCAACATCGCAGAAAGTGAAAAATGGATAAAGAAGTTGTGGTATTTACTTACAAAGCAATATCACTCAGCAATGAAATCTGTGTCATCAGGCCCTTAGCAGCACAATGAGTGGATTCAGGTATGATGATTCTAACTGAAATAAGTCACACAGAAAAAGAAACATCATAAGATATCACTAATACACGGAATGTAAACTTGGCTACACAGGAACTGCATTCCAAAACAGAACAGGGTCTCAAATTTAGAAAACCAACTTATGCTTGCTTAATGGGAAAGGTGAGTTGGGGTGCTGCATAAAACCAGAGATTGAAATGAGCACAGATAAAGTTCCTTAAGCCAAATATGGAATAGACAAGAGCTACTCCTTGCTCAACGAAATGGACTCAAAACCCCATATTAAACGCCTAAGAATGTACCTGACTAGTAAGTATCTTAAAACCTATGGATTGCTATGTCTCCAAAAGAGAATCAAGCGTGTGTACAGGGGCATAAACGCAGCAGTGATAGGATTGGAGAGGTTCGGTGAGCAAATGAAGACCCTTTGAAGTCATATTGCATGGTACCCATTACACGGGTCTCAACTCTCCAGGTTTAAGGTATTCTTCCTTCAGCTAAAACATGCATGTGGAACCTAGAGTATGATCAACCATGTGATCGGGAGACGTGTTCAAATATGTCTCAGTTTTCCTCCCCTGGTACTCGGGTGCAACATTCCAGACGCTTTACTAACACTCTCCCCACTTGGAGAGTCAGTCCCTTTAACCTCCTGTTTGGCCCAGTTTGCAATTTCTGCGGAAGATGAACAGGAATAGTGAGAACCAATGAGAGGCTAGCTGGAGGTGTCTGGACGGGCAAATTTAACTCTCATTTCCCACCAGGAAGAGGAATTAACCAAAGGCTCAGCATGCCGGGCCGGAACCAGATTAGGGCCTGAAGCCATCCTGCGGTGTTGCGGCCAGGTCACAAGAAAGCGAGTTGAAGAAAGGAGCTCAGGGGCACTGTAATTCACAAACCTGCAGAGTTATAAATGACAGCTATCGTCCAAAAATAGACTGAAGTAAGGCTGCCAAGAGGACTTGAAAGCGGGGCAGAATTGCAGGAAACCGATTTCAGGAGGTAGACTGGAATTGCATTGAAAGCATAGGAAAAGAGGCAGAACGTCCACAATGATGCACTTGGCCAAAAAGGGCGTATGCGTTTTTTCCTGAATATATTCAGGAAAAAACGCATACGCCCTTTTTGGCCAACCAAGCAAGCTTGCAAAGGAAATCTGCACTACAATGAAGTCTCACTTCCCCCCGGTCAAAAGGGCCATCTGAAAAAAGTGTAAAATCCAGAAAGGCAGGACAGGCCATGGAGAACTGGGAGCCTTGTTATGCTGATGGGCAGGATGTAAATTGCCAACAACCACTCGGGAGAAGTGTATGGTGTTTCCTGAAACATCTAAAAAACAAAGCAACAGAGCCTAGGGCACTTCCACTTATGGTCCTATAGCTTAGGGAAATTAAAATCAAAAAGACACAGCCACCCCAAAGTTTGGAACGGCTCTGTTTACAAGAACCTCGTTTACAGTACAAGTTCAACATCGCAGAAAGTGAAAAATGGATAAAGAAGTTGTGGTATTTACTTACAAAGCAATATCACTCAGCAATGAAATCTGTGTCATCAGGCCCTTAGCAGCACAATGAGTGGATTCACGTATGATGATTCTAACTGAAATAAGTCACACAGAAAAAGAAACATCATAAGATATCACTAATACACGGAATGTAAACTTGGCTACACAGGAACTGCATTCCAAAACAGAACAGGGTCTCAAATTTAGAAAACCAACTTATGCTTGCTTAAGGGGAAAGGTGAGTTGGGGTGCTGCATAAAACCAGAGATTGAAATGAACACAGATAAAGTTCCTTAAGCCAAATATGGAATAGACAAGAGCTACTCCTTGCTCAACGAAATGGACTCAAAACCCCATATTAAACGCCTAAGAATGTACCTGACTAGTAAGTATCTTAAAACCTATGGATTGTTATGTCTCCAAAAGAGAATCAAGCATGTGTACAGGGGCATAAACGCAGCAGTGATAGGATTGGAGAGGTTCGGTGAGCAAATGAAGACCCTTTGAAGTCATATTGCATGGTACCCATTACACGGGTCTTAACTCTCCAGGTTTAAGGTATTCTTCCTTCAGCTAAAACATGCATGTGGAACCCAAGTATGATCAACCATGTGAACGGGAGACGTGTTTAAATATGTGTCAGTTTTCCTCCCCTGGTACTCGGGTGCAACATTTCAGACGCTTTACTAACACTCTCCCCACTTGGAGAGTCAGTCCCTTTAACCTCCTGTTTGGCCCAGTTTGCAATTTCTGTGGAAGATGAACAGGAATAGCGAGAACCAATGAGAGACTAGCTGGAGGTGTCTGGATGGGCAAATTTAACTCTCATTTCCCACCAGGAAGAGGAATTAACCAAAGGCTCAGCGTGCCGTGCCAGAACCAGATTAATGCCTGAAGACATCCTGCGGTGTTGCGGCCAGGTCACAAGAAAGCGAGTTGAAGAAAGGAGCTCAGGGGCACTGTAATTCACAAACCTGCAGAGTTATAAATGACAGCTATCGTCCAAAAATATACTGAAGTAGGGCTGCCAAGAGGACTTGAAAGCGGGGCAGAATTGCAGGAAACCGATTTCAGGAGGTAGACTGGAATTGCATTGAAAGCATAGGAAAAGAGGCAGAACGTCCACAATGATGCACTTGGCCAAAAAGGGCGTATGCGTTTTTTCCTGAATATATTCAGGAAAAAACGCATACGCCCTTTTTGGCCAACCAAGCAAGCTTGCAAAGGAAATCTGCACTACAATGAAGTCTCACTTCCCCCCGGTCAAAAGGGCCATCTGAAAAAAGTGTAAAATCCAGAAAGGCAGGACAGGCCATGGAGAACTGGGAGCCTTGTTATGCTGATGGGCGGGATGTAAATTGCCAACAGACACTCAGGAGAAGTGTATGGTGTTTCCTAAAACATCTAAAAAACAAAGCAACAGAGCCTAGGGCACTTCCACTTATGGTCCTATAGCTTAGGGAAATTAAAATCAAAAAGACATAGCCACCCCAAAGTTTGGGACGCCTCCGTTTACAAGAACCTCGTTTACCGTACAAGTTCAATATCACAGAAAGTGAAAAATGGATAAAGAACTTGTGGTACTTACGTACAATGCAGTATCACTCAGCAATGAAATCTATGTCATCAGTCCCGTAGCAGCATAATGAGTGGATTCAGGTACGATGATTCTAACTGAAATAAGTCACACAGAAAAAGAAACATCATAAGATATCACTAATACACGGAATGTAAACTTGGCTACACAGGAACTGCATTCCAAAACAGAACAGGGTCTCAAATTTAGAAAACCAACTTATGCTTGCTTAAGGGGAAAGGTGAGTTGGGGTGCTGCATAAAACCAGAGATTGAAATGAGCACAGATAAAGTTCCTTAAGCCAAATATGGAATAGACAAGAGCTACTCCTTGCTCAACGAAATGGACTCAAAACCCCATATTAAACGCCTAAGAATGTACCTGACTAGTAAGTATCTTAAAACCTATGGATTGCTAGGTCTCCAAAAGAGAATCAAGCGTGTGTACAGGGGCATAAACGCAGCAGTGATAGGATTGGAGAGGTTCGGTGAGCAAATGAAGACCCTTTGAAGTCATATTGCATGGTACCCATTACAAGGGTCTCAGCTCTCCAGGTTTAAGGTATTCTTCCTTCAGCTAAAACATGCATGTGGAACCCAGAGTATGATCAACCATGTGAACGGGAGACGTGTTCAAATATGTCAGTTTTCGTACCCTGGTACTCGGGTGCAACATTCCAGACGCTTTACTAACACTCTCCCGACTTGGAGAGTCAGTCCCTTTAACCTCCTGTTTGGCCCAGTTTGCAATTTCTGCGGAAGATGAACAGGAATAGCGAGAACCAATGAGAGGCTAGCTGGAGGTGTCTGGACGGGCAAATTTAACTCTCATTTCCCACCAGGAAGAGGAATTAACCAAAGGCTCAGCATGCCGGGCCGATACCAGATTAGGGCCTGAAGCCATCCTGCGGTGTTGCGGCCAGGTCACAAGAAACCGAGTTGAAGAAAGGAGCTCAGGGGCACTGTAATTCACAAACCTGCAGAGTTATAAATGAGAGCTATCGTCCAAAAATAGACTGAAGTAAGGCTGCCAAGAGGACTTGAAAGCGGGGCAGAATTGCAGGAAACCGATTTCAGGAGGTAGACTGGAATTGCATTGAAAGCATAGGAAAAGAGGCAGAACGTCCACAATGATGCACTTTGCCAAAAAGGGCGTATGCGTTTTTTCCTGAATATATTCAGGAAAAAACGCATACGCCCTTTTTGGCCAACCAAGCAAGCTTGCAAAGGAAATCTGCACTACAATGAAGTCTCACTTCCCCCCGGTCAAAAGGGCCATCTGAAAAAAGTGTAAAATCCAGAAAGGCAACAGGCCATTGAGAACTGGGAGCCTTGTTATGCTGATGGGCGGGATGTAAATAGCCAACAGACACTCAGGAGAAGTGTATGGTGTTTCCTGAAACATCTAAAAAACAAAGCAACAGAGCCTAGGGCACTTCCACTTATGGTCCTATAGTTTAGGGAAATTAAAGTCAAAAAGACACAGCCACCCCAATGTTTGGAACGGCTCTGTTTACAAGAACCTCGTTTACAGTACAAGTTCAACATCGCAGAAAGTGAAAAATGGATAAAGAAGTTGTGGTATTCACTTACAAAGCAATATCACTCAGCAATGAAATCTATGTCATCAGGCCCTTAGCAGCACAATGAGTGGATTCAGGTATGATGATTCTAACTGAAATAAGTCACACAGAAAAAGAAACATCATAAGATATCAGTAATACACGGAATGTAAACTTGGCTACACAGGAACTGCATTCCAAAACAGAACAGGGTCTCAAATTTAGAAAACCAACTTATGCTTGCTTAAGGGGAAAGGTGAGTTGGGGTGCTGCATAAAACCAGAGATTGAAATGAGCACAGATAAAGTTCCTTAAGCCAAATATGGAATAGACAAGAGCTACTCCTTGCTCAACGAAATGGACTCAACACCGCATATTAAACGCCTAAGAATGTACCTGACTAGTAAGTATCTTAAAACCTATGGATTGCTATGTCTCCGAAAGAGAATCAAGCATGTGTACAGGTGCATAAACGCAGCAGTGTTAGGATTGGAGAGGTTCGGTGAGCAAATGAAGACCCTTTGAAGTCATATTGCATGGTACCCATTACACGGGTTTCAACTACCCAGGTTTTAGGTATTCTTCCTTCAGCTAAAACATGCATGTGGAACCTAGAGTATGATCAACCATGTGATCGGGAGACGTGTTCAAATATGTCTCAGTTTTCCTCCCCTGGTACTCGGGTGCAACATTCCAGACGCTTTACTAACACTCTCCCCACTTGGAGAGTCAGCGCCTTTAACCTCCTGTTTGGCACAGTTTGCAATTTCTGCGGAAGATGAACAGGAATAGCGAGAACCAATGAAAGACTAGCTGGAGGTGTCTGGATGGGCAAATTTAACTCTCATTTCCCACCAGGAGGAGGAAATAACCAAAGGATCAGCGTGCCGTGCCAGAACCAGATTAGGGCCTGAAGACATCCTGCGGTGTTGCGGCCAGGTCACAAGAAAGCGAGTTGAAGAAAGGAGCTCAGGGGCACTGTAATTCACAAACCTGCAGAGTTATAAATGACAGCTATCGTCCAAAAATAGACTGAAGTAAGGCTGCCAAGAGGACTTGAAAGCGGGGCAGAATTGCAGGAAACCGATTTCAGGAGGTAGACTGGAATTGCATTGAAAGCATAGGAAAAGAGGCAGAACGTCCACAATGATGCACTTGGCCAAAAAGGGCGTATGCGTTTTTTCCTGAATATATTCAGGAAAAAACGCATACGCCCTTTTTGGCCAACCAAGCAAGCTTGCAAAGGAAATCTGCACTACAATGAAGTCTCACTTCCCCCCGGTCAAAAGGGCCATCTGAAAAAAGTGTAAAATCCAGAAAGGCAGGACAGGCCATGGAGAACTGGGAGCCTTGTTATGCTGATGGGCGGGATGTAAATTGCCAACAGACACTTGGGAGAAGTGTATGGTGTTTCCTGAAACATCTAAAAAACAAAGCAACAGAGCCTAGGGCACTTCCACTTATGGTCCTATAGCTTAGGGAAATTAAAATCAAAAAGACACAGCCACCCCAAAGTTTGGGACGCCTCTGTTTACAAGAACCTCGTTTACCGTACAAGTTCAATATCACAGAAAGTGAAAAATGGATAAAGAAGTTGTGGTACTTACGTACAATGCAGTATCACTCAGCAATGAAATCTATGTCATCAGGCCCGTAGCAGCATAATGAGTGGATTCAGGTACGATGATTCTAACTGAAATAAGTCACACAGAAAAAGAAACATCATAAGATATCACTAATACACAGAATGTAAACTTGGCTACACAGGAACTGAATTCCAAAACAGAACAGGGTCTCAAATTTAGAAAAGCAACTTATGCTTGCTTAAGGGGAAAGGTGAGTTGGGGTGCTGCATAAAACCAGAGATTGAAATGAGCACAGATAAAGTTCCTTAAGCCAAATATGGAATAGACAAGAGCTACTCCTTGCTCAACGAAATGGACTCAAAACCCCATATTAAACGCCTAAGAATGTACCTGACTAGTAAGTATCTTAAAACCTATGGATTGCTATGTCTCCAAAAGAGAATCAAGCGTGTGTACAGGGGCATAAACGCAGCAGTGATAGGATTGGAGAGGTTCGGTGAGCAAATGAAGACCCTTTGAAGTCATATTCCATGGTACCCATTACACGGGTCTCAACTCTCCAGGTTTAAGGTATTCTTCCTTCAGCTAAAACATGCATGTGGAACCCAGAGTATGATCAACCGTGTGAATGGGAGACGTGTTCAAATATGTCTCAGTTTTTCTCCCCTGGTACTCGGGTGCAACATTCCAGACGCTTTACTAACACTCTCCCCACTTGGAGAGTCAGCGCCTTTAACCTCCTGTTTGGCCCAGTTTGCAATTTCTGCGGAAGATGAACAGGAATAGCGAGAACCAGTGAGAGACTAGCTGGAGCTGTCTGGACGGGCAAATTTAACTCTCATTTCCCACCAGGATGAGGAAATAACCAAAGGCTCAGCGTGCCATGCCGGAACCAGATTAGGGCCTGAAGCCATCCTGCGGTGTTGCGGCCAGGTCAAAAGAAAGCGAGTTGAAGAAAGGAGCTCAGGGGCACTGTAATTCACAAACCTGCAGAGTTATAAATGACAGCTATCGTCCAAAAATAGACTGAAGTAAGGCTGCCAAGAGGACTTGAAAGCGGGGCAGAATTGCAGGAAACCGATTTCAGGAGGTAGACTGGAATTGCATTGAAAGCATAGGAAAAGAGGCAGAACGTCCACAATGATGCACTTGGCCAAAAAGGGCGTATGCGTTTTTTCCTGAATATATTCAGGAAAAAACGCATACGCCCTTTTTGGCCAACCAAGCAAGCTTGCAAAGGAAATCTGCACTACAATGAAGTCTCACTTCCCCCCGGTCAAAAGGGCCATCTGAAAAAAGTGTAAAATCCAGAAAGGCAGGACAGGCCATGGAGAACTGGGAGCCTTGTTATGCTGATGGGCGGGATGTAAATTGCCAACAACCACTCGGGAGAAGTGTATGGTGTTTCCTGAAATATCAAAAAAACAAAGCAACAGAACCTAGGGCACTTCCACTTATGGTCCTATAGCTTAGGGAAATTAAAATCAAAAAGACACAGCCACCCCAAAGTTTGGAACGGCTCTGTTTACAAGAACCTCGTTTACAGTACAAGTTCAACATTGCAGAAAGTGAAAAATGGATAAAGAAGTTGTGGTATTTACTTACAAAGCAATATCACTCAGCAATGAAATCTGTGTCATCAGGCCCTTAGCAGCACAATGAGTGGATTCAGGTATGATGATTCTAACTGAAATAAGTCACACAGAAAAAGAAACATCATAAGATATCAGTAATACACGGAATGTAAACTTGGCTACACAGGAACTGAATTACAGAACAGAACAGGGTCTCAAATTTAGAAAACCAACTTATGCTTGCTTAAGGGTAAAGGCGATTTGGGGTGCTGCATAAAACCAGAGACTGAAATGAGCACAGATAAAGTTCCTTAAGCCAAATATGGAATAGACAAGAGCTACTCCTTGCTCAACGAAATGGACTCAACACCGCATATTAAACGTCTAAGAATGTACCTGACTAGTAAGTATCTTAAAACCTATAGATTGCTATGTCTCCGAAAGAGAATCAAGCATGTGTACAGGGGCATAAACGCAGCAGTGATAGGATTGGAGAGGTTCGGTGAGCAAATGAAGACCCTTTGATGTCATATTGCATGGTACCCATTCCACGGGTTTCAACTACCCAGGTTTTAGGTATTCTTCCTTCAGCTAAAACATGCATGTGGAACCCAGAGTATGATCAACCATGTGATCGGGAGACGTGTTCAAATATGTCTCAGTTTTCCTCCCCTGGTACTCGGGTGCAACATTCCAGACGCTTTACTAACACTCTCCCCACTTGGAGAGTCAGCGCCTGTAACCTCCTGTTTGGCCCAGTTTGCAATTTCTGCGGAAGATGAACAGGAATAGCGAGAACCAATGAGAGGCTAGCTGGAGGTGTCTGGACGGGCAAATTTAACTCTCATTTCCCACCAGGAGGAGGAAATAACCAAAGGTTCAGCGTGCCGTGCCAGAACCAGATTAGGGCCTGAAGCCATCCTGCGGTGTTGCGGCCAGGTCACAAGAAAGCGAGTTGAAGAAAGGAGCTCAGGGGCACTGTAATTCACAAACCTGCAGAGTTATAAATGACAGCTATCGTCCAAAAATAGACTGAAGTAAGGCTGCCAAGAGGACTTGAAAGCGGGGCAGAATTGCAGGAAACCGATTTCAGGAGGTAGACTGGAATTGCATTGAAAGCATAGGAAAAGAGGCAGAACGTCCACAATGATGCACTTGGCCAAAAAGGGCGTATGCGTTTTTTCCTGAATATATTCAGGAAAAAACGCATACGCACTTTTTGGCCAACCAAGCAAGCTTGCAAAGGAAATCTGCACTACAATGAAGTCTCACTTCCCCCCGGTCAAAAGGGCCATCTGAAAAAAGTGTAAAATCCAGAAAGGCAGGACAGGCCATGGAGAACTGGGAGCCTTGTTATGCTGATGGGCGGGATGTAAATTGCCAACAACCACTCGGGAGAAGTGTATGGTGTTTCCTGAAATATCGAAAAAACAAAGCAACAGAGCCTACGGCACTTCCACTTATGGTCCTATAGCTTAGGGAAATTAAAATCAAAAAGACACAGCCACCCCAAAGTTTGGAACGGCTCTGTTTACAAGAACCTCGTTTACAGTACAAGTTCAACATCGCAGAAAGTGAAAAATGGATAAAGAAGTTGTGGTATTTACTTACAAAGCAATATCACTCAGCAATGAAATCTGTGTCATCAGGCCCTTAGCAGCACAATGAGTGGATTCAGGTATGATGATTCTAACTGAAATAAGTCACACAGAAAAAGAAACATCATAAGATATCAGTAATACACGGAATGGAAACTTGGCTACACAGGAACTGAATTACAGAACAGAACAGGGTCTCAAATTTAGAAAAACAACTTATGCTTGCTTAAGGGTAAAGGCGAGTTGGGGTGCTGCATAAAACCAGAGATTGAAATGAGCACAGATAAAGTTCCTTAAGCCAAATATGGAATAGACAAGAGCTACTCCTTGCTCAACGAAATGGACTCAACACCGCATATTAAACGCCTAAGAATGTACCTGACTAGTAAGTATCTTAAAACCTATAGATTGCTATGTCTCCGAAAGAGAATCAAGCATCTGTACAGGGGCATAAACGCAGCAGTGATAGGATTGGAGAGGTTCGGTGAGCAAATGAAGACCCTTTGAAGTCATATTGCATGGTACACATTCCACGGGTTTCAACTACCCAGGTTTTAGGTATTCTTCCTTCAGCTAAAACATGCATGTGGAACCCAGAGTATGATCAACCATGTGATCGGGAGACGTGTTCAAATATGTCTCAGTTTTCCTCCCCTGGTACTCGGGTGCAACATTCCTGACGCTTTACTAACACTCTCCCCACTTGGAAGGTCAGCACCTTTAACCTACTGTTTGGCACACTTTGCAATTTCTGCGGAAGATGAACAGGAATAGCGAGAACCAATGAGAGGCTAGCTGGAGGTGTCTGGACGGGCAAATTTAACTCTCATTTCCCACCAGGAAGAGGAATTAACCAAAGGCTCAGCATGCCGGGCCGGAACCAGATTAAGGCCTGAAGCCATCCTGCGGTGTTGCGGCCAGGTCACAAGAAAGCGAGTTGAAGAAAGGAGCTCAGGGGCACTGCAATTCACAAACCTGCAGAGTTATAAATGACAGCTATCGTCCAAAAATAGACTGAAGTAAGGCTGCCAAGAGGACTTGAAAGCGGGGCAGAATTGCAGGAAACCGATTTCAGGAGGTAGACTGGAATTGCATTGAAAGCATAGGAAAAGAGGCAGAACGTCCACAATGATGCACTTGGCCAAAAAGGGCGTATGCGTTTTTTCCTGAATATATTCAGGAAAAAACGCATACGCCCTTTTTGGCCAACCACGCAAGCTTGCAAAGGAAATCTGCACTACAATGAAGTCTCACTTCCCCCCGGTCAAAAGGGCCATCTGAAAAAAGTGTAAAATCCAGAAAGGCAACATATCATTGAGAACTGGGAGCCTTGTTATGCTGATGGGCGGGATGTAAATTGCCAACAGACACTTGGGAGAAGTTTATGGTGTTTCCTGAAACATCTAAAAAACAAAGCAACAGAGCCTAGGGCACTTCCACTTATGGTCCTATAGCTTAGGGAAATTAAAATCAAAAAGACACAGCCACCCCAATGTTTGGAACGGCTCTGTTTACAAGAACCTCGTTTACAGTACAAGTTCAACATCGCAGAAAGTGAAAAATGGATAAAGAAGTTGTGGTATTCACTTACAAAGCAATATCACTCAGCAATGAAATCTATGTCATCAGGCCCTTAGCAGCACAATGAGTGGATTCAGGTATGATGATTCTAACTGAAATAAGTCACACAGAAAAAGAAACATCATAAGATATCAGTAATACACGGAATGGAAACTTGGCTACACAGGAACTGAATTACAGAACAGAACAGGGTCTCAAATTTAGAAAACCAACTTATGCTTGCTTAAGGGGAAAGGTGAGTTGGGGTGCTGCATAAAACCAGAGATTGAAATGAGCACAGATAAAGTTCCTTAAGCCAAATATGGAATAGACAAGAGCTACTCCTTGCTCAACGAAATGGACTCAACACCGCATATTAAACGCCTAAGAATGTACCTGACTAGTAAGTATCTTAAAAACTATGGATTGCTATGTCTCCAAAAGAGAATCAAGCATGTGTACAGGTGCATAAACGCAGCAGTGTTAGGATTGGAGAGGTTCGGTGAGCAAATGAAGACCCTTTGAAGTCATATTGCATGGTACCCATTACACGGGTTTCAACTACCCAGGTTTTAGGTATTCTTCCTTCAGCTAAAATATGCATGTGGAACCTAGAGTATGATCAACCATGTGATCGGGATACGTGTTCAAATATGTCTCAGTTTTCCTCCCCTGGTACTCGGGTGCAACATTCCAGACGCTTTACTAACACTCTCCCCACTTGGAGAGTCAGCGCCTTTAACCTCCTGTTTGGCACAGTTTGCAATTTCTGCGGAAGATGAACAGGAATAGCGAGAACCAATGAGAGGCTAGCTGGAGGTGTCTGGACGGGCAAATTTAACTCTCATTTCCCACCAGGAAGAGGAAATAACCAAAGGCTCAGCGTGCTGTACCGGAACCAGATTAGGGCCTGAAGCCATCCTGCGGTGTTGCGGCCAGCTCAAAAGAAAGCGAGTTGAAGAAAGGAGCTCAGGGGCACTGTAATTCACAAACCTGCAGAGTTATAAATGACAGCTATCGTCCAAAAATAGACTGAAGTAAGGCTGCCAAGAGGACTTGAAAGCGGGGCAGAATTGCAGGAAACCGATTTCAGGAGGTAGACTGGAATTGCATTGAAAGCATAGGAAAAGAGGCAGAACGTCCACAATGATGCACTTGGCCAAAAAGGGCGTATGCGTTTTTTCCTGAATATATTCAGGAAAAAACGCATACGCTCTTTTTGGCCAACCAAGCAAGCTTGCAAAGGAAATCTGCACTACAATGAAGTCTCACTTCCCCCCGGTCAAAAGGGCCATCTGAAAAAAGTGTAAAATCCAGAAAGGCAGGACAGACCATGGAGAACTGGGAGCCTTGTTATGCTGATGGGCGGGATGTAAATTGCCAACAACCACTCGGGAGAAGTGTATGGTGTTTCCTGAAACATCTAAAAAACAAAGCAACAGAGCCTAGGGCACTTCCACTTATGGTCCTATAGCTTAGGGAAATTAAAATCAAAAAGACACAGCCACCCCAAAGTTTGCAATGGCTCTGTTTACAAGAACCTCGTTTACAGTACAAGTTCAACATCGCAGAAAGTGATAAATGGATAAAGAAGTTGTGGTATTTACTTACAAAGCAATATCACTCAGCAATGAAATCTGTGTCATCAGGCCCTTAGCAGCACAATGAGTGGATTCAGGTATGATGATTCTAACTGAAATAAGTCACACAGAAAAAGAAACATCATAAGATATCAGTAATACACGGAATGGAAACTTGGCTACACAGGAACTGAATTACAGAACAGAACAGGGTCTCAAATTTAGAAAACTAACTTATGCTTGCTTAAGGGGAAAGGTGAGTTGGGGTGCTGCATAAAACCAGAGATTGAAATGAGCACAGATAAAGTTCCTTAAGCCAAATATGGAATAGACAAGAGCTACTCCTTGCTCAACGAAATGGACTCAACACCCCATATTAAACGCCTAAGAATGTACCTGACTAGTAAGTATCTTAAAACCTATGGATTGCTATGTCTCCAAAAGAGAATCAAGCATGTGTACAGGGGCATAAACACAGCAGTGATAGGATTGGAGAGGTTCGGTGAGCAAATGAAGACCCTTTGAAGTCATATTGCATGGTACCCATTCCACGGGTTTCAACTACCCAGGTGTAAGGTATTGTTCCTTCAGCTAAAACATGCATGTGGAACCTAGAGTATGATCAAACATGTGATCGGGAGACGTGTTCAAATATGTCTCAGTTTTCCTCCCCTGGTACTCGGGTGCAACATTCCAGACGCTTTACTAACACTCTCCCCACTTGGAGAGTCAGTCCCTTTAACCTCCTGTTTCGCCCAGTTTGCAATTTCTGTGGAAGATGAATAGGAATAGCGAGAACCAATGAGAGACTAGCTGGAGGTGTCTGGCTGGGCAAATTTAACTCTCATTTCCCACCAGGAAGAGGAATTAACCAAAGGCTCAGCGTGCCGTGCCAGAACCAAATTAGGGCCTGAAGACATCCTGCGGTGTTGCGGCCAGGTCACAAGAAAGCGAGTTGAAGAAAGGAGCTCAGGGGCACTGTAATTCACAAACCTGCAGAGTTATAAATGACAGCTATCGTCCAAAAATAGACTGAAGTAAGGCTGCCAAGAGGACTTGAAAGCGGGGCAGAATTGCAGGAAACCGATTTCAGGAGGTAGACTGGAATTGCATTGAAAGCATAGGAAAAGAGGCAGAACGTCCACAATGATGCACTTGGCCAAAAAGGGCGTATGCGTTTTTTCCTGAATATATTCAGGAAAAAACGCATACGCCCTTTTTGGCCAACCAAGCAAACTTGCAATGGAAATCTGCACTACAATGAAGTCTCACTTCTCCCCGGTCAAAAGGGCCATCTGAAAAAAGTGTAAACTCCAGAAAGGCAGGACAGGCCATGGAGAACTGGGAGCCTTGTTATGCTGATGGGCGGGATGTAAATTGCCAACAGACACTCAGGAGAAGTGTATGATGTTTCCTGAAACATCTAAAAAACAAAGCATCAGAGCCTAGGGCACTTCCACTTATGGTCCTATAGCTTAGGGAAATTAAAATCAAAAAGACACAGCCACCCCAAAGTTTGGGACGCCTCCGTTTACAAGAACCTCGTTTACCGTACAAGTTCAATATCACAGAAAGTGAAAAATGGATAAAGAACTTGTGGTACTTACGTACAATGCAGTATCACTCAGCAATGAAATCTATGTCATCAGGCCCGTAGCAGCATAATGAGTGGATTCAGGTACGATGATTCTAACTGAAATAAGTGACACAGAAAAAGAAACATCATAAGATATCAGTAATACACGGAATGTAAACTTGGCTACACAGAAACTGCATTCCAAAACAGAACAGGGTCTCAAATTTAGAAAACCAACTTATGCTTGCTTAAGGGGAAAGGTGAGTTGGGGTGCTGCATAAAACCAGAGATTGAAATGAGCACAGATAAAGTTCCTTATGCCAAATATGGAATAGACAAGAGCTACTCCTTGCTCAACGAAATGGACTCAAAACCCCATATTAAACGCCTAAGAATGTACCTGACTAGTAAGTATCTTAAAACCTATGGATTGCTATGTCTCCAAAAGAGAATCAAGCATGTGTACAGGGGCATAAACGCAGCAGTGATAGGATTGGAGAGGTTCGTGAGCAAATGAAGACCCTTTGAAGTCATATTGCATGGTACCCATTACACGAGTCTTAACTCTCCAGGTTTAAGGTATTCTTCCTTCAGCTAAAACATGCATGTGGAACCCAAGTATGATCAACCATGTGAACGGGAGACGTGTTCAAATATGTCTCAGTTTTCCTCCCCTGGTACTCGGGTGCAACATTCCAGACGCTTTACTAACACTCTCCCCACTTGGAGAGTCAGCGCCTTTAACCTCCTGTTTGGCCCAGTTTGCAATTTCTGCGGAAGATGAACAGGAATAGCGAGAACCAATGAGAGACTAGCTGGAGGTGTCTGGACGGGCAAATTTAACTCTCATTTCCCACCTGGAAGAGGAAATAACCAAAGGCTCAGCTTGCCGTGCCACAACCAGATTAGGGCCTGAAGACATCCTGCGGTGTTGCGGCCAGCTCACAAGAAAGCGAGTTGAAGAAAGGAGCTCAGGGGCACTGTAATTCACAAACCTGCAGAGTTATAAATGACAGCTATCGTCCAAAAATAGACTGAAGTAAGGCTGCCAAGAGGACTTGAAAGCGGGGCAGAATTGCAGGAAACCGATTTCAGGAGGTAGACTGGAATTGCATTGAAAGCATAGGAAAAGAGGCAGAACGTCCACAATGATGCACTTGGCCAAAAAGGGCGTATGCCTTTTTTCCTGAATATATTCAGGAAAAAACGCATACGCCCTTTTTGGCCAACCAAGCAAGCTTGCAAAGGAAATCTGCACTACAATGAAGTCTCACTTCCCCCCGGTCAAAAGGGCCATCTGAAAAAAGTGTAAAATCCAGAAAGGCAGGACAGGCCATGGAGAACTGGGAGCCTTGTTATGCTGATGGGCGGGATGTAAATTGCCAACAACCACTTGGGAGAAGTGTATGGTGTTTCCTGAAACATCTAAAAAACAAAGCAACAGAGCCTAGGGCACTTCCACTTATGGTCCTATAGCTTAGGGAAATTAAAATCAAAAAGACACAGCCACCCCAAAGTTTGGAACGGCTCTGTTTACAAGAATCTCGTTTACAGTACAAGTTCAACATCGCAGAAAGTGAAAAATGGATAAAGAAGTTGTGGTATGTACTTACAAAGCAATATCACTCAGCAATGAAATCTGTGTCATCAGGCCCTTAGCAGCACAATGAGTGGATTCAGGTATGATGTTTCTAACTGAAATAAGTCACACAGAAAAAGAAACATCATAAGATATCACTAATACACGGAATGTAAACTTGGCTACACAGGAACTGCATTCCAAAACAGAACAGGGTCTCAAATTTAGAAAACCAACTTATGCTTGCTTAAGGGGAAAGGTGAGTTGGGGTGCTGCATAAAACCAGAGATTGAAATGAGCACAGATAAAGTTCCTTAAGCCAAATATGGAATAGACAAGAGCTACTCCTTGCTCAACGAAATGGACTCAAAACCCCATATTAAACGCCTAAGAATGTACCTGACTAGTAAGTATCTTAAAACCTATGGATTGCTATGTCTCCAAAAGAGAATCAAGCGTGTGTACAGGGGCATAAACGCAGCAGTGATAGGATTGGAGAGGTTCGGTGAGCAAATGAAGACCCTTTGAAGTCATATTGCATGGTACCCATTTCACGGGTCTCAACTCTCCAGGTTTAAGGTACTCTTCCTTCAGCTAAAACATGCATGTGGAACCCAGAGTATGATCAACCATGTGAACGGGAGACGTGTTCAAATATGTCTCAGTTTTCCTCCCCTGGTACTCGGGTGCAACATTTCAGACGCTTTACTAACACTCTCCCGACTTGCAGAGTCAGTCCCTTTAACCTCCTGTTTGGACCAGTTTTCAATTTCTGCGGAAGATGAACAGGAATAGCGAGAACCAATGAGAGGCTAGCTGGAGGTGTCTGGACGGGCAAATTTAACTCTCATTTCCCACCAGGAAGAAGAATTAACCAAAGGCTCAGCATGCCGGGCCGGAACCAGATTAAGGCCTGAAGCCATCCTGCGGTGTTGCGGCCAGGTCACAAGAAAGCGAGTTGAAGAAAGGAGCTCAGGGGCACTGCAATTCACAAACCTGCAGAGTTATAAATGACAGCTATCGTCCAAAAATAGACTGAAGTAAGGCTGCCAAGAGGACTTGAAAGCGGGGCAGAATTGCAGGAAACCGATTTCAGGAGGTAGACTGGAATTGCATTGAAAGCATAGGAAAAGAGGCAGAACGTCCACAATGATGCACTTGGCCAAAAAGGGCGTATGCGTTTTTTCCTGAATATATTCAGGAAAAAACGCATACGCCCTTTTTGGCCAACCACGCAAGCTTGCAAAGGAAATCTGCACTACAATGAAGTCTCACTTCCCCCCGGTCAAAAGGGCCATCTGAAAAAAGTGTAAAATCCAGAAAGGCAACATATCATTGAGAACTGGGAGCCTTGTTATGCTGATGGGCGGGATGTAAATTGCCAACAGACACTTGGGAGAAGTGTATGGTGTTTCCTGAAACATCTAAAAAACAAAGCAACAGAGCCTAGGGCACTTCCACTTATGGTCCTTTAGCTTAGGGAAATTAAAATCAAAAAGACACAGCCACCCCAAAGTTTGGAACGGCTCTGTTTACAAGAATCTCGTTTACAGTACAAGTTCAACATCGCAGAAAGTGAAAAATGGATAAAGAAGTTGTGGTATTCACTTACAAAGCAATATCACTCAGCAATGAAATCTATGTCATCAGGCCCTTAGCAGCACAATGAGTGGATTCAGGTATGATGATTCTAACTGAAATAAGTCACACAGAAAAAGAAACATCATAAGATATCAGTAATACACGGAATGGAAACTTGGCTACACAGGAACTGAATTACAGAACAGAACAGGGTCTCAAATTTAGAAAACCAACGTATGCTTGCTTAAGGGGAAAGGTGAGTTGGGGTGCTGCATAAAACCAGAGATTGAAATGAGCACAGATAAAGTTCCTTAAGCCAAATATGGAATAGACAAGAGCTACTCCTTGCTCAACGAAATGGACTCAACACCGCATATTAAACGCCTAAGAATGTACCTGACTAGTAAGTATCTTAAAACCTATGGATTGCTATGTCTCCAAAAGAGAATCAAGCATGTGTACAGGTGCATAAACGCAGCAGTGTTAGGATTGGAGAGGTTCGGTGAGCAAATGAAGACCCTTTGAAGTCATATTGCATGGTACCCATTACACGGGTTTCAACTACCCAGGTTTTAGGTATTCTTCCTTCAGCTAAAACATGCATGTGGAACCTAGAGTATGATCAACCATGTGATCGGGATACGTGTTCAAATATGTCTCAGTTTTCGTACCCTGGTACTCGGGTGCAACATTCCAGACGCTTTACTAACACTCTCCCCACTTGGAGAGTCAGCGCCTTTAACCTCCTGTTTGGCACAGTTTGCAATTTCTGCGGAAGATGAACAGGAATAGCGAGAACCAATGAGAGGCTAGCTGGAGGTGTCTGGACGGGCAAATTTAACTCTCATTTCCCACCAGGAAGAGGAAATAACCAAAGGCTCAGCGTGCCGTACCGGAACCAGATTAGGGCCTGAAGCCATCCTGCGGTGTTGCGGCCAGCTCAAAAGAAAGCGAGTTGAAGAAAGGAGCTCAGGGGCACTGTAATTCACAAACCTGCAGAGTTATAAATGACAGCTATCGTCCAAAAATAGACTGAAGTAAGGCTGCCAAGAGGACTTGAAAGCGGGGCAGAATTGCAGGAAACCGATTTCAGGAGGTAGACTGGAATTGCATTGAAAGCATAGGAAAAGAGGCAGAACGTCCACAATGATGCACTTGGCCAAAAAGGGCGTATGCGTTTTTTCCTGAATATATTCAGGAAAAAACGCATACGCTCTTTTTGGCCAACCAAGCAAGCTTGCAAAGGAAATCTGCACTACAATGAAGTCTCACTTCCCCCCGGTCAAAAGGGCCATCTGAAAAAAGTGTAAAATCCAGAAAGGCAGGACAGACCATGGAGAACTGGGAGCCTTGTTATGCTGATGGGCGGGATGTAAATTGCCAACAACCACTCGGGAGAAGTGTATGGTGTTTCCTGAAACATCTAAAAAACAAAGCAACAGAGCCTAGGGCACTTCCACTTATGGTCCTATAGCTTAGGGAAATTAAAATCAAAAAGACACAGCCACCCCAAAGTTTGGAACGGCTCTGTTTACAAGAACCTCGTTTACAGTACAAGTTCAACATCGCAGAAAGTGATAAATGGATAAAGAAGTTGTGGTATTTACTTACAAAGCAATATCACTCAGCAATGAAATCTGTGTCATCAGGCCCTTAGCAGCACAATGAGTGGATTCAGGTATGATGATTCTAACTGAAATAAGTCACACAGAAAAAGAAACATCATAAGATATCAGTAATACACGGAATGGAAACTTGGCTACACAGGAACTGAATTACAGAACAGAACAGGGTCTCAAATTTAGAAAACTAACTTATGCTTGCTTAAGGGGAAAGGTGAGTTGGGGTGCTGCATAAAACCAGAGATTGAAATGAGCACAGATAAAGTTCCTTAAGCCAAATATGGAATACACAAGAGCTACTCCTTGCTCAACGAAATGGACTCAACACCCCATATTAAACGCCTAAGAATGTACCTGACTAGTAAGTATCTTAAAACCTATGGATTGCTATGTCTCCAAAAGAGAATCAAGCATGTGTACAGGGGCATAAACACAGCAGTGATAGGATTGGAGAGGTTCGGTGAGCAAATGAAGACCCTTTGAAGTCATATTGCATGGTACCCATTCCACGGGTTTCAACTACCCAGGTGTAAGGTATTGTTCCTTCAGCTAAAACATGCATGTGGAACCTAGAGTATGATCAAACATGTGATCGGGAGACGTGTTCAAATATGTCTCAGTTTTCCTCCCCTGGTACTCGGGTGCAACATTCCAGACGCTTTACTAACACTCTCCCCACTTGGAGAGTCAGTCCCTTTAACCTCCTGTTTGGCCCAGTTTGCAATTTCTGTGGAAGATGAATAGGAATAGCGAGAACCAATGACAGACTAGCTGGAGGTGTCTGACTGGGCAAATTTAACTCTCATTTCCCACCAGGAAGAGGAATTAACCAAAGGCTCAGCGTGCCGTGCCAGAACCAGATTAGGGCCTGAAGACATCCTGCGGTGTTGCGGCCAGGTCACAAGAAAGCGAGTTGAAGAAAGGAGCTCAGGGGCACTGTAATTCACAAACCTGCAGAGTTATAAATGACAGCTATCGTCCAAAAATAGACTGAAGTAAGGCTGCCAAGAGGACTTGAAAGCGGGGCAGAATTGCAGGAAACCGATTTCAGGAGGTAGACTGGAATTGCATTGAAAGCATAGGAAAAGAGGCAGAACGTCCACAATGATGCACTTGGCCAAAAAGGGCGTATGCGTTTTTTCCTGAATATATTCAGGAAAAAACGCATACGCCCTTTTTGGCCAACCAAGCAAACTTGCAAAGGAAATCTGCACTACAATGAAGTCTCACTTCTCCCCGGTCAAAAGGGCCATCTGAAAAAAGTGTAAACTCCAGAAAGGCAGGACAGGCCATGGAGAACTGGGAGCCTTGTTATGCTGATGGGCGGGATGTAAATTGCCAACAGACACTCAGGAGAAGTGTATGGTGTTTCCTGAAACATCTAAAAAACAAAGCATCAGAGCCTAGGGCACTTCCACTTATGGTCCTATAGGTTAGGGAAATTAAAATCAAAAAGACACAGCCACCCCAAAGTTTGGGACGCCTCCGTTTACAAGAACCTCGTTTACCGTACAAGTTCAATATCACAGAAAGTGAAAAATGGATAAAGAACTTGTGGTACTTACGTACAATGCAGTATCACTCAGCAATGAAATCTATGTCATCAGGCCCGTAGCAGCATAATGAGTGGATTCAGGTACGATGATTCTAACTGAAATAAGTGACACAGAAAAAGAAACATCATAAGATATCAGTAATACACGGAATGTAAACTTGGCTACACAGGAACTGCATTCCAAAACAGAACAGGGTCTCAAATTTAGAAAACCAACTTATGCTTGCTTAAGGGGAAAGGTGAGTTGGGGTGCTGCATAAAACCAGAGATTGAAATGAGCACAGATAAAGTTCCTTAAGCCAAATATGGAATAGACAAGAGCTACTCCTTGCTCAACGAAATGGACTCAAAACCCCATATTAAACGCCTAAGAATGTACCTGACTAGTAAGTATCTTAAAACCTATGGATTGCTATGTCTCCAAAAGAGAATCAAGCATGTGTACAGGGGCATAAACGCAGCAGTGATAGGATTGGAGAGGTTCGTGAGCAAATGAAGACCCTTTGAAGTCATATTGCATGGTACCCATTACACGGGTTTCAACTACCCAGGTTTTAGGTATTCTTCCTTCAGCTAAAACATGCATGTGGAACCTAGAGTATGATCAACCATGTGATCGGGAGACGTGTTCAAATATGTCTCAGTTTTCCTCCCCTGGTACTCGGGTGCAACATTCCAGACGCTTTACTAACACTCTCCCCACTTGGAGAGTCAGCGCCTTTAACCTCCTGTTTGGCACAGTTTGCAATTTCTGCGGAAGATGAACAGGAATAGCGAGAACCAATGAAAGACTAGCTGGAGGTGTCTGGATGGGCAAATTTAACTCTCATTTCCCACCAGGAGGAGGAAATAACCAAAGGATCAGCGTGCCGTGCCAGAACCAGATTAGGGCCTGAAGACATCCTGCGGTGTTGCGGCCAGCTCAAAAGAAAGCGAGTTGAAGAAAGGAGCTCAGGGGCACTGTAATTCACAAACCTGCAGAGTTATAAATGACAGCTATCGTCCAAAAATAGACTGAAGTAAGGCTGCCAAGAGGACTTGAAAACGGGGCAGAATTGCAGGAAACCGATTTCAGGAGGTAGACTGGAATTGCATTGAAAGCATAGGAAAAGAGGCAGAACGTCCACAATGATGCACTTGGCCAAAAAGGGCGTATGCGTTTTTTCCTGAATATATTCAGGAAAAAACGCATACGCCCTTTTTGGCCAACCAAGCAAGCTTGCAAAGGAAATCTGCACTACAATGAAGTCTCACTTCCCCCCGGTCAAAAGGGCCATCTGAAAAAAGTGTAAAATCCAGAAAGGCAGGACAGGCCATGGAGAACTGGGAGCCTTGTTATGCTGATGGGCAGGATGTAAATTGCCAACAACCACTTGGGAGAAGTGTATGGTGTTTCCTGAAACATCTAAAAAACAAAGCAACAGAGCCTAGGGCACTTCCACTTATGGTCCTATAGCTTAGGGAAATTAAAATCAAAAAGACACAGCCACCCCAAAGTTTGGAACGGCTCTGTTTACAAGAACCTCGTTTACAGTACAAGTTCAACATCGCAGAAAGTGAAAAATGGATAAAGAAGTTGTGGTATTTACTTACAAAGCAATATCACTCAGCAATGAAATCTGTGTCATCAGGCCCTTAGCAGCACAATGAGTGGATTCACGTATGATGATTCTAACTGAAATAAGTCACACAGAAAAAGAAACATCATAAGATATCACTAATACACGGAATGTAAACTTGGCTACACAGGAACTGCATTCCAAAACAGAACAGGGTCTCAAATTTAGAAAACCAACTTATGCTTGCTTAAGGGGAAAGGTGAGTTGGGGTGCTGCATAAAACCAGAGATTGAAATGAGCACAGATAAAGTTCCTTAAGCCAAATATGGAATAGACAAGAGCTACTCCTTGCTCAACGAAATGGACTCAACACCGCATATTAAACGCCTAAGAATGTACCTGACTAGTAAGTATCTTAAAACCTATGGATTGCTATGTCTCCAAAAGAGAATCAAGCGTGTGTACAGGGGCATAAACGCAGCAGTGATAGGATTGGAGAGGTTCGGTGAGCAAATGAAGACCCTTTGAAGTCATATTGCATGGTACCCATTACACGGGTCTTAACTCTCCAGGTTTAAGGTATTCTTCCTTCAGCTAAAACATGCATGTGGAACCCAAGTATGATCAACCATGTGAACGGGAGACGTGTTTAAATATGTGTCAGTTTTCCTCCCCTGGTACTCGGGTGCAACATTCCAGACGCTTTACTAACACTCTCCCCACTTGGAGAGTCA